>NC_056676.1:35361124-35667990 GCF_018350195.1 Panthera tigris | reverse complement strand
TTTCTGCAGAGATAGTTGGACCGGACAATATGTAACAGCCGTTGTCATCTCAGGATTATTGTCGAAGTACTCGGATGCCTCAGAGTGGCTTCCTTTTCTACTCGGTTCTTCTTCTTCTCCTCTCCTCCTCCTCCTCCTCCTCCTCCTTCTTCTTTCCGGTGTTTCTTTCCTATCTCCTGATCCTAATCAAATGGAGAAGAGTTAGTGTGCTGAACCATCCTATATTATCTATTATCTATTGCTGCATAAAAAAAATCGCCCCAAAACTTAGCAACTTCGAACAACAAACTATTATCTCACACAGTTCTGAGCGTCAGGAATCTAAGAGCAGCTTAGCTGGGTGATTTTGGTCCAAGGTATGTCATGAATGTGCAGTGAAATAATTGGGAGGGGCTGCAGTTATCTGACTGGACTGGAGAATCAGCTTTCCAGCTCACTCCCAAGGCTGTTAGCAGGAAGCCTCAGCTCTTCTCCATAGGCCCCTCCTCAGGTCTGTTTACACAACATGGCAGCTGGCTTGTCCGCAGTGAGTCATTAGAGAATGACATAGAGGGAGAGGGAGAGGGAGAGGGCAAGGGAGAGGAGAGAGAGAAAGAGAACGCTAAGTGGAAATCATGGTGTATTTTATGACCTACCATTACAAGTCAAATACCATCATTTCTACCAGTTTCTGCTACAACAAGCTGATACCGAATGGAAGCAAATACCAGGAGGTGGGTCTTATTCGGCCGTTCATGGAGGCTGACTCCATATCTCCCTTTAGTTTCTCAACTTTCAAAACATGTTCTATGGAAAGTCTGGGAGGACTGAGATTTAAGATGGTCTATCTTACGAGGCACTGGGGAAATTTATACTAATCAAAGAACTGATTCTAATTTCTGAATATTTTTTCTGCGCATGGATTTAAATATTTTAAGTTTAAATGTTTAAATATTTAAAATGACGAATCTGCTTAAATTTGTTCCATCAGTCATTTAGCTTACAAGTAAATATTAGGAGCTTCTGTGCATCAGAAACTGTCAGGACAATTTGGTATGTGTTATGATCCAGTTATGTTTATAAAAGGCCAAGGATGCACAAAGACAGAGGAATGAAATTTACCTGGGGAGGTGGAGAAGGCTTCACAAAGGAGGTCATTTTGAGTTTTGTTTTAAAGGGTTAGTAAGATTTTGCAAGACTGAATAAGAGATCAGCAAAAAGATAAATAAAATTTAAAAATGCTGTGTTTCAACAAGTTTCAGGAGACAACAGGCAGAATGATACCATCTTCATGAAGCTATAAGTTATTTAAACATACATATTTGATAAAAACATCAAAATACAAGCAAGGGAATGAGAAATTCAAAATTCACATTAGTAATTACCCTTGGAGGGAGTGGGACAGCCAAAATATGAGAGAAGAGAGAAACCAGAGAGAGATTCAGTGGTGCTGGTGATATTCTAGTGTTTGCTCAGGTTGGTAGGATTATAAATGTTAGAAATATTTATAACAACTTTTTTATATATGAAATATTATATAGTCATTTTTAACATTCATGATATGTTGTCAGCAGAGGGAATAGCACATGAAAATGCATGGAGGGATGAAACAGCTTGGAATAAAATATAAAGACATAATTATGACAAGGAAATTATAAATAATGCATTATCTTTCATAATATACAGTTCAGTGTTCTGAAATTGTATTGGAGTATACAAAGGAAAGAAGATTAGAGATACAATTGAAAGCAACAAACTCAAAACTCAAAATCTTTACAAAAGGAGCAAGTCCTATTTCTGTATTAAGAATCAGGAGGCTGATTTATCCTTTGTTGCCTGCCTGGTGATAAGATCAAGGCATATTACAATTAGGAATCTCAAATAATGTGAATTAATGATAAGTTACAGAAGCAGTTATTATTTTCATCATTAGGAAAGAGGTCTGGTGCATTTTAATTGTCTAAACCTCATCATATGCCAATAACTTTTGTTCCTAGTGGAATTCAAATCACAGGGTGGTACTTTATTTAACAACTTACCCTTTTAAACTATTGTGAAGCTGCAAGTAAGATTTAATTATATTATTGCCAATCATCTGAAGAATGGCAATTACTTGGAACTCTTGGCCAGTATTTCTGATTAAAAGTGCTATGGTGTACTGAACAGGTCATAAGTTCACATCCTGATCCTATTAATTTTCTTCTTATTCCTTAGACAAGGAATGACTCCGCCCTTGGCCTTGGAAATGGTGCTTAGGAAAAATTTGATTGATCTGAAAAGAACAGATACATGAAATGAAATGACTTTTGCTACTTTGTTTTCCTACATGGTATTCTGTGTTTCTTTCATTAAGAGAAGAAAAAAGAAAGGAATTGTGACTAAAAGAGTATTTTCCTGGGAGAAATTTGAAGTGCTTTTAATAATTCAACAAAGTTAGAGAAGCTGATGCATGACTTAAAGCAATACTTATCTGCCAGAAAGGAGAGGATGGGTTCCTACGTATTTGTTCAGGAATAAGGTTCGGTCGGGGCATTTTTTTCTGGGGAAGGGGATGTGATACTGAAGGAGGAATGTTGTAAGGTTGGGTTTTGTTGTTGTTGTCGTTGTCATTGTTGTTGTTGTTGTTGAAAAATAGAAACAAAACATAATCCCTGTAAGGCTACACTGGAACTTTCTGCAAGAAATTATATCTGTTTTGCCACAAAAAGGCCAAGGGTGTCTGAAGGTATTTTCTGAACCAGCGCTACCTTGCTGAGCTGGGTTGTCACTGTGCTATTATTCCAGGTAAACTTGAGCGCCAACTCCTGCTCTTGGTTCAACTGCCTTGGTTCTTCTAGGTCCTCTGGCTCCTTGCTAGATTTTTTTTTTTTTTTTTTTTTTTTTTTTTTTTTGTCATTAGGTCTGCTCTTGTTGAGATAACTCTTTCACTTTTTGCCCACTGATAATACATTGTACCCATATTTTCTGGGTGTGGGCATGGCCAGAAGTAAACATACACCTGTCCTTCTGTCCCTTTACATGTTATTTGCTGTTGAGACGTCTCCTCAATATCAGGTTTATATCTAAACAAAGGTGACTCTGACTTGGACTCACAAAGGAGTTCATTGAGAGTTGGTGTTAGGTGTTTGATATCTAAAAATGCCTGCAGCTCCTTTTCTTTCTCATTCTTATCTCACCTGAGATTACCCTCTGACACATCATCCTCAGAATATTCTCCTTGTTTTACATACTTGTAAACACTCTCATAATTCCTGCATCTCTTCATAAATGTCTCCTTCCTTCCTTTTGTTTTTTTTTTTTAGCTCTGCCTGTGACTAGAACATGTTCTAGATGGTCCCCAATAGGCATGTTTCCTTAGTTTTTGCTCCAAGCGGCATCTTTGGAAAACATTTTCCTGTTTTCCAGTAACACTGAACTTCTGTGCCTTTTGATTTTCCACTGTCTGACCTTTTTACCTTCTCCTCTCACTCCTTACTCCCTCCAATCATTTTAATTCCTCCTCCATAAAAGTTAATAAAATCAAGCTTGTTCTGCATTCCCTAGCAATTTCCTCTAGATCATGTCCTCTTTTCATTAGCTGTGAGCACATGTATTTGCTGACCTTTCAGCAATGAGTGGCTTGACAGTGTTGGGTACTTTAGTTCCATTGTCTGAAAGATGTAAGAATAGTGGCCTCCTCAGTCATATCTGATCTCATTCTCTTTCCATTCTAATTCTTGGCATGATAGTCAGAAAACAAACTTTGGGGGTGGGGGGGGAATAGGGAGAGGTGGGTCAAAGGGTATATAAACTTTCAGTTATAAGATGAATAAGGCTGAGCTCCTAATGTATAACATGGTGACTATAGTTGATAACGTTCTTGTATAATTGAAGTTTGATAAGAGAGGAGAAATTAAATGTTCCCACCTAAAAGGAAAAAAGAAAGTTAAATATGTTAGGTGATGGATATGTTAATTAACTCAGTGGGGTGGAATCCTTACAAAATGTATGGCTATATCAAATCACCATGATGTATACTTTAAGTATCTTACAATTTTATTTTTTAGTTATACCTCAATAAAGCTAGGGAAAATAAAGAAAAAAGTTCTGAGCCACATTTAGGCTGAAATAGTATTATATTCTTTACTACCCAAATTCATATTAGTCCTCCAGTTCTTGGAAACTAATCCATTCATCCAACTGATTTAAAGATTAGTCATCTACTGTGTGCCAGGCAATGTCTTTGAACTAGAGACACAAGATAAATGATGCACAATTTTGGTCTTTAAAGAATACAAAAGAGGGGTGCCTGGGTGGCTCAGTCGGTTCAGCGTCCGACTTCGGCTCATGTCATGATCTCATGGTGCGGGGGTTTGAGCCCCACATCCGTCTCTGTGCTGACAGCTTGGAGCCTGGAGCCTGCTTCGGATTCTGTGTCTCCCTCTCTCTCTGCCCCTCCCCTGCTCATGCTCTATCTCTGTCTCTCAAAATAAATAAATGCAAAAAAAAATTTTTTTTAAAGAATACAAAAGATATTGGGAAGATTTACCAAAAGATGATGACAATACAATGCAATTGCTACGATAGGGACTGCACAAGGGTCTGTGGGAACCTCAAGAAGAGAGCATGTAGGAACAGCACCCCTTGGGGAAAAGACTTCCTAGAGAAGGTAACATTTGGGCAGTCACATCAAGTCTGCCTCATGTAGATCTAGCATGGGGGTGAGGGTGGACACGAGGGATTCTAGAAACAAGACAGCTGATGCAGAGACCTTACGGTGGAACAAGCACATTTTTCTAAGACTAGAAAGAGGGTTACACCAGGAAAATACATGCAGGGAAATAATGTTGGAAAAGAAAGGCAAGGACTTATATATGAAGGGTCTTGATTATCTTGATGAGAAATGTGAAAATCTGTTGTAGGCAGTGGAAAAAAACAACAAAAATGTAAGCAAAGACAATTATGGGAAATTGTCCTTTCAACCACTGTACATTTTTTCCCTTGCATCCCCTCTAATTTCACTCCCTGTCTACTCTTAAGTCATGTTCTTAAATTCCTTTAAACATTCTCAAGTGGTAATAATCTCTTATACTTGATATGTTGGAATCGGAGGTCTAATTTGATTAGGACCCTTACCTCTGCTCATATTTATCACCATAGGAAGCACAGAAGACACGCCTCAACCCTGGGACTCTAATTCCCATGACTTCTACATTGCTGTCTCTACCTCCATCTCCTTCCCTTCTCTATCTTCTGTATCTGTTTACTTTAGAGAAGTTTTAGGTCAATCATTAGCTAAATTTCCTTAATAATTAACTTATTTTGAAAATATTCCTTTAGGGGCACCTGGGTATCTCAGTTCATTCGGCATCCGACTCTTGATTTCGTGTCAGGATCTCATAATTGTGAGGTCTAGGTCCGCATCAGGCTCCGCGATGGGCATGGAGTCTGCTTAAGATTAAAGTCTCTCCCTTTCCCTCTCCCCCCACACTGTCTCAATAAACAAACAAACGAATAAACATGTAAAAAAGAAAACCAAAGCTAGAGGCATCACAATTCCCGATTTCAAGATGTATTACAAAGCTGTAATCCTCAAGACAGTATGGTACTGACATAAAAGCAGACATATAGGTCAATGGAACAGAATGGAGAACCCAGAAATGGACCTACAAGTATATGGCCAACTAATCTTTGATAAAGCAGGAAAGAATATCCAGTGGGAAAAAGACAGTGTCTTCAGCAAGTGGTGTTGGGAAAACTGGACAGTAACATGCAGAAGAATGAACCTGGACCACTTTCTTACACCATACGCAAATATAAACTCAAAATGGATGAAAGACCTAAATGTAAGACAGGAAACCATCAAAATCCTAGAGGAGGAAACAGGCAACAACCACCTCTTTGACCTCAGCCATAGCAACTTCTTACTAGACATGTCTCTGGAGGCAAAGAAAACAAAAGCAAAAATGAACTATTGAGACCTTACCAAGATAGAAAACTGCACAGCATATGAAAACATCAAGGAGACTAAAAGGCAACCAATGGAATGGGAGAAGATTTTTGCAAATGACATATCTGATAAAGAGTTAGTATCCAAAATCTATGAAGAACTTATGAAACTCAACACCCAAAAAACAAATAATCTAGTGAAGAAATGGACAAAAGACATGAACAGACACTTCTTGAAAGAAGACATCCTGATGGATAACAGACACATGAAAAGATGCCCAACATTACTCATCATCAGGGAAACACAAATCAAAATCACAATGAGGTAACACTTCACACCTTCAGAATGGCTAAAATTAACTACTCAGGCAGCAACAGATGTTGGCAAGGATGCAGAGAAAGGGGAACCTTTTTGCACTGCTGGTGGGAATGCAAACTGGTGCAGCCACTCTGGAAAACAGTATGGAGGTTCTTCAAAAAATTAAAAATAGAACTACCCTACAACCCAGCAATTACACTACTAGGTATTTACCCAAAGGATACAGGAGTATTTATTCAAAGGGGCACATGCACCCCAATGTTTATGGCAACACTATTGACAATAGCTAAATTATGGAAAGAGCCCAAATGTCCATCAACTAATGAATGGATAAAAAAGAAGTGGTATATATATACAATGGCATATTACTTGGCAATCAAAAAGAATGAAATCTTGCCATTTGCAACAGCGTGGATGGAGTTAGAGTGAATTATGCTAAGTGAAATAAGTCAGTCAGAGAAACATAAATATCATATGATTTCACTAATGTGGAATTTAAGAAACAAAGATAAACATAGGGGAAGGGAAGGAAAAACAGAGAGGGAGGCAAACCTTAAGAAACTCTTAAATTCAGAGAACAAACTGAGGGTTGTGGAGGGGTGTTGGGTGGGTTCATGGCTAAGTGGGTGATGGGTATTAAGGAAGGCACTTGTTGAGATGAGCACTGGGTGTTATATGTAAGTGATGAATCACTAAATTCTACCTCTGATACCATTATTACACTATATGTTAACTAACTTGGATTTAAATAAAATTTTTAAGAAAGGTGATGTAACAGGTGAACATGGGGGAAAAAAGAGACAGAGGCAAACCATAAAATAGACTCTTACCTATAGTGCGCAAACTGAGGGTTCCTAGAGGGGAAGTGGGGGGATGGGTACTAAGGAGGGCACTTGTTAATGATGAGCATTGGGTGATGTGTATAAGTCATGAATCACTAAATTCTATATCTGAAACTATTATTACATTGTATGTTAACTAACTGGAATTTAAACAAAATCATGAAACTAAAATAAAGAAAAAAAAGAAAATATTCCCTTTCGATTTCTTTACGTAACTAACACTGGTCTCTCTATTGATTATACTCTTTCCCTTACATTCCTTCTGATTTCTCCTTCATATTCCTTCTACTGTAAGGCCTGGGGTCATGGTATATGTCCTGCCTTTTTTCTTTTTAATGCTACTTCAAGATTATTCTCCTATCCAACTCCATAAAAACTTCAAGTTTTGACTGGGATTTTATCAAACTGTTCCATCCACTATCTTTCCTTGCAATAATCATCTACTAAATCTCAAGTCATTGTCCCTGTTCTCTAATGATTTTATCTCCTGGTTCAGTCCTGCTCCCTTCAACGCCACCTTTGTTTTAATTCTTGGTAATCTCAACATTCACATAGACAATTTTTCCATTTTTCTGGGCTCTTAGTTATTGAATCTCCTCCCCAATTTCGTATTCCATCCTAATTCCGAGACTCACTTCCATGGATATACACTGACATTGCTCTTATAAATCCAATTTCAAATCTCTACTGTGATGATCATGGAGTATTTTCCTAGCTTACTGCTTATACTATCATGACTGAAAAAAAAAAAAAAAAAAAAAAAAAGACCACAAAACCCTTTGACCACTATAGAATTTAATAGTTGATCTTCAATTGATCTTATCACCTTATCTTGTCACGGTCGTCCTTCCTCATCCCATAATGTTATTCCTTCCTTCTTTCCATGACATAAATACCATGGCAAAGTTAAAAATCACTCTCTTACATATATTCACAGTTCCTTTGCCTTTCTGCTTTTCATATCTCCCTAGAGATACCAAAATTCTGGTGGAATCAATACTGGCACTTTGCTACCTGCATACACACAGCCAAATAATCCTGAAGAAGGAAGACCTACCACAAATGAAACCAATCCCATTGTAAATTCATAGTCATGAATACTGCCTGACAATTATTCTATACTTCCCTACTCCACCCTTTACAACTGACCTATTCAAATATTTCCTACATTCTTGTCTCTTGTTCCTTTCTGTTATTCTCTCAGTTGATGAATCTTCTTGTTTCACTAAGCAAATTAAAGCATTCAGAAGAAAGCTGTCTTAATCTTCCATCACTATTTCTACCCATTTACCAGAATCTGTGCTATTGTATTCTATCCTCATTTCTGTTACTGCAATTGAACTACCCATGCTTCTAACTGGGGCCAACTTTATCCTAGCCCAAATATATACTTCTAGCCTACAACGACCTACAAAATCCATATGCATATGTCCAACTGGATTTGAATATCCAATTGAATATTTAAAAGGCATCTCATGGGGCGCCTGGGTGGCGCTGTCGGTTGAGCGTCCGACTTCAGCCAGGTCACGATCTCGCGGTCTGTGAGTTCGAGCCCCGTGTCAGGCTCTGGGCTGATGGCTCGGAGCCTGGAGCCTGTTTCCGATTCTGTGTCTCCCTCTCTCTCTGCCCCTCCCCCGTTCATGCTCTGTCTCTCTCTGTCCCAAAACTAAATAAAAAACGTTGAAAAAAAAAATTAAAAGGCATCTCTAACTTCACACTCAAAAAAAAAAAAAAAAGAAACTTCTGGTAATGCTACCCACCTCTCAGCCTCACCAACAAAAAACACCAACAAGAACTAGTTCCTCCTGTGGTTTTCTCCATCTCAGTGAATGTCAATGTAAGTTCTTCTAGGTGCAGGGCCAGAAGATGTGTTTCTTTGCTCACACCTTGCATCTTGGGTTTTTTTTGTTTTGTTTTGTTTTGTTTTTAATGTTTATTTATTTTTGAGAAAGAGACAGAGTATGAGCAGGGAGGAGGGAAAGAGAGAGAGGGAGACACAGAATCTGAAGCAGGCTCCAGGCTCCACGCTCTGAGCTGTCAGCACAGATCCTGACGCGGGGCTTGAACTCATGAACCACAAGATCATTACCTGAGCCGAAGTCGGACACTTAACTGACTGAGCCACCCAGGTGCCCCGCATCTTGTTCTTTAAGAAACCCTGTGATTCTCCTTTTAAAATATATCAAGAATTTTACTCCTTCCCTTTACCTCCATTACTACCACTTTGGTCCAGGTCACCAGCCTCTTTGCCTGGGTTATTGTACTAACTTCAGAGACTGAATCATGCTCCTTCCCTTATCCACTGTACCTGATTCTTAAGAGCAGTCACCAGAGTGATCCTGTAATTCAGATTATGTCCCTCCTTTACTCAAAAACTCACTATCCCCACCACAGTCAGACTAGAAGCCCAAACCATTACCATTATTTAAAATCCATACATGTTTTAGGTTCCATTTCTTGTCTGACCTCATCTTTTCTCTGCCTTACTATTTCTCTTTAACATTTATCACTACGTAACATTCTGTACATTTTACTTTTCTATCTTTTTTCTTTTCAGTGCCCATTAAAATGTAAATGGTATAAGGGTGGGGATTTTTTTTTTTTTGTATATTTTGTTCACTACTGTATTACCAGAGCCTACATCAGTGCCTAACTCATAGAAGGCATACAGTAAAAGGTATTGGAATGAATGGATGATTTAATGAATGAAATTGTTTTCGCATGACTACATTATCTAATTTGTTGTGCATGCTAATACTTTTTTATAGCTGTGTGATTTACTGTAGTAATTCAAAGGATGACCTCTAATCAGACTGAGAGAAATTTGAATTTCATCTGCACCTTGCCATGTGGATTTGCAAATTGTATTCAGTGTCTCCAGTCTTGTTTTCACATTTTAAAAATGGACATATTAATAGTGACTGACTCAAAGGATAATTGTGAGAATTAAATGAAAAACTGCAGGTAAAATGATCAGAATGCAAAGTGAGTAAAGTCCAGAGCAAAGTTAGTAAACTTTTAATCTAGTTAATATTTTTTAGTTAAATCTAATACATATTATTTTTCTTTTTGTGTCTTGATTTGTACATTTAAGTAATTTTGTAAGAGGAGAAGATAAACTCTTTGAGGTTGGAAATGTTAACTTCTATTTCATTTTAAACCCTTCTGACTTGTTTCATACCAGTATTTAATCAGTTATTCTTTGAGAGTCAGGTAGATTCCTGAAGTGTTTCAAATGGCTCGTTTTCAGTATGGTAACATAGGATAAATCAGCCCCATAGTTTCATCCATTTTTTTCTGACAGACTACTCCAGAGTAGAAAAAAAAAAAATATTTGTTATGTACTTGACTTTTGTGTAAAGGAAGGAAAAACAAAAACAAAAACCTCTCTGAAGGGAATTATCACAGTGCATTATAAAAAATGCTTAGAGGAGAGTTTTCCTAAAACTGACACGTAGGAAGTTCATTGAAATCATTTGGAAGTGATCTGTGCAAACTTTACATTTAATTTCGATCATTTTTTTTTTCACTTAGGAGCATAACCTTTAGAAGTATAATAGTCCCAACTGCTTGATGCTCACATAGGTAACTAAATTTTTAGAATTAACACATATGTATGTAGGGCTGGCTCTTTTGCTCATGAGTTTAATTATGATGATCCAGGAGGGGGTAACATGTAGGAGTCATCAGCAGGGGGTTGATTGCACAAGGTTTCTCTGAGAGTCTGCACTAAATAGACCTCACTGTACAAGTTTACCACGGGTGGGAGAGATGTTTGTTTTTATTATTATTATTATTTTCTGTGAGAAACGGGCACTCTAAATACATATATTTTGTTCAGATTGCCTGAACAATCTCCAGAGCTGATTAGAATTTGTATTCATAGAGCTAGGTCTAGAATCCTAGTTATTATAACTGCTAGCCTATGACTTTTACTTTACACTTCTGTATTCTTATATTCTAGACTGGTAAAAAAAGAAAAGCCTTCATCTAGGAGTTAAAATAACTTTCAGTTCTAATCACAGGTCTGTAAATGCAAAGATTTGCTGTTCTTGACAAGACTTGTCACCTCTATGCCTTAATTCACCCACCTGCATAAAAGTAGGGATTGTATCTGCCCTATGTTTTTTACCGACTTATTGTTAACATTATGTTCAATGTGAAGATTATAAAAGTGAGATGTTGTATATTACATGGTTTCTCATTGGGAGGATATTTCAACAGCAGTTGTAACAATCTCTGATGTTGCTGCTCTTCAACTTCTGTTATTTTTCTTTCCATTCAGTTTCTAAATCTCTGTAACTATATTATGATCACCTCCTACCCCCCACCTTTTTAAAAATAGCATATCGGGTTTTGCCAGTAGAAATCCAATGGTAAAATCATACTGATAGTTGAAATGAAGGGTTCCTCCTATTTTTCTTGGGTAAAATTTTGATAACACCAAATTGTGCTTTTCAGTTCTGTACTTGGATATTAGTTGCAATAGCATATTTTCTTCTCATTTTCACAGGAAATGACTTATTTCTTGTAGCAGTTCATGAACTGGGACATGCTCTGGGATTAGAGCATTCCAATGACCCCACTGCCATCATGGCCCCATTTTACCAGTACATGGAAACTGACAACTTCAAACTACCTAATGATGATTTGCAAGGCATCCAGAAGATTTATGGTAGGTTACCACTGTTTCTGTTTGGTTAACCCGACAGTGAAGTCCAGAGTTCCTGCTGTTTCCTTCTTTGAGACAGATGCTCTAAGTATTGAGAAAAATAAATACGGAAAAAAGAAAACAAAAAATTCTAGACTATGGGCAGAAGTCTTCTATCAATTAAGTCTGACAGTCCCAGATATCTCAGTATACAGATTATGGTAAAATCTATACACTGATAAAATTTTCTTATTGAGTTTAATTGAAATCTGCAGTTACAGCAAAGAACTTATAACTTTAGTATTTAATATTCAGATAAAAAATGTAATAAATGAATATAACCAATAAAAGCAGTGAGAAATATAAAGACTCTCTTGTAAGGTAGTGAGATTTTGGTAAAAACTGACAGATTGACCCTCAGTTTATATTTGATGTTAGATAGTACCTAGATAAATCACTTGTGAGGTTACAGAAAATACTTGTGTGATGGATACAATAAAATGACCCCAAAAGTGTGTGATTACTAAGAATGAAAGCTAGCAAACATGGGAGTGAAAGTTAATGAATGGCAAAATTTACTTACACATAATTCAAAATAAATTTCTAATATGCTAGTATTATTTTTATTTATGGGGTTCAGTCAGTGAGTGCAAATTAAGACCAAAGGGAGAAAGACTGTTATACATATTTACTATAATCCTAACTCCCTCAACAGAACCATTGACCTTTATAAAGACATTTATTTCACACATAATTAAGAACTTGACATTTATAATTTACATATAGAGAATATGCTTTCCTAAATTAGTGAAGTGAAGCTTTCATTTTACAACACAAAGGCAAATGCATGTTATCTGTATGTTAATATCCAGTATTCAGAAGATGTCATTTGCATTTTTAAATAGCATAGTTTAAGTTCACTAATTTGTTTTGCATTCATTAGTTTTTCAATTTCAGTATCTCAGTGGTAACCATTCTCTCAGGGTTAAAATAAGATTTGAAAAAAAAATAGTCAACTTTTGTGCTACTCTTTATTAGGGGGATACTGAGAAAAGGGAAATGTCTCAGTCAAAACTAAATAGCACATATATTAAATGTGCTATCTATACCTAGTTTGTGCCATCAAAATTCCTCCTAAGTGGTTAGCTGAAAGAAGGCTTTTTCTCATGACCTCATGAATTAGTAGTCTAGACTGAAGGTCTGCAAAAGAATATTCTTTCTGTATCTAAATATTAAGTGTGAACAGCTCTGTATTTCTTTTAAAAAAATAAATCTCTGGAGGAATGATGCTTTACATCTGCAACAAATTATATGTGTAAACTTTGGCTTAATTTAGAAACCTCTTTTTAGAAATACTTCTTCACATTAATATTTTACTAGTGGTGTTTTAATCAATAGGTGTTTTAGATGCAGTATTCAAATGAAACACTCATCTAGCAATTTGTCAAAACGTCATTAGAAGAAAATAATCAAAGTCAAGAAATGGTGATAAATACAGCTGGAGACATAGAGTAGAATAAACCTCGGTTCGTTAATGTTTATCTTTTAGAAATATTTGCATTGAATCATTGTCTATCAAAATCTAGGGTTAACTTTGGTGGAGCTTACATGCATGGCTCCAGTATTCATTTTCATTTATTTATTATTTATACACCACCTACTTCCAAAAAAGATTTGAAAGCAGCTTTTCCAATAAGGACTGTGGTGAAGCTATAAAAAATGTCATTAAAAATTAACAAAGAAAGTTTAGTTACTTGGATTCAGAATTTAGCATGATAAGGACTTTCTGATAGACTTGGCAATGGTTTGTTGGGTAAGGCGGTTTGTTTTTTCAGAAAACATACAGTCTTAAAGACGTCTTAGCTCACTTAGTCCGTGCCCTCCCATCCTGAGTGATTGTACTCTGTGCATATCATCCAGCACCGTTCCAGTTTTAAGTGAACCAAGCGCTTTCCTCATATCTTCAAAGGTCCACCTGACAAGATTCCTCCGCCGACAAGACCTCTACCGACAGTGCCCCCACACCGGTCCATTCCTCCGGCTGACCCGAGGAAGAATGACAGGCCCAAACCTCCCAGGCCTCCCACTGGCAGACCTTCCTATCCCGGAGCCAAACCCAACATCTGCGATGGGAACTTTAACACTCTAGCTATTCTTCGCCGTGAGATGTTTGTTTTCAAGGTAGGAGGCTGTGATTTTTTTTTTTTTTAACGGTGGATCAAGTGTCTACGGTGTCGCTTTAGAAAACAAGTTCTCATTCATTCTAACACTACCTTCCCAGACCTCTCACAGTTAGAAGTTTCAAAAAAGCATCTTAGAAAATAAACGCACAAATGGGCTTAAATGTCTAGCAGAAGATTGCTGTAACATTCTATTTGGAGAAGGCATTTATGTCAGCAGAAGCTAAAATGCCTAGAAATGTAAGGGTGAGAAAATGCTGCATGTTATGAACAGATAAAAAAGCATAATTGAAATCATGAATAGGAGCTAATCGGGATGATTGGCTTGGGAGCTTAGCCACTTCCAGGCACACGAAAGCTATTCTCTCTTTGATTTGCACATCTTTATGAGATCCCTATGATTTCACTTGACAATTAAAGCATTGTTTTTTAAGAGTGCTGGTGATCATTTTGTTTTGGATCTACTGATAGAAATTTTAGTAAAATCTCCTCTATGAGACCATCCTTTTTATTTTACATGCACATGTTATTGTTTTCGATAGTCAGGCATTTATATCTACCTAATTTATATTTTTAAAAAGGTTACAGATAAAACTAATTTTACATTTTGGTAAGTATGCCTTTGAATGCCATTGGGTTCTCAGACAACACTGGTAAACAGTGTATCAAAGTAAGTTACATAATGAACTTACAAAGCAAGTTCAACATAATGTTGAAAAGTATAGTATAATACTGAAAAATAATTTCTCCCTCAATATTTGCAAACTAATGTGAAAAATTAATGAAAAGTATGTTTTATGTTGGCATTAGAATATTAAAGTAACCACATTTTACCAATACCATCCATTTAAAAGTAAAATAATATGCTCTCTTTTTTAGTAGATGTGAATCGATAAATAATGAAATATCATCCTACTTATACAGTTTCCTATCTACCAGAGGCTACACTTTAAAAATATAGATTTCATATAATTTTTAACAGACAAAGTACTCTGTCTCCTTTATTGGAAAATAAGATTTGGATTTGATATGCATAAGAGCATCGTACTTACCAGGAAAAATCAATGCTTTGTTTCAAACACATGAATAGATTTTTGAGTTCTATAAATGCTCTGCAATACTTAATTAGATATCTCCGATTCAATTTAAGTAGATTAATAAATTTAGATTCAAGGAGAAAAAAAATGAAAGCTCTTTCTCTTTATATACAGCTACTCATTGTGGCTAAGCTCACAGCAACTACTTGAAATGAAAACAAAATGCAGTCATTTGTTTATTCTATAAGACACCAAATGATATCTGAAGGATTTTTTTTCTTCTCTGTTTTGGCCAAATTTCAACATCCCAGCTTTATACCTTGATATCAATGTAATATCTGAGAATATAATGTGAAATTGACTCTGAGTGCATTCTTTCCATCCTTCCTATCTAATCAGATCGTCGGTCTGAGAAAAGAGTCGTTTCTTCATATGTAATGATCATTTTCACCAGCCTTGCTGCTCTGCACACTGGAAGTATTCTTGATTGACAAAATAAGGTCTTGTGATCACTGGTTCCTGGAATCAGGAGTGAATAAAAAGCAAATAGACCAATTCTCAAGTAGAATGCTGTAGCCACCGTGATTAATATCAAATCAGGTGTATGAAAAACATGAGTAAGGCCTGATACTCTAAACTTTCATGGTACCTTGGATTCCTTAATCAAAACTCTCCACAGGACAGAGTTCCTAAACTCTGTCTGAATTTAATTTCTTTTTTCCACTGGTCCCTTCCCTCTTTCTAAGAATAATTACTGTTGAGGATATCTTCTGATAGGCATTGTATTCTTTTTAATCTCCACTGAGTGGATTATGTGTCACATCACTTGATAATGTTCATAATTATCTCTTTCATATAATCAGTGAGTATGCCCAGCATAGTTTAGTAGGCACCAGGGATGTATGAATAGAAGGTAGCACCTCTGTCTTTATGGAGCTTATATTCCAGGAGTGAAGACAAACATGAACTCAAGAACTTTTAAAATACGGGAGTAAAAGGTATGACATTGATATGAAGAGAAAATACTGAAGTCTAGTTGAATCGATCAAGAAAACTTGACTGAGAAAAAGCTTATGCTGAATTTTGAGAGAGAAATTTCTTAGGCACATTAAAGAAATTGATATTTGGTTTACTAAAAAGTTGGCGCATTGAGAGAGAGAAGATAGACGTATTTAACTCTAGTGGAAAGTGACAAATAATATAAATCAGAAATAAACACAATTTGATTGAAGCAAAGAAAGCATGATCGAATGATACCTGCTCCTTAATTAATAGCAGCCGTAGATTGAGTAACTAATATGTGGCTGAATGTACGCTAGGCACTTAATCTCTAAGCCTTATAATAGTACTGCAAGATGGATAGGATTCTCAGTTTTACATAGGGGAATACTGAGAATCAGAAAAGTAGTTAGTCTGAGTTACAAGGTCAGTAAGTAGTAGTCAGTAGTTGAGCTCAGGTCTACTTGATTCTGAAATCTGTGTTAAACTTTCCCTTACCTGAGAGTAAAGGAAAAGCTTCAAAACCAAGGTGGCAGACTTTAAACTATATTTTAAAATATTAAATATGCAAGAAATCTTTGCTGAGCTCTTAATGTGAGATGCTGTTTTAGGCACTGGCAACGTAGTAGTTAAGAAAAGAAAAGGAAAGGAGAGGGGAGGGAGGGGAGGGGAGGGGAGGAAAAACAGCTAGACCCTGGCTTCTTGGAGCTTATATTTTAGCTTTCTTCACACAGAAGTTCCCCATGGGTCACTGAAGGATGTGGGAAAGCATCCACAAATTCTGTTTTCCTTTATTAATAACTGCTGGCCCCCTAAGTTATCCCTCTATACCTAAATAGGCTAGCCTAACTTTACGCCAGATTAATGTCATTTTCCCCCATATCTGTTCTACCTGCCTGAAATTACTCTCTGCCGGCTCTCTTGTGCATGCCTGCCTTTTAAATTTTCTTTTAATGTACTCATCATTAATTTTCATAGTCTGCTCCTTCAAGTGTACTTTAGGATCACCCACTCTTTGATCTCACTTTTACTAATGTAACTTGATTCTCTACTTTTCTTTACTACAGGTTCTCTATACAAATTGGAAACCTTTATCTCCTCAACCCTTCTTTACCCAACAATCATTTCCCTTCAGTTTCAATGTCCCAGGCTTCTTTGCAAGCCTCTGCTTATCTAAAACTTCCCTCCTCAGTGTCTTCTACATGTCCCAGCCGCTCTGACTATTCTTCAACTGCAGACATCCTTCTAGCGATTTGTATATTTATTCTCTACATTCGACTAGTATGCTTTTAATTTCCATCTTCTCTATTTCTCGCTGTAATGCATCCCTTAACTAGACTACAAACTTCTTCAAAGAAGAGATTGGTTCATATGGGCTTCATAGTGCTCAAGCTAATGAATAAGAATCCCGATATAATAATTATTTAATGAAAATATAGCTACTATCGTGTTTATATAATAGTAGTCAACCAATATGACATTACTGAAAGTATTTCATCCTGGTAGTTTATTATCACTTGTCCAACAGTTTCCATGACTTAGGTTCTGTGTATATGTCTTTTTAAATAAAAAGTAAGAAAATCTAGATAAAAGGAAAAGGTTAATATCATCAGATAATTTTGTTTTCTTATTAGAAAGGAACTTTTCTTTAGAATGGTAGTTTTAGCATAATTCTTTTGGGAAGCAAACTTTCAGAGTTTTGATTTACACTGAGCTTTCTAAGCACTCATTTATTTTAAGTGAGTTCACCTGGATATGTTTCTATATGGAAATATAATAAACATTATATATATATATATATATATATATATATATAACATACAACATGTATTTTAATTTTATAAATATACCTATATAAAATACATATTTTTGTTTATTGATAGAGGAAATAAAGGTTATTTATTATTTATATATAAATATAATTATATATATATATATATATATAAAATTCCATCCTGTCCTATAGCTAAAATTCTGAATATATATCGATGTCTGTCTATCTCTATATCTACAGAGATATAGAGAGATATAGGTAGAGATTTCTGCCTGAGAAAGTTAAGCCTTCCATGCAGCTTTATAATCTGGGGAATGCAAACCACCTAAAGCAAGAAATGAAAATCAAAACAAAATGCCAAGGAGCAGAGAAACAAAATAGCAATACAAAAGACACTTTGTCCTTACTCTAGAGAGGTGATTTTTAAGAGTGTTCCCTGAAGAGCATAAGCTGTGTGTATCACATGATGCTGCTGTTGTGACTGAGTCAACAATAGGAAAATCTGACTGTTCAAATGAGTCTTCAGATTTCTTTTGGACTACAAAATAAAAACATGGAATATTTAGTTATTTTGTGGTGTGAAAGAAAACAGAATTAGCCAGACATGTATAGGATATGTTTCAGCCCACAATACTTTGTTATATAAGAAAGAAAGCACTAGAAACTGTTCTTCCTGAAGTTGGAAGACAGGAAGAAAAACTGTATCCACACCTGGAATTCTTTTAGCATACAGCACATGCGTGCACACACACACACACACACACACACACACACACACACACAAGGTTTCATTTGGCAATTGACCAGTTCTTTATATCAAGGGGGACAAACACAGGCCAGTGCTTTATAGTAGAGCTAGAAAGGATAGGGTTAAAAGGCAAAGCTGTCATGGAGGAGCATTCACAGAAGTATAGTGAAATGTCTTCCCAATTAGTACAGAAGAGCAAGTCTTAAGGCTCTGAGTGAGGAAACCATT
Source organism: Panthera tigris (assembly GCF_018350195.1). Classification (NCBI taxonomy): domain Eukaryota; kingdom Metazoa; phylum Chordata; class Mammalia; order Carnivora; family Felidae; genus Panthera; species Panthera tigris. The sequence goes on along the minus strand of NC_056676.1, from coordinate 35,649,305 downwards.
TCTTTGTTTACCAAAAGAAAACAAAAACAAACAAAACACACAGATATCATTTGGTTCTTTTTTCCTTATCAAATCTTGTCTGCTTGTGTTTATTTACCACAAAACTATGTGTTCTTAAATATGACCATCTTCACTTATGAATGCCTACTTAATTCTACTGAAGAATCATAGTTCCTTTAATTTCCATAGAAACAGACTTGTCCAGATTCTGCCCTCATTAATACTAGCCTAACTTCCATTGAACGTACAATGTCTCATTAGCCAAGCCTGGTAAGTACAGGGTACGACCCAATTTCATCTGCAAGATGGTGGTTTTGTTTCACGAAAAAAGAAATTTTGTAGGAGAAAGATTAAGAGAGATTCAGGGGGTGGGAAATGGGGAGATGTTACACAAAGGGTTAAAACTTTCAATTATAAGATGTATGAGTCCTGGAGACCTGATATACAGCATGGTGACTATAGTTAATAATAATGTATCACTCGAAATTTGCTAAAGTAGATCTCAAGTGTTCTCACCATAAACAAACAAAAAAAAAAACCATAGGTAACTATGTGAGATGATGGATATGTTTATTATTTTGATTGTGGTAACCATTTCCCAATATATACTTATAACAGATCATCAAGTTGTATACCTTAACTATATGCTATTTTTATTTGTCAATAGTACCTCAGTAAAGTTGGGGCAAAGGCCAAGGTTCTTTCAGTTGCCCACAAGGCTGCGTGATCACTGCATTTTGCTCTGCCTTTCTGATCTCACCTCCTCTTTCTTATTCTGGTCACTTTTACTCTCTCAATGCCACCCACACTTGTCTCCCTGCTGTTTTTTGAACTTGCCGGACACACCTGGCTTTGCAGGTTTTTCTCTGTCAAATACCAAATATTCCCTTATCTTCCAGATTTCTGTGGCCATTTGTACAGCAGCAGAAGTCTGTCTCTGATCTCTATTCCTGTCCATATTGTCTGCTATTACATGGGTCTGCATGGAGCTAGGTTTATGAAAGGAAACAATATTTGTAGAAATTCACAAGAGCTTATTGTGGGTTACATATATACTGTGCCATTTTTATGACTCCAAAGAATAGATTTGCCATTTGCAATTGGAAGAATTCTCTCCCAGCTTTCAACCTAATGATGTCACTCATTTTGGTTGCATACTTGTATGTCCTTGTTTATATCAGTGTAGGATAAAACTTAAACTTTTAGACATTAACAATAGACTTGGAGTCAGATGCCATTTCACATAGCCTCTAGACAAAGACTGTAACTACTCCTCTATTTACCTGTGGATCTCACAGTGCCATGAACATAGCAGACAGTAATTTTTTTAAAAAATATTTCTGACCTTCCTCATCTGTATAATAGCTAATAAATTCCATCATAGGTATATAGCAAACTCAGGAAATGGTAGGTTTTATATAGCAAGAAAGACTTGGCATTTTGAGTTGTTCATTCGACTCATTAACTCAAATTCCTATGCTGTTTGAAGTTATTTTAAAAATAACTTTTAGCTGAGTAGAAATCTCAGAAAATAGCTCTAATTTGTATGTTATAAGGGAAAGGAATGGAATGGTTTGTGATTGTTGTTGTTCATATCACTTTACTCCATGAAATAATTAAAAATACTCTGTGGTCAAAGAATCCAAAAAATGTTTTATGAACAAAATACTTAGAGAAATTACACAACAGAGGGTAATATAAAATTACTCCGAGTCACAGCTTAATCCTGTACTGCCAGGAAGTATTACCTGATATTAATACTATGTTGTAATCAGAACTAGATTCACTTTAGACCAATGGGAACAATCACCAAGATACTGCAAACAGAGCATTAATTAAATTCTTATAGTATGAAATCATAGTTGTTCAAATATTTTAGATAAGTCAACATTTTAGGAAGCAACTGGAATTATGTGTAATACTGAATTTCGATGTAAATATTAATTGATTTTCAAAATATTTGTATCCTATTATGGCTTAAGAGTTACTCCTTGAAATATTTCAATTCTCTACTGACATATCCTGACTGCTTAAGCCACTGGGACAAGTGTCTAAGTACCCAGCAGAGTGGATTCACAGTCATCTGAGTTTCTAATATTCTCTCTAGTCACTTTATTTTGGGGTGACTTTAAACATTTTAAGCATATATTTGGATACTTGTTTTGGATACAGTAAAAATATTTTAATTAATAATATAAAATATAACAATCTATGCTTACAAACCGACCCATAAATACAGAGAACAAACTGGTGTTTGACAAAGGGGAGAGCAGTAGAGGATGGACAAAATGAGTGAAAAGGGGATGGAGGTATGGGTGTCCAATTACAGAATGAATGAGTCACAAGGATGAAAGTACGACCTAGAGAATATAGTCAGTGGTATTGTAACAGTGCTGCATGGTGACAGATGGTAGCTACACTTGTGCTGAGTACAGCATAAATGCAAACTGGCGCAGCCTCGGTGAAAAACAGTATGGAGGTTCCTCAAAAAGTTAAAAGTAGAGCTGATCTACAATCCAGCAATTGCACTACTAGGTATTTACCCAAAGGATACAAAGGTACTAATTCAAAGGGATACATGCACCCCACTGTTTATAGAAGCATTATCTACAATACCCAAACTATGGAAACAGCCCAAGGGTCCATGGACTGATGAATGGATAAAGAAGATGTATGCAATAGACTATTACTCAGCCATAAAAAAGAATGAAATCTTGCCATGTGCAATGACATGGTAGGAGCCAGGGAGTATTATGCTAACTGAAATAAGTCAGCCAGAGAAAGACAAATGCCATGTGATTTCACTAATATGTGGAGTTTAAGAAACAAAACAAACAAGCCAAGGGGGGAAAAAGAGAGAGGCAAACTGAGAAACAGACTTTTAACTATAGAGAACAAATTGATGGTTACCAGAGGGGAGACGGAGGTGAAATAGGTGATGGGGATTAAGGAGAGCACGTGTTGTGATGAGCACTGTATGGAAGTGTTGAATCACCAAATTGTACACGAGAAACTAATATTACACTATGTGTTAACTAACTGGAATTTAAATAAGAAAATAAAAATCACTATGTTGCACACCTGAAACTAATATAACATTGTGTGTCAACTATATTTCAATGGAAAGAAGTTTTAAAAAAAGGAATAAAATATCTGTTTGCAATGCGTTTAATGGAAATTAAAATATTGTTTTATCATGTACATTTTGATATAAATTTAGAATACGAATAGAAAAATTCCATATACTCATGTTAAAATGATTTCTGAAAGGATATTGTGAGCTAATTTGAAAAACTCGCTTCAAGCATTATTAATCTTCCTGTTCTACAATCATGAATAAGTCTTTTCACTGCCAAAAATATTTTTTATTCCATGTTTGTCATAATCTATAGCTCTATATTGAGATTTTTGCGAAGAAAGTGCTCACATTCACAAGTAGTTGTTCGGATGCAAGATTAATAAGCAAAGTTTGTTTGTGTATTCATTTATGTATTTTAATAAGCAAAGTTTAGTTCAAGATTTATACTGTAGAGGGGTGCCTGGGAGGCTCATTCGGTTGAGCATCCAGGTCTTGATTTTGGCTCAGATCTTGATCTCATGGTCTTGGGATCCATCCACACTTCAGTGCAGAGTTCACTTGGGATTCTCTTTCACCCCTCTCTCTCAAATAAATATTTTTTTAAATAAAATTTAAAAAGATTTAGGTTATACATAAAAAGGTAGGTTTTCCTTTGTGTTAGAAGTTTTGAAAATAACACTTCTCCAGTTTTTTCTTCCATATTTGGCATTTGTGACTGTTCCACTTCTGACCTCTTATATTTCTGTAAAGCAAAAGTGAGACTTTATTTTTTCCATTCCCTTTTTAAACTTTCACTTAACAATGTTGTGATTATCATTGTGTTTTCTGGATTATGTGAAGTTATTTAAACATTCAGCCAGCTCTTCAGGATCTCTTAGAAGCACTTGTTTATTTTGTCTTTTGCATGTGGAAATATATATAACACCTATAGAAATAGATAAAATAAAGTAGAGGCCAAAGATATCATTATTTGCAAATTATGTGACCGTCTACCTGAAAAATTCCTTGAAAATCAATGTGGGATGGGGGTGGGGACTATTAACAGTGCTAAGAAGGATGTCTTGAACCATAGTAAAACATTGACATATAGCTTTCCTAATAAGCACTTTGACTATATAATTGAAAAGTATTTTTCTTGACATAAAAAAGCAACTCACAGAATTAAACTTAACTAGCAGTACTTATCCCATTGGCAGTATCAATAAATATTTATTAAATGAACAATATTTTTACTTCTAACCCTGTATCTTTTCTGCATTTAACTTCCATGAGGGAGGTTTTTGACTATTTTGTTCATTCTTCTATGTGCTTCTTATGATACTTTTAAGTTTCAGAGCATTATAGTATGTTTATTTACATGACTATTGTGAAGAAGGCATAATTAGTATCAATAGCAAATGAGTAAGGCTGACAAAAAACCCTCAAGTTTAAACTGTGTATATATTAGTATACGTATCTTACAATAAAAAGGGAAATGTGCATAGTTTCCAAATTAGTAATCCCCTGCATGGTAATTCATCCTGAAATAATGAAGTAAATCTAAAATGAGCAATTATATTCATCACAGCTTTCTTGCCAGTAGGAGAAAATTTTGTAAGCAACCCAGATTATCCAGTAATGTGGTAGTGTTGTAGCAAATTAATAGTATATCGACTCAGTGAAATATAGTGTAATCTTTAAAAAGTTATGGAGGATGTATGAAACTACAAGACATGATTATAATGTGCATACAAGTATAAAATAGTAAAATTTGAAACATTACATATCATGAATTGCATTATTTGAAATATATGTGTAGACAAAGCATGGAAATTATAGAAAAATGATGTCAGACAGATCTCAGAATTATGGAATTGTGAGCAGCTTTTTAAAATCTGTAGTGTGGTAATGTTGTTTAGATATTTAGTAGCTCAAAATATAGTGGCATAAAAAAAGCTTGATAACTGTGAAGGTTGTAATATGTTAAGTGATAGTGAAGCCGTATCATTTTCAAAACATGTAGATGGGCAAAAGCTATTAAAGTATTCATTCAATGGACTTTTACCTTGAACTGTGACTAAAAATGTCCTTGTTCAAAATTACAGTGACAACTTTCAATAATATAATTCAACCTGGCTAGAAAAGATATCCAGTGAGATGAGGATCTGTGCCCACTATTCATCAATCTTGAGTAACACGAGCCTCCAGGGAATCAAGATAACTAAATATTTTGTTTATCTACAGTTTTGCCATCTTGTAGGCTCGATGGTGAAAATTTATTCAGCTTGCTATAGAAATACTTTAAAACCATGCAAAGTGACATGATATTTGGCAATTAATCCAGAAAGTACTGTCAATTTATGCAATGTGAGGACTGCCATATAGCAATGCTCGTCAGTTCAGCAAACACTGGTGAATTGTAAGCTGCGTAAGGCACGGAGCACAGAGACTGGTACATAGCAAGTGCTCAAGTAATTTCAGCAACTGCTATTATTGTTGTAAGAGTTGTTGATGATGTTACTATTATTACCACCACTGTTAGTGTTGTGAAAAGCTGTGTGGCTGACCTTACAGAGTTGCAAAGGAGTCTATGACAACATTCCTTTCTCTTAAGAAACTAACTCTACTGTACTCTTTTATTTTCTTTATTTTTATTTTTTTTTACTCTTTAATTCAGTGACGTTTTGACTGACTACCAAGGAATAGCTAGACATTGGGAATGACAGGAGATAGCAGAGGAGATATCACTAACGAGAGCATCATAATGCATCGTGATGTGCTGTAATAGGCTAATGCACAAAGTGTAGTGGGGACACTTTGGAAGGCCGCATAAACTGGGAAAGGCTTCTCATAAGGTATATCTGATCTATGTCTATAAAAACAATGTCAAATTATCTTACTTCCAGGTAAGGAGTATGGTGCGGTAGGAAGCTAAGAAAGTTTGTTATAAAAACCAAAGCAGGGAAATTGAAAAATGAGGCTGGAGAGACACAAGTGGGACTACTTCATAAAGGACCTTACACACCCTGTTGAGAACTCGAGGCTCTGTTCTGCAGCCGAGGTTAAGTGGCCAACAGACTTGACTAGGAGTGACCAGGTAGGAACAGAATGTAGGGAACAGAGCTAATGAGAAACGTTGAGCAGGTGTTGGTTCCTATGAGAGGAACCACTAAGAACAAGACAGAGCCCCATTCCTAAAAGAAGGGATTGAAGACGACTAGCAAAACAGGGATTTGAAGATGAGGACAAAAGAGCAGCCCTAAGGATGCCAGTAGGAAAGGGGGGCTGGACAGTGAGTCACAGAGGGCCAGGACTGAATTTAAAATAAATAAATAAATAAATAAATAAATAAATAAATAAATAAATAAAGCTTTCCTTTAAATGTCACAGGGGGCTGATTTTATGACGGGGACTCAGAGAGGGCCAAAGAACAAGATGTCCCATCAGGAACTGGATGAGAAGTACCGGGTCTTTCAAGTACCAGAATATTGAAACTTTTGTAAAAAGAAGTTACTATGTTTCCCTTTCTCTGTACAAATATGATTTACTGAAACTTTACTCAAAGGAAAGGTGCATCATATTCTTAATCTGTTTTATCAAAGGATAGCAAGCCTTCTTATGGAGAATTAAGTGCGGCCGAAACCACTGCTTTTTTGCATCTTACCTGAAACAGTTGCTGATTCTCTGCATTCATTGGGCTGCACTCCTTGACTCGTAAAGGGCAGTTATCTGTAGCAGTTACTTGGGAGAACATTAAGCAAACAAAGACTGTCTGTATCTGTATCGTGGAGCTGCAGCTCAAAGGAGCTGATGTAAAGAGCCAGCCACTCGTGCCACTGACACGTAAACTTCCTCATCGATAATCCTGAAGTGCCTTGGAATAGAGACATTTTCCAAGTTGTTCACTGCATTTGCAGTTACTACCAGATAGAGAAATGCTGCAGCCTCTGGTTGATTCCCGAAAGTTTTCATGTAATACTATAAATTTGTTAAAATATCTTTATCATGTATATCAACCCCATTTCTCTATTGCTCACATAAATAAAAGATCACATGGAAGATCAAAAATAAATTTTGAGGGGCGCCTGGGTGGCTCAGTCGGTTAAGCATCTGACTTCAGCTCAGGTCATGATCTCGCAGTTCGTGGGTTTGAGCCCCACGTGGGGCTGTATGCTGACCGCTCAGAGCCTCGAGCCTGTTTCAGATTCTGTGTCTCCCTGTCTGTCCCTCCCTCACTTGTGCTCTGTCTCTGTCTCTCTCTCTCTCAAAAATAAACATTAAAAAAATTAAAAACAAATAAATTTTGGGATTAGAATTCTGACCACTATTGAAGAAATCATACAGTTTTCTAAATATACATGTAAGGACAATTCATCTATTCCCCTCTTGGGTTTATATGGGAGATTTTCTTTTCCTTGCATAAATATATGGTATGGGAAATGGTTTATGTAGGAAAATATGGGAAACAGTTATTGATATATAGTCATATTTAATTAATGTATTTATTAGATAATCTGCATTGAGCCCCTATCGTGTTTAAGAAAATATACTAGGATATGGTAAAAATGGAAAAGCCCAAGCTTGCATGATGAGGATTCCACAACAGAGCCTGAGTTTCATCTCTAACATAAACATCTTTGTCTCCAGTGCCACCTGGAGAGTTGGATTCAGTATCAAGGTCAACTGATACCACATAACCTACCCTAAATCACATGACGGGTTTTACTGGTGTAGCCAGTAAAAGAGCCAGTATAAGAGCTTACTATTCATTGTGGGAAATAGACATTAATCACCGAATCAGAAGACAAGTAAAATTGTACCTGTAGTAAGTTCAAAGGAAAGAAAGTATTTGGTGCAATAAACACATATAAATATTTGTTTTGTTCTATTTTTTAAAACCTAATGCGTAATGTCAGTGAAGGCTTTTCTGAGAAAGAGATGGGTGAATTAACAATGAGCTATCCGTCCTCCCCCCCCCCCCATTTCATTTGAAGAAAAACTATACATTCTGTTGAAAAGATATTTAGGCTAAAAGTCAGGAGGCATGGGTTCTGGTGCCAGGATATTGTCAACATGATGAGAATTTCCTTTTTGGACTATGTATTTCAGAGATATCGAATAAGACAGTGATAGCTGGATAATCCATCTCACAATGAGGTAAGATATGTGAAGTGTATTCGAATGTTTGAAAGAGCTGCACTAATGAGAGACATTGTCATCATTGCCTTAAATTTTAGAATGGATTTTTTTAATGCTTAACACCAATATGTCAGTTTTACAGTTTTAAATGTCTTTAAGTCAGTATATGTTATATTGGAAGCTTCAGGTGTCTTAAAGGCTGGGTCTCTAAAGAGTGCAGTTACCAAAGTAATAGTTATCAGAAGTGCTGGGAAGCTGAAAAGTATGACAAATTTAAGTCAAGGTTGGGAAGTAAAGTTTTAATTAAATACCACCCATCTTCTTCATCCTCTTTGGCTTTATTTAAATAATTCTATTTTTCCATAGTGAATAAATTGATTCTTATATTCTTAGAATATGTATATAGAGTGGCTACTGTGAGGCATTCAGTAAGTTAGATTTTGTGTAAATAATTCAATTTGAACATATCCCTTATTACAGCATATCTAAGAAAAAAATGATGTTATAATAACAGGGTAGTTTATTTTGCTGTCATTATGGTGATTAAGGTAAACAGTTCATCATAAAGAACCCACATATTTATTATTCACAGAATGAGAGCAAAATAATGGTCATATAATTTTGTTGAACATCCAAAAATGTTCACAAGTTTTCACAATTTTCAAAATTTCACAATTTTCGTTACAAATTTATAGTCTTGTTCACTTATTCGGGTTTTATTTTTTATATTGGCAAATTGACTTTCATAATATAGTACTTGGATTTACTTTCACATGTGTCAAACTAGAGCTGGGGCATGATGATACTGGGCGCTAAAGTTGTTCTCTACTTTTCTTTCCCTTCCGTAAAAGTCATTTCCAACTAAGTGTTTGGCTTCAGGGTTTTTGTTTTTGTTTTTAAATTTGTAATTATGTTCTTGACCCTTGAATTAAATACTTGTTGTATTATAAAGAGTTGGTCTACACCATAAGCAGGTCTGGCCTTTTGCCCTTGGCTTTGTGGAGGTATTCAAGGTCATACTTAATAGCATTGTCTTCGTTTAGGGTGGGGGCTGGCTACACCAGTAAAACCCATCATGTGATTTAGGGTAGGTTATGTGGTATCAGTTGACCTAGATACTGAATCCAACCATGGGGGCAGTCAATCAGTCTGACATGCCTACAAAATAAAGCACTGATAAAAACTCTAGACACTGAAGCTTAGGTGCCCTTCCCTATGTAGCAGTACCCCATGGATGTTGTCACACGCTGATGCCAGGATGGTAAAGCATCCCTAGGACAGTAGAAGCTTCTCAGATGCCACTTTTTGAATCAGTTCCTTAGAACTGAAACCTTGAAATATACTAGTTTCCAGTGAGGTTTTTTTTTGGTGTTGTTGTTGTTGTTGTTGTTGTTGTTGTTGTTGTTTGAGTCTTCAAATCTTAGATTGTTGTTGGGAACCCCAGAACTTGCAGTTGGTGTAAGAAGTGAGGATGGTCCTGTGAGGACTTTTCCCTCTAACGTTATAGTTGGACACTACATCCTTGCAGTTGGGGTTAGAAGTCTTGGGCAGTCTTGGCAATCTGGAAGACTATGCTCTTAATTTCACAGTTTGGCTAATTCTAGGAATTTGACAATACCCAAATCCCCAAAATTTCTTAAACTCAGTGACATTCTTCAGTTTAAATTCACTTTTTGGAAAATGAAATAGCTTGTAATGTGTGATTACATTTTCCTTTTCTACTAGTAATGCCTCCTTGAATCTGAATGTAGCTTTGTAATTCTTTACCAAAATGATTTGTAGATTTCCTTATGATGAATTTTCATCTACAGATTGGAAGGATGGGGAGTTCTCATGTTCCAAACCCCAGTCTTTTTCTATTCCTAAAGTTTGAATAGAATGTTTGAGTAGCATGAATCATACATAGAAACAATCCTTGGCATCTTATTTACTAAGGAAAATATAGATCATATTCTGATTTAACTTAAAAATAAGTTATTGTTCTTCCTTTCAAGTACTAAAAAGTTTCAACTATAATCATAAAACATTTTCCCCAATTTGGTATATCAAAACTCATATTAAAAGTTAACTCAAGAAAAGTTAGACTGGGTGGCTCATTCGGTTAAGCGTCCAACTTCAGCTCAGGTGATGATCTCACTGCTCGTGAGTTTGAACCCCGCGTCGGGCTCTGAGCTGACAGCTCAGAGCTTGGAGCCTGCTTCAGATTCTGTGACTTCCTCTCTCTCTGCCCTTCCCCTGCTCATGCTCTGTGTCTCTCTGTCTCGCAAAAAATAAATAAATGTTAAAAAAAAAAAAAGTTAGAAGAGCTGATTTCCCAATAGAGAGCACTAAAAGCGCTGTGGCAGGTGACCACAAATATTTAAAACACCGCATAATGAAGTGCAAAACACTATTTTGTGTGTGTGAAGAGGTAGAACTAGAACGAACATTAGGAAAGTGTATTTTGCCTCCGTAATGCCATACCTCACACTGAAATTCTCACTGCTGGGGGCATATGCTCAAATATCAGAGACCAAGGTAAAACTGCTCTACTGAACCTAATAAATATCACTTTCAGTCTTTTCAGTATTAGAACTTATAAAATATTAGGTTGTTTCTCAGTTTCTAATGATGAATGAGTCTGAGAAATTAAAGAAATTAAGAGGCAGATACAGTCACACAACTCCATATTTGATAGTACTTACTACGGGAGGGTGTGACTTTCATGTAAGGGTTGAATAGTTTCTGAATTCCATCAGCCTTCACATTGCCTGCTGGGAAGGCTTCTAATCGATCTTCTTGACAGGGGCTATCTCTGGACATAACACTTGGTCCAGTAGTAAATTATATACCTAAGGCCTCAGACAAGACCAAGAACTTAAGTTCCTTGTTTTTTAAACTAGTTCTATTTATCTTGTTTATTTTTAAAACACCAAAAGATAACAAAAGCACTGATCCTTTGAAGAAACAAGAAAGCAGAAAATAAAATTCTCAATTTGGATCAAAATGGCATTTTAATGGCATTTGAATTTGAAATAAAGACACTGGAGAATTGATTTTATTTTAATATAATGTGGCCAAATATGACTTTTCTTACAGTTTTTTTATTAATAATTCAGTGTTTTAAACATTTCTTCCATAATACTTATATGGGATCTAGGGAAATAACCCATAATCAAACTCAGTATTGCTTCATTGAAACTTATAAATAGTCCCAATAAACCAGACTTAAAAGTCTCTAAAAAGTCTCATATCAGTTCACATCAGGTTGTCTGCCAAATAAATTTGTTCCGAACTCATGAAAAACTTTCTTTTTTCAAGCTGTCTGAATCTTAAAATCATGAATAAGAGATTGTAGACATATACAATGAATATTCTACAACAATGTAAATAAACAGTATTTTGACTATTTTGTCCTTCAATGATGCTTCAGGAATAGCATCATTTTCTGTTTTAAAACTTTATGAGGTGCAAATAGTAAGTAAAGTTGTTGTGTGCTTAAAGTTTAACAAGTTACAGTTGGCTTTTTTTATACCACTCTCTTATTTACTGCTCTATTCCCAATGCTTAGCAAAGCACCAGGCTTTTGGAGGTGAAAAATAGGTCATTATTAAATGAATGAATACTTGATAATCAGTGATTTGAAAAGTCTTGAATGCTCAGCTAATAATTTGACAATGTTATTCAAGAAGATACTTTCAGGGACACCCTTACATTTTCATAGAATCATTAGATAATCAGGATAGATTCATGTTTAAGGGATGTACTCAGTTCTGAAGTGTGTTTCATGAGAGCAGAAAATAATTGTAGAGACAATACTCACTAATTCATCAAGAGGGGTTTTTGTTGTTGTTCATCTTTTAAATATTTGTAAATAGGATAGCCACTCCTATGAATTTTCATATAAGTTTAACAGAGTTGGAAACTTGTCAGTAATCCCCATTTTCCCTACAACTTTAGGCCTAAACTGAAAGAGGAAGTCAAATATCCTTTCCGTAAGGTGTGTGTGGCATGTATCTCTATGACCTGAGATCACAGAGATAAGTGACTTGCCCTGATGTACAGAAGACCAAAGCCAGAGGCTAAAATCAAAGCCAGAACCCAAGGCTCTGAGTCTGTATAACCTACTATGCTATTTGGCTTTGTTTCCAGTGGCAAAAGAAGAAAAAACAAAACAAAACAAAACAAAACAACCCTGTGGACATTTCAGTCTATCTGTAATTGTAATAATTACAATACACTTGGAAAAGATTTAGGGCAATTTTCAAGGCAAAAGTAATGGATATTTTTTAAATGCCTTTCAGCAAATTGTTGCCTTCTTTTCTGCTCCAACACTAGCCATTGCCAGCAGTGAAATATTAACATACTGTAAAATCTGTGAAGCTCTCCCTTTTATTTTTGTACCTAATCAACTCTCTCTATAATTTTGTAACCCTGTAGCCCACCCCGAATTACAGTTGCAAGCTACATGCGTTAATAATATGGAAACTACAGGAATGAAATGAACCTTTGAAAGTGGTTAGGGAGGCCAAAGAAAGAAAACTGAAATCCTTTTGACAAGCAGTTTCTGAAGCTGCTGACATTCCTTTAAAGGCCCTTTTCATGTTGGCACACAGAGAGGCTTTGCATACCACACCAAGTAAAACCTATTAACTGCCACTCCGGTACAAGGAACTAATAGTTTTCCATGAGACCTGGAAAGAAAATGGACAAACTTTCCTACTGCTGACCTTTCAGTTTGAAATTATGTTTTTGAAGTGTTGGACGAGGGAAAGAAAGACATAACTTCTTTTGGGATGTGTTGCTGGTCAATATCTACCTCTTTCATTTCCTTGAGAGCTGTGTATTGCAACGTCATAAATATTTTATAAATTATAAAAATAAAGGGGCATTGTGAACCCTGGGTCTGTGCTACATACACTAAAGAATCGTCAGAACATAACAGGAGAGGAAAATGTACTATTTCTTTTGGTTACCTTATGTTTTACAATTTGGGTCAATAAAAATATTTGAAAATAAAGCAGTAACCTCTCTTACTTGGCATTAAAAATGATGTTAATGTGAAGTAAAAAAAATTAGTTAACAATATCATTATATGATACTCTTTTCACTCTTCTAATTCTATCAATAATTCTCAGATAATTCTATCTTTTTATAAATTAGTCCACAAATTAATAATAGCACAAAAATAATAAATCATTTTAGAAGTAATAATATTTGTCAATAGAATCTGTGGTGTTTTGCATGTATTTGTTATTTGCAAGGATTCTGTTTGGTTATGTAGGGGAAACCAACACAGAATAGTTATTTTAGAGCTAAAGCATGTTTGGGGAAGAGAAATGAATATAATTATCCTACATTAAAAATATACTATAGTGCTGCCCCAAGAACCCACAATATGTGGTTATGTTGTACATGAAATAAAGAGCTCTTTCTGTTATTTCCAGTAACATACTCTGCTCTGGTCTAGGCCCAAGACAGACCCACCTTATGCTAAATAAATGTCATGGTACTTCATATTAAAGTGAGAACTTAGTGTGGGTTTTGGGCAGAGACTGATACAGCATCTACAGATTGTTTTCTTAAAGATCTTTAATTATGCATTTCAAACATGAAACATATATAGCATCATTGAAATTGCTAGTATATACATGAAAATCAAAGGTAAAAACACTGGTAAAAGTTGAATTTTATGTTCAACTGCAACCCAGACACTCCTGAAACAAGGTATAAAACTTAAGCATTTGTAATCTGCCTATCCAGGTAAGACCTAAGGTGATGTCATTTCTGATTTTAAAAATGCTATTTGAGGGTTATTTTAAACCATCAACAATTTGTTGTGTTATTTTTTTAACTTTTTAAAAACTTTTATATTAAATTTATATTAAATTTCATTTGTAAAAAATGGAAAGAACAACCAAACTCTGGATATAGAAAAAAATTAAGGTAGCATAAATCAGAATTATGGTACTTGGAGATGCTAAAAATGTCTAGGATGGAGGCCAACTGTTATTCAGGGGTGAAAGTCACTGTTTCAAGGTCAAGTCCTTGAGTTTATGGGCAGGCTGCCTCAGTGGTTCAGGCTCTAAAGTTAACAAATTAAAGTCACTAAAGACTGGCTGATGCATGATCAAAAATTACAACTTACCAGTTTACAACGATAATTATAATTATCATGAAGAAAAATATGAATTATTTGTGCTCAAGAAAATTTTGTGTTATAAGCCATATTATAATCAGAAGGCTGTTTGTGAATCAGTTGGACAATCTGAATGGTGTCCCTGGAGCCATCATTTTTTGATAGGCTGATACTCCTGGTGTTACTGCTAGCACATAGTTGAAATTGTACACGGTCACATCTGTTAAGTTTTCCAGACATACCTCCCCTAGTATTGAGTCCCTCTCACCAAAATCTGCCTATTTGTACCCTCTTTTCTAGACAATGTACAGTCAGAGTCACCCATTTTTAAAACTTCCACTTATAGAGGATTTCTTTAGAACAGTTAGGACCTGAGACTTACATACCCTGGTCATTCTTCAATAGATTTGAATCCCCAGGCTCCCCAAGAAATACCCTCCATTTCCTGAGTGGGTTATTGTTCCAGATGGCCAGTCTCATCTATTACAGGCTAACTTCTTACTTAACTTCCATAAAGGAAAATTTTGTGTGTAAAGTATGACTTTGAAGTTACTACATTTCAAAATAAAGTTTGGAAAATATTAATAATAACGATTAAATTGGGGGAAAAGGGCAAATGTATTTTTTATTTGGAAAAAAAATGCCTTTATATTTTACAAAAGCACATTTCCACCGTGGATAACTTTAATCTCCATCTCTTGTCCAATGCACTCATTGATTTATTTGTGTGATAAATGTTTATAAGCTCCTGCTCTTGCCTGGAAGCCTTCTAGGATCTGGGATATTGCAGTGAACATCACAAAATCCTTCTCCTACAACAAGCTTTATTTGAATAGAGGAGGATACACTCAAAATCAAATAAATATACATAAGTATAGAAGCAATCAATAAATTCAGTGGTGAAAATGAAACAGAGCAATATGACAGATGTTAGGCATTGGGGCAGGTGGGAAGGGGATACTGTAGTTTGAAGGATCTTCTGAAGAGGTGACATTTTCATTCAGGCTTAAACAGCAAGAGTGACTAGCGATGCAAAGATACGAGGAAATAACATTTCAGTTAGACCCGCTTCTAAATAACATTAAGGTTTTATGGCTGAAACTTGTAGTCATGGCACCTCTACTTAGGATACCACAATTCGCATTTCAGCGGATTCTACCAACAAAGCTGTAGAAAGATTCCAAGTTCCTGATCAATAGTCATAGTGTTTCTGCTAAAGATTGGCTCTAGAAACACTGGGGCCTTAGGATTGTCTCACTCAACATTTTCGTATAGTCTTGGACCACTACTGCATTTAAGAATTTATTTTATTGGCAATACCAAAGCCTTGAAACAAATCAGTATGTGGGGGAAAAAATCACAATGTTCATCAAGGACTGAAGCAGCACTGTTCAATAAAACTTGTTACAATGCTGAAAATGCTTTATGGAGATACGGTTTCCAGAACAGTAGCCCCTAGTTACATGTTGCTATTAGGCACTTCAAATGTAACTAGTGCAACTGAGGAACTGATTTTTAAATTATACTTAATTTAATTTAAATGTAAATAGTAACATGCGGCTAATGGCTACCATATTGACAAAGCAGGTCTAGAGAATTAATCTTCAATAATTTATCAGTGTTTCGGACCATACAAATTAATTAATTCCTTAAAATTCTGAAGCCACATCTTTGGGAGTATAAGAGGTAAAAATGAAGCATTTATATCTTAATTTATACTTTATTGGTTAAAAGCATGTCGCAAACACAGCATGTTTATAATGAATTTAGTCATTTTGCTGCCACCACTCTTCCCATTTGTTTTTCCTTTGGCACAGGCTGAAATATAGTTTACTCGCTTTGACTTTGGAGGTAATGGTGCAATACTCTACATAGGGAAGAACTGAACCAGAACAATGTACAAAAGGCTATTAAATTGAAAAGCATTAGTCTCTGTTCCTCTGATGTGTTTTGTGTTCATGGTCATAATTTCCGCTATTTCTGACTAGTAAGAAAAAAGTAATGATGGAATCTGATTGAGGAAGAAAAAATCTGAAAAGATCTTCGGAATAAAAAGTAGGTATTACTGTTGTTAACCCCCCCCCCCCCCCCCGCAAAGGAAGAAAGAAAGAAAGAAAGGAAGGAAGAAAGAAAAAGAAAAAGAAATCATGAACAAGAATGAATGAATGATAGCACAAAAATATTGCAAAGCAATAATCTATATTATTTTTTGGTCATTAGCAGCAGAAAATATCTCTTTTATCATACTAATGAATATTTTATGTAATTATGATTATTACTAATCTTAAAAAATAATGCTATAGAAATCAGCTATGAAAGTAAAAGTAATAATGTCCAAAAAAAAAAAAAAGAAAGCAATAATTTTACTTCCCCAAAGTGAAGTTACTGTAGGCGATAATGCATTTTGTAAGGTTAATAGAAAAGAAGAAAGACTTTCTCATTTCCAAGATTTTCCAGAAACAATATAGATTATATTTTTTCTTCTAGCTTGGCAGACTGAACTCAAATATACATGCTTGAGAATGGCATTTGGTAGTCATATTAGTTTTATATAAACTAGATCATATGAGACCTATTCAAACCACGAAAGCTAGTAATAATTAAAATATTACCCAAAGCCATCTTTTTTTTTTTTTCTAGTTGTCAACTTTGGCTTTGGAATTGAATGAAGCAATGCCTATTTTGTAAAGTTCTATAAAAATATATCTTGTGAATGCATTTTTAGTTATAACAGGAATATGCAAGTAATTTTTGTTATCAAATAATGGATAATTTCTACTAATGAGTTTGAGGACTAAAAGATACATGAGCTTCACTTTATGCAGAAGATAGCTCGCTAACTCAGTTCTCCTTTCAGAAAATAATGCTCTAAATATTGCCTGATACAAAATCTAAGGCACAAATGTCTAACATTTAGAAACACTGTATCAGTAACAATGGCTTTATATTGTTTTTATTTAATTTTGGATAGAGTATAAGATTTAACTAAAATGATTCTTTTCTTTAACATCATTCACTTAAATATTAAACCCTTTTAGTTCTATTAAAATGGTGTTTTCTTCACAAAATAATCAATAACGAAATTTTCAGGAATAAATATGTAGCAGAAAGTGAGATTCATCTATATTCATTATGTCCGTAAAACTAATTACAATTGCAAATTCTTTTTGAACCACACAATAAAATTCAAGAAAAGTTGAAAAGCTCTGAAACGTTGCATAAAAGATAAATAGGAATTTATTTTGGTCTTCATATATAAGCAAAAGACAGAAAAAAAAATTAATTTGCTCAACTAAATAATCAGGTTGCTCACCTAAACAGATTTTGCTCCTTACTTCCATGTCAATTTGAATCCTCATGAAGAAATACAGGCAGGATTATATAGTCTTATTTATCCTGGAACTTTCATCAATATCCCCCAACAGACAAATTTTAAATGGGCATAGCATAAATGTGCACTTGAAACACAGGCTATATTGAGCAGGGAGGGATTTTTTCACATTAAGTATTTTACATAAACCCATCTTCTCTTTTTTGACACTTGTATTTTTATCAGTCTTTAACACCTAATTTATTTATTTAT
Organism: Panthera tigris; assembly: GCF_018350195.1. Lineage (NCBI taxonomy): Eukaryota > Metazoa > Chordata > Mammalia > Carnivora > Felidae > Panthera > Panthera tigris. The sequence goes on along the minus strand of NC_056676.1, from coordinate 35,631,407 downwards.
TATCTGCAATATTGTTTTGTTCACTTGATAATCCTCACTTGGGAATGTGTGTTTCCTTATTTACCAATTACTGTTTTATCTAACTCAATTCCTTCTTTTCTCCAGACACTGCCAAGGTGCTTCCCTCCTGACATCCTAATAATGCTTTCTTTTCTAACCCTCCCCAGCTATAGCACAATCTCTGTCAGACGCTTCTAATTCTACATTTCTTTTCACTTCATTTCCTCCATCATTTCTATGTCTGTCTTCCTATATATTCTATTTTATTGATTTGGCATTGGATGCCCCATCAAGCTGCTGTTTTCATATTGCATTCTGTGCAGTTGGTTCTAGAATTACCACTCTTAGTTACCATCCCACCCCTCCTAGAGCACCCACCCACCCTCATGTGCCACTTACACTTCTGGTGTTCAAACCTCATTTCCTCTTCTCCCCAGAAGATATGTCCTCTCTTGCCCATCATCACCATTAACCTGATGGGACATAGACTATTTTGTACTCTCCTTTGGTATGATGTGTGCTAACTTCCTTTTCCATAGTACCCCTAAAGTTTTCCTGTGAAAGCCCAGTCAACACATCCTTCTTCACCTCTTCACTGTCAGAAGCTTCTGAAATTTCTCTCAATTTACAAATCTTCCAGCCAAGTGAGAGGCATTTTATCTCTTTTATGCAAAAATATTACCATGTTAAACTTCTTTATTTAGTCAAAACATCAAATCTTATATACTATATTTAATCTTCTGTCATGAGACTCCTTATTACTTAGAATAATTTTCAAAAATTATTTGGCTTCATAGTAGTTGTTCAAGGGCTCCATTATTTGGCTGAGTGATTTGGAAAGTTATTTACTTATTTTTATTTGGGAGAATTTTCTCCCTTTTTTTCCCCTCAAAAGTAAGCAGATAGTGCTTATTCATATTTGTTTCACTTGATAGAAATGAACCAGTAGCATAGTGCTTTCCATTTGTTAATGATTGTGATAATCTGACTTCCCACGGACTGCCTGAGAACTCCATCACTATTTTATGGCACATCAGGTTGTTTGTTGAGGATTTCCTTTGAGTTTAAGGAAGGGCAGTTACCTTTTGACCTTCGTTTTCAAGTAAATAAACCACAGCAAAACATTGGCAACAGAAGGAATGTTTTCAGGAGTATATTAGCATAAAGTAATTAGGCAATGGTAATGAGGATCAGTCTCTCCTGTTATGGCAACAAGTGCTCCTGAACCCTGAAACAAAGTCACTTAGGAATCTTTCAGGGTTTTTTGCTCTGTAATTCCTTGGGAGTTCTCTGCCCAATCTACCCTTATCTCTTAGGAGCAAACCTCTAATTCAACATAGGCCTTAAACACCTAATTTGTTGACAACTAACTTTGTGTCCCTTTGAAAGGAGAAAGACGTTTCCCTCTGGCACATTCTCTCCTGGGCATCAGCTGCCCTTCCTTGCCCCCCACCCCCACCCCCCTACACACCCCAAGCCTCTGCACTTGCTCAGAGCTTTTTAGTGGAGTCTGTTGATGACTCTTTGCTTCTGCCCAGTGCATTATTTTTATTGCTGATTGTCTGCACTACCCACATTCTTTGAGCTCAGTGAGTTTCCTTTTGTGTTCGAAGAAGAAGCCAAAAATAATAATACTCCACAGCACTAGCTCAACCCTCTGATTATACCTATGTGATACCATGAACCGTCTCTTTCCTACCCTCCATGGCATGACCGTGTCCTGGCATACTGACCACCCCTGCTCTACAAAATGCAATGAGAATAAACAGAAAGGTTACCTAAAGGGCAGGAATAGTCCTTGGAGAATAGAGGCTTTGTTTTAAGTAAATATCCCCCAAGGTAGTAAAGCTTGCTTGAATTAAGTCTAAAAAGAGAGAGAGAGACAGAGAGACAGAGAGAAAGCAAAGAATGATAATGATACTCATGGGAAGGAGAGTAACACCTAGAAACAAACTGGCAGATGGATAATTTCCATGCAATAGTCTAAGTATGCTGGTAGATGTGCGATGCTTAGAGGGGTAGTAAAGAGGGCCTGAGAAAGCCTTTCCGTGGGGATGCTTAAACTAAATATTGACCAACCAGTCCCCCTGCATCCAGACTGAGGAAAAGACTTGCTGATATGTCTTCTGTCTTCCACTGCCTGGTTTTCTCTATCTTTGAACACTTATTCAGCACCCCATGCTGGCTCCTGTTCCAGGGCTGAGGAATACAATGTTTGAATAAGATAGATGAGGTGCATACTCTGATGAGAGACAAGTGAGCAAACAAATAAAGATGATTTCAGAGAACAATAGGTATTGTGAAGCAAATAAAACCTGATGAGTTGAGAGAAAAAAAATTGAGGAAAGACCACTTTAGATTGGGTAGTTAAAAACTAAATTGAATACACCGCCCTATGTACCTTGAGTAAAAATAGCCATATACTTGATTCAGCAGGAACATAGTTTTTATTGCAAATGAAACATCTTTCTTCAGGTCAAAACTAAAGTGATGGTAATTCTTGATAGGTGTGCTAATGACACAGCTGTTTTCCGGCTCATTATATTCACTAAGTGGTAGTTTCTGTTTCATAGAGGCAGCAGTAACACCATTTCACAGTCTTTTGAAATTAGTTGTTTGCCTCTGCTCCCCTCTAGATTGAATGTACATTCTTAAAGAGTTCATATTTTTGGAAGCTAAAACTGCTAGTGCAGTGGGAGGAATGAAACCTTTTCTATTTTTCAACACTTAATTATATGATATGTGAACTGAAATTTAGATCTCTCCGCCAATATTCATGATCCTTAGATCCCAAAGGAGGTGTGTGTTGGGGGAAGGGGGGTTGTGGAGCAAGGAAGCAAAAGGTCCTAGCACTGTGCGGTGCAATTACATATGGAATTTGAGGCTCCTTACCTTAAATGCAGTGTAGTGATGAAACATTTTTTAGTACAGTGTTCTTCTCTGCATCATAACCATCACAAAGTGGTTTCTGAACAAGAGTAAATGCAAGAAGAAACAAGTACAAAGGTGTAAGGACCTAAAAAGAAAGCAGGGTCAACATACACACACACACACATCTTTCTCTCTCACCTCGGAGCTTTCTGTTCTAGGACCAAACCACATTTGTGGCACACGAACGCTTCTTTGCCATTCATTATTCACATATATAAATGGATTAAAAGCTGTAAATATTTATGTTACTATATGTTCTATTATGGATGAATAATTATGAATTTTTAAGTTTTAAAAGTTAGTATTCTTTATGTCAGGACGTAAGAAATACTAATTAACAAAAGAGTGACCCACAGCTGACATATCATGTAACCTTTGGGTGTCTAGATTTTTCAGTATGAATTAATCTAAAAACAAAGGATTTTTTTTTTTTTACCATTTAGAGATTATAAAAGGTGTTGTCTACATTTAGCACAAGTAGTAAACAAAATATTCCGCAAATGCCATATCTCCTTTCCTTTGAAACACAAATATATTTTATTTATTAAAATAATTTACATTTCTAAATCCAGATGCTAATTCTCACAGATTCTTCTTTGAAAATAGTCCAAGACATTAAGGAATATTCCAGAATTGTGAATTTTGAAATGATTTAGAAGAGTCACCTGTTAATATGTTACTTCCTTCCCCTATCATAGTGAGTCTGTATTTCGAACATTTTTAAAATGCAGACACTATCCAAAGTGATTTGACCCATAGAGGTGGAAGAATTTTCCTTTTTTCCCTGTAGGTTCTTTGGTTCGTCTGATAATTAAATTGACATAAGACAGATTAACAGGAGGAAACAAAATTAATTCTATATGTATAGAGCTCCATGAAAATAAGAGACCTCTTCAAAGGGGAAGAGGGACATTCACAGGACATAAGAAAAGCAGATATTTGGTAATTAGATGTTTGCCCTGCCATATGTGTTGGTTGTTCAGATAAAAAGTTACCTCTGGATAACTTGTTCAGATAAAAAGTTCTCTCTCCTTTTGCACCAGGCCCCCTATCTAAATTCTTTTAGGTAGTTAAGAGAGAGGTGAATTTTTGTCTTGAATCTGCTGGGTCTTGATTGCCTTCAGCTGAAAATATCCGCATGCCGAAGTGGCACGTTTGGGGATAGCATATTCTGCCCCTCTTCAGACATGTCAAGATGTGCTGCTGCGTTATTTCTCCCAGAATCACATCTGGTTCATCTTTGCCTGATGAGCCCTGAAAATTGTGCTTGCAAAATCATTGCAGAAATTCATGCCTGCCTTGGCGAAAAAGTGCATTTTAATGGTGGCTTTGAACAGGTTTTCTCCTAAGGTTTATAGACCAAAATCCGGTTTGTGTCAGCTCTTGTGATAAGATAATGAAAACTTCTCAGAATGGCATTGTCTTTGCCAGATACATCTATTAAGCATCCCTTAGATTTTTTTTCCTCCAATTTTCTTTCCCAATGTTGAAAAAGAAATACAGCTAATTAAATGTAAATGGCCTTGTTCTTTTTCTTTAAATACTACAATACCTTTTACAATTCTCAGTACAGGCAGTAAATTTGAATACAATAGTTTAGTGTGAAATCAAATTAATGACTTTATAATATATTTTTATGGTTTTATAAGGTGAGATTTTTACATTTCTAGTTCACATATGTTACTGTTGAATGGAGCATGAATTGCAATTAAATGGCACGGAACATAGTTTCATTTCTTTTTTAAAGCATAAACGTGTTGGTTGCAGTATTATTTATAATAGCAAATTTAAATGGCTAGAATGGAGCCTTACTAATCTTACATTTGCTAGCCAGAATGCTATTTAGCCATCACAAATACTTATGAAGATAATATAATAATATTTTATCATAAGGGAATTGCCTATGTATTTTCAGGTTTTTTAAATGAGTGTATATTCTAAACTTTTTATTATGAAAAATTTCAAAAACAGAAAAGTTGGAAGAATGAATACATGCACACTTAACATCTAAATTTAACAACTGTTAGTGTTTGCCTGTATCTTCTGTGTGTATGTGAGCCATGCAACATGACTGCCCAAGCTTTTGGTTAAACCTTTGAAGGAAAGTTGTTGATATCATCAAACTTCATCTTTAACTATAGGATCTAAGTTTTGGTGGCTCAATCAGTTGAGTGTCTGACATCAGCTCAGGTCAAGATCTCACAGTTCATGAGTTCAAGTCCTGCATCAGGCTCTCTGCTGTCAGTGGGGAGCCCGCTCTGGATCCTCTGGATCTCTCTCTCTCTCTCTCTCTCTCTCTCTCTCTCTCTCTCTCTCCTTCTCTCTTTCTTTCTCAAAAATAAATAAACATTTTAAAAAATATACAGGATCTAGGGATTACCCATGCATTGCATTTGGTTGTCAGGTCTATTTAGATATTTAACTCATCATTCTTCCCAGGCTTTTCCCATGTTTTTTTTTTTTTTTCTTGCTGAGACCAGGCCAGTTTTCCTGTAAACATGCCACATTCTGGAATGTGCTTGATTGCTTCCTTTAAATGTCATTTAACTTATTCCTTTATTCCTATGAACTGGAAGAAGTTAGGTGTAAAAGCTCAATTACATTCTATTTTAAACATGTTTGACTTCTATCTGTGTGTGCTTCATAAACGATTCTGTGCCTTTCAATGCCTCGCTACTCTATTATGTATCACATTAGGGGGCACATAATATCAAAGTTGCCTTCTGACTGATACAAATCTTGATCACTTGGCTAAGGTGGCAACTCCCATATTTCTGTATTGTAATGATACACTTTCAATGCTAAAATAAACACAAATACACACATGTACACAGGAGTGCATGTGAAATTTTAATAATATTGGTGGATTGTATCAATCTCCAGTTTCCTAGGTTTGATATTATGTAAGAGTTATCATTGGGGAAGGTTAGGCAAGAGTATAAGAAATCTGTTATTTGTTATAGCTGTCATGTGAATCTACAGTTACTTCAATATAATAAGCTTTTTTAAAAAAACAGCAGCTAAGTTATGGGCTGATTTTTAGTAATATACATTGCTAACAGTGAACAAATTAATCTAATAATTGGCATTTATCATTATCAATTTTTATTCCGGTAGATTCAGTAATTATGTATGAGCTTGGTCAAGCATGTGGCATTATTAAACATGTTTAAATACTAAATTGTATAAGAAATTGTGATCATTTGCTTTCACTGTGTGCTTTTGAAGTATATCTAAGGCAGTGGGTCAGTTGAATGGGGCACCTGTACCAAAGCATACTTTTCCTTTGTGTAACTCCAGCACGGCCATCAATTATCATTTTCTCAAATTTCCATTTCATTTCTCTTGCCCCTTCAAACAAGCGGTGGCTTAGGATGGTAAACATTCGGATGTCTGTCTAAGGCTCAGAACTCATTGCTGGCTCCTTCTTGCCCAGATTCCATAATTTCCTATGCACTGCTCCCTCCCAACCTCCAGTCCTGTGAGACCACTTGGTAAGTCTGGCTAGCAAGGGTGAGTCCAGGGTTGAGAGCACTCACCTGGTGTCTCAGACATCTCATTCTGCCCTGAGAAGCAGGAGAAGGAAATACAGGCCTACCAACAGAGCAGAAGCCACCACCTCTTCCTCTCCCCTTTAAACATTCATATAAATTGCCCTTTCCCTTATTATTGCCATGACTTTGTCTTTCATTCACTATTACTACATGTCTGATTTTTTTTTCATAGGTACCAGGTTCATTTTGGACATCAGATTTCCCAGACACTCTCTAGGCCATTCAGAAACAGTACATGATTGCTTGTAAACAAATCTATATGTATAGACAAACGTGTTTCTCTGTCCCCCCCCCCCCCATAGCTGGTGAGTTTCCATGGTAAGAATATCATTTTAATAAATAGTCTGATACTCCTATTAAGAAGTTAGGTTGGTTTGAACAATCTCAGATATATGTTAGTCATCCTATGGTGGTTTGATGAAAAAATAGAGGAATTTGTTCTTTAAGCATGTGTGTAGGTCTCCTACAATATGCCAGACATAGCTCCCAAAGCTGATCCTTCAGTGTTAAGGAAACATACTGCCCCTACTTGGGCATATAGCACAGTGGAGCAGGGGGAAGACTGTACCACTTTAAAATTGATAATACAGCAACAGATTGTGTAAGTGCTGTGAAGTGAAATTACAGACTACTATGAAACAGTATAACAGGGTCACCTGATTTCAGTCAGCGGGCAGGTAAGACCTTTTTGTGCAAAGGAAATTTCAGCTGAAAATGAATAGATGATTCACACTTCATCGGATGAAGTGTGTGAGGAAGGGAAAGAACATTCAAAGTGGAGAAAACTGCATAGGAGAAGTCTTAAGGAAGAAAAGAGCTTTCCTCTATCAGAAACTGAAACAATGCCGATGTCACTAAAACATCATGAGCACAAAAGGGACCTGCAGTGGTTGTGCACGGGCTGGAGGCAGGGACCCAGTCTGAATTCCATTTTGGATGCAGGAGGAGACAGACCGGGAGCTTTGAGTTGGCATCGCAGTCATCTCGGTGAAATACAGTGGCAGCTCGGAGTAGGATGGTGACAGAGAAGATGGCAAGGAATCAAGAGGTTTCAGATGCTATTTCAGAGGTGAAGGCTGGAGGAAGCCCACAGTGGCAGGCGAGGGCTGAGGAACCAATGATGCCTTCTGTAATGTTCAGTTTAGACACACGAGGCATTCATAGATTTACATCAAGTTGTTGGCTAAATAACGAATCTATGTATCAGAAGAGAGGTAAAAGTAGATCAGGTCTACTAATTGGTTTCTAAAAAGTCTGAAAATAGCACCCTCTTCAGACAGCAGGAGGATCCTTTTTCTCCATAGTTGTCAGCAAACAATATGCCTGTATTAAGACAGAGTTTTAGGGGCGCCTGGGTGGCTCAGATGGTTAAGCCTCTGACTCTTGATTTTGGCTCAGGTCATGATCTCATGGTTCATTAGATTGAGCCCCGCATCAGGTTCTGTGCTGAGAGCATGGGGCTTGCTTGGGATTCTCTCTCTGCCCCTCCCTGGTTCATATGCTTCCTCTCTCTCTCTCTCTCTCTCTCTCTCTCTCTCTCTCTCTCTCTCAAAATAAATAAACATTTAAAAAAAAACAAAGAGATATGGGCCTCCTGGGTGGCTCAGTCAGGTAAGCATTGGACTTCGGCTCAGGTCATGATGTCGGGGGAGGTGGGTTTGAGCCCGACATCGGGTTCTATGCTGAGGGCTCAGAGTCTGGAGCCTGCTTTCGATTCTGTGTCTCCCTCTCTCTCTCTGCCCCTCCCCCATTCACGTTCTCTCTCTCTCTCTCTCTCTCTCTCTCTCTCTCTCTCTGTCAAAAATAAACATTAAAAAAAAACCAGAATTTTAAAGGGGATTAAAAAAAAAAAAAGAAAACCCAGTTCCTCATGTGTGTTATTGCTTCGTGGTATATAGCCTGTAGTACTCTGTGTATTTGTTATCTGTGTGAACAAGGTGGTCTGCCTGGATCCCATGCTATACGGAACAAAAAAATCTGTGTAAACTTGTAGCTAACGTGTAATATTGGCGTTTAACTAGGAATTCCTCCTTGGTAATTTTTAAGTGCTATTTTTTTCTATAAGTTGACATTGCACATGTGCTAGTTTTGATTATTTTTAGGGTATACTTCCACTCCTTCCACCCCCTTTTATAAGGGCTGTAGCCAAAAAAAGGCCAGTGGCAAGATAGAAACAACAGATTTAGAGCTCGGTGATTCTTCTTTCTTTCCCCTTACACCAAAGACCAAAACAAAACGTACATTGTTTGGAAGGGTGAAACAGTTTGTTTCTTTCCTGCATGGTTCAAAGACCTTTGTATATCATATCTTTCTAAAAATAATGGAATATATACTAAACATCTGCCTATTCAAGTAGAACATTTGTATTCTTGTGACATCTCCATAGCTTTTGACTTCTAAAAGGATAACTTACCTTTACTTGGTCCTTTCCTCCATAAACGCGTTTTCTTTCAAGAAATATTTAGTAAGCTTCTGCCGTGTGCAAGGCATTTTTGTGGAAACGGGAAACCACAAATGAACAAAGACAGATATCTTTGCCATCATGGAGTTTATATTCTAGTGGAGAGAGAATGAACAGCAAATACAACATGCATTGTGCTAAAACAGTGATCGACATGATGCAGGAAAATAAAGGAGGGGAGTGAAATCACATGTGGGTGGGTGGAGTGTGAGAATTCAGTTTTAGGTAGTGTGGTGAGAGGAGGTTTCACTTAGAAGGGAAATTTGCATAGAGACTTAAATACCATTTTAAATATCCTCTTTCTACAAAATCGTTCACAAGCCCCATTTCTGAAATGGCAACCTAGAGTGACTGTGACATGTTTACATCCTCTGTGACAGAATGCTTGGCAAGTTATTTGTACCATTGCTTTCTACCACTCTGAGAAGACATGGATAAGTGGAATAGAAGCACAACGTGAATATCTGCAATTTATATAACTCTCTGCCAAGGCTGCTGTCAATGAGAAGTTGTTCTGAACTCACCTATGATTCCATATTACCTTCTGAATGTTTGCAAATGGACTGTGCCTATCTTGAGGCAGAATTTACATTTTTTTCCCCATAGTAGTGGCAAGTTGAGGCTACGTTCCTGTCTTCACACAGCAGCGTACGTCTGTCCCAAAGAGCCATGGCCGTGTCTCAGTACTGGGGAGATAGAACAACGTGAAGTGCTTGTCTGAGAAAAATTGGAATACAGTTCAGGCTTTTTCACTGATGTTTTTTCTGTCCTTCAGCTCAGAGAGCTTTCCATTTCATTGTTCCATAAATAACCATGGCCAGTTATTTCTTTATCTGAATCCAGTAGGTATTTAGCCATTTTTATTTATTATTTTAGGATAGATAGATAGATAGATAGATAGATAGATAGATAGATAGAATTTAAGAATAATTTATATGGAGATTGACATAGTTTTAATGAAAAGCTCTTGTGGTAGTTAGATGAAAATGCTGGCTTTCTTTTAAATTATGAGAATATCTTCTGCTCACATACTATTAGCAGTAAGCCCTGGATCTTCATGCCCACATATATGTCCCTGAATCAATCTTTTCATGGCCTAACTTTGGATTTTAAAGTCTGTTTAATCAAGATATGTATTAATTCCAGCTACCTGGCACCAAAAAAATTATTAAGAAGAGGTTAAAAATATAAGAGGTTAATCTCTTATATTAACCTCTTAAATATAAGAGGTTAGTCTCTTTCCTGTTGGCAGGAAAGAGATGCGTGGCTAAAGCTATAATATGGCTGAAGTCTGAAGAAGAAACAAAGAGCAGGAACTAAAATTGTAAACAAAATTGTAAAGGAAAATAAGATAACTAGTTGCAATACAATTTTAACAATAATAAAAACCAATCTGCCAGGTCCTCAGAAAGTTCTTTATGTTTAAAACAGTAATTATACTATGAGTCAATTATTAGTTTGTAATAACCCAATGACTAGTGTCTTGACCAGGATGACCATTGTTAAGAGACAAAGCAGGAATAGGATATGAACTTAGAGATGTTAATTAAACTAGTTCCTTCTTTATAAATCACAACGTCCGTAGAGAAGACAGCCCAGGATAGCTAGAATGAAGTACAATTACCCAAAGATCCTAAGAAAATTTTTATATTTGGATTCATTTAGATGGGATGGGAAAAATTCATTTTTATCATACCACCTGAAATCCAAGAATCCTCAGTTGATTGTGTGTGTGTGTGTGTGTGTGTGTGTGTGTGAATGACCATATGAATAACTGACAAATCCTAGAAAATCTAGTCAGGCTAAACAATTATTAGCCAAAAGATTGGGAAAGCCCTATAATAAATCACTTATTAATATCTAAGTAAGGGAAGGAGAGCAGAGAAGACTTGAGTTGGAAGTATTTTTGTAAAACATACTTATCTAAGTATAAATATATAACTTCCAATTGAAATGTTGTCTGTAAATACAAATTTTGAAATAAAGTAAAATAACATAGTTTAGAATATCCTTAGTTTTTCCAATGTTAAAGCACTTTGAATAGTCTTATTCTGAAATTTTCAATAGAAAATATTTTAATGTAATCAAATACAGCATTTTTGAAAAATTTTTTGCCATTAGTAAGAATTTATGGCAAAACATATTGTGTGCAAGCTAATGATTAATTCAACAACATTTATAAATACTTGCTATGGGGTAAGTCACGTATTTTCACTAGAGATAAGAGTAGACACTTTTTATATAAAATGACCAATGCTATGATTGAGTGAAGTCAGGATATTGTGAGAGTATATAGGAGAGGCAGTTGACCCAGATGGGAATCACTGTGATGATTTTTTTTATGATAACTTTGTTCATTTAGGGTCACCATATAATTTATCATCCAAACCAGAACATATTTGAAGGTGAAAGAGGACTCTATTTATAATTACATGGGGGAATGTGTATAATGTAGGCATATCAAGAAGGATGGCCTCTTTATTCCATCTCCAGCATTTTAGGTGTGAGATCTTGTGTATGTCTATAAATGCATACATATCCATATGCTGCTCTCTTATTCAGGAAAACTGACTTAATTCACAAATCTGGCAGGGACTTGCCTGTGCTACTTCTGGTTTTCCATCTAAAAGACCCTGGAGACAATGTAAAATGCTACAGTTAAATATTCTTATGTTATCTTTTAATCACACTGTGTGGATTAGAGATTTGGTGGTTAACTCCAAAAATACCTGTGATCACTGTAAGCAAGTTAATTAGATGCTTCTTTGCTTTGATGTGAGACAGTGAAAATGACACTAGTTTAGTTTTGGAAATGTTACAGCATTGCACAGCGAAATGCCATGAAGGCCTGCCTGTTTGTTGAGAGATACTTTTGCTTGCTTTATAGGACCAGTGGTTTTGGCGAGTGAGAAACAACAGAGTGATGGATGGGTACCCCATGCAAATTACTTACTTCTGGCGGGGCTTGCCTCCTAGTATCGATGCAGTTTATGAAAACAGTGATGGGAATTTTGTCTTCTTTAAAGGTAAGGAATGTTTCCTATGTTTTGCTTTGCTGTGTTTTGGTCATTTTGTGCAGGGCCCTATAGCACGTATAGAAACGAATAAGTAAAACCTGTTGAATGAGGTTAGGTATCTTATTCATATTCTGAAATGAACTGTATATATTGACTGGAAATATAAATGAAGTAAAATCAATGATCATGTTTAACTCTCTAATTTGTTTTCTTATAAGGCATTCTCATATATAAGTCAAATTTAGAAAGCATTGTGTGATTTCTTAAAATTTTTAGATTTGGCTTAAAAGCACAAGAAGTAAATTATCGGGGCTCCTGGGTGGCTCAGTTGGTTAAGAGTCCAACTTCAGCTCAGGTCATGATCTCGTGGTTTGTGAGTTCGAGCCCCATGTCCAGCTCTGTGCTGACAGCTCAGAGCCTGGAGCTTGCTTCAGATTCTGTGTCTCCCTCTCTGTCTGCTCCCCCTCTGCTCATTCTCTCTCTCTCTCTCTCTATCTATCTATCTCTCAAAAATAAAAAAGAAAATTAAACATTAAAAACAGGTAAATTATAAATGAATCAATTGATTAATTACTAAAAAGCCCTTTTTTTCCATTAACTAAAGAGTTTTGTGGGGTTTTTTTCTTTTTTTAGAGTATTTGGAATTGCTTGTTGTTTTTATAAAATGCAGTCTATTTTACTTCTTATTTTCATATACAGTATAATCTTTTTAGCTTTACTTGATTTAATATGTGTGTTAAATAGTTTCCAGTAAACTAACAAATTGCTCATAAAGGCTAAGAAAACTCATGAGTAGGAAAATAAAATTCACCCAATTAATTTCACCCAATAAAATGTATTGCTTGTTATTTACCTAAGTGACAAATTTTAATTGCACAAATACTAACTGCCTCCCATACAAAAGTGAAATTACCTGGTAAAGTGAACTTAGTCAAGTGCCTGGTATTCTATCCTCAAAACTTTCTGGCACCCAAAACAATAAATCATAAGTGTGGGGGGGAAACATAGGGAAAGAGATTGAGTTGGAGGATTGACAGAATTGTGAGAAAATATTTGATAGAACTACTCTACCACCTAGCAATTGCACTACTAGGTACTGACCCAAAGGTTGCAAAAATACTGATTCAAAGGGGCACGTGCACCCCTAAGTTTATATAACAGCACTATCAATAATAGCCAAATAATGGAGAGAGCCCAAATGTCCATTGACTGATGAATAGATAAAGAAGATGTGGTATATCTATACAATGGAAAATTACTCAGCCATAAAAATAATGAAATCTTGCCATTTGCAATGACATGGATGGGGCTAGAGTGTATTATGCTAAACAAAATAAATCAAAGAAAGACAAATGCCATATGACTTCACTCATGTATTTAATGAATTTAAGAAACAAAACAGACGAACATAGGGGAAAGAAAAAAAAAAAAAAGAGGGAGGCAAACCATAAGAGACTCTTAATGATACAGAACAAACAGGGTTGCTGGAGGAGAGGTGGGTGGATGATGGGCTGGATGGGTGATGGGCATTAAGGAGGGCATTTGTTGGGATGCTCACTGGGTGTTATGTAAGTGATGAATCACTAAATTCTACTCCTGAAACCCATATTACACTAAATGTTAACTAACTGGAGTTTAAATAAAATTTTGAAACAAACTAAAAAGATATTTGAGCTGAAACTGAGAACTAGGGTGCAGAACATATCGATTGATTGCTGACTGATTGACTGATTGATTGATTGAGTATATTAGCAAGAGCTTAAAGGACTGAAAAGAAGCTTAAACAGGGATGGAGGTAGAAGAGAAGAAAAGGGGTCTTAACACCCCCCCCCAAGAAAAGTAATTATTCCCGGGATCAAACTAGGTGAATTTGTAATGATGAGAACTAGTAAGGATGAGAATAATGAAAACCTAGGGTATAAGAAACACTTGTAATATTTTAAGGGAGATCCAAACTATCCATATGAAATGAAAGTTAATACCTGGAATTTATTTTCTCTTTACAGTTCGTTCCTGGAGAAAAGCGGGGTAGAATACATTAGTTATAAGTACATGAGGATTCTGCAGGCACACTGCCAATTTTTAACACTTACTAGCCGTATGAACTGGGCAAGTCTCTCTGTCTCAGTTTCTGTATCTGAAAAATGGGGTTAGCATTACTCCCCATCTCAGAATTAGTTTGAGGACTGAATTAATTACTACATGTGAGGCACTTGGCACACATAAGCGTTCGATAGATGTCAGCCATTACTCTTGCTAGTACGATATTGGTAATCTTACTGCCCTCCTGCTATCCACAATAAGCATGTAAATGAAGTGGACGTGCAGGTACATTGCACCACTGTGGACAAAGAAAAGATAGCGGCAAAAGGTTCTGAATCTTCGGGGCATGATATTTTGGAAGGAAATTCCCCTCCCCTACACTTTTCTTTGGTCCTATGAGCAATAACAACAGAAAGAAAGGAGGAATAAGCCCGAGGTAGCTTTCAGCTTGAAGGCTGTCCCCAGAGGCCCTGTCTCACCACAGAATCATTAGTGCTCTCTGGCAAAACTGCCTGAGCAGAACCGGGCCTAGTCATAAATCAGTGTTCTGACAGCTCTTTACTGCCTTAGGGCCTTCTCAGCTTTATTCACTTTGCTTCTCCTCACCCATTCACTTGTGGAATGGGCACCTCCTTTTCAGTTTTTCAACAGCCAACAGAAAAGGCACCTCCTCAGAATGTCCCTCTGTCCACCCTCTTTAAAGTCACGCCTTCCAGCTTGCACACAGTGTATGGAAAAAGTTGAAGTCACCTCTAGCATTCAAATGTAAATTACCTGAGAGATTTATCGTATTTCCTTGCACATTACTGTATTTTCAGTTCTTAGAACAGTGCTGGTGCATAGTAGGTGCTCTACGAACACTTGAATGAAAACAGTATAGGTGAATATGATGTGACTCAGTATGGTGTTTCTGATGTCACGACGCTAGCAATAGGAATAACTTTGCTTCGTGTCACAAATTTATTCAACTCCTGGCATGTTGTGTTTGCCAGTGATCTCTTCTGGTATATTGCTGGTTATCAAGAAATGTCTGATCTTAGAACTCTTGTCAGTCCACGGACCTTGTTGTGGTGCTTCCTCCCTCTAGTGTTCTCTCCACAGTACTTTCAGGGAAACCTTCTCCACACCCAGCCATGAATCTGCAGCTCCCCTGTTCCAATCATCATTGCTTTCCCAGAGGGGAGCCAGAAGCTCTGGGTAACCGCGGTAAGACCACCCCCTTCCCTAGTATCCACCTCCCCGCTGGCAGGAGAGTTAAGGCCCCAGAATTCTGGACTTCAGTTAATACACCCCCCCCCCTTTGCTACCCTCACCACAATAATCACAATCAAAGTGACCATTCCAGCTTGCCACCATCTCTTTATATCCTTGATCACCTCAAAAAGTCCAACTTTTCTGAGGGATCAAATCATTCCTCATCCCAAAACCATCCTCCTCATTTTGCTCAGTGGGCCATGAAGCAGTCTACAGCTCATCTCTAGCAATCCAATCTCCCTCCCTGCTCTAATTCTCTACATACCATCTAAAAACTATACATTTCACTGATTTATTGCTCATGGGTATCCTTCCCGCTAGAATATCAGCTCCATAAGGGCAAGTTCTTCTCTCCCCAACTCTTTTTTTCTTTTTTCTTTTTTCTTTTTTACTGCTGTATTCCCTGTATCTTCAATCAGGGATTGACAGACTTTTTCAATAATGACCAAATAACGAATATTTTAGGCTTTGCTGCCCATGCCACCCCTATTACATATCCTTTCTTTTAACTTTTAAAAATGTAAAAAAAAAAACAAAACAAAACAAAACTCTTCCTAGAGCATGGGCTGTACAAAAGCAGGCATTGGTCATAGTTCGCTGACCTCTGTTTTAAACAATACCTGGGATATAGTAAACAGTAAACAAAGATTTATAGAACGAATAAAGAACAAAGTTCAAATCCCAATCTCTGTCCATATTCACAGCCCAAACTTTAGGCCAAATTTTATGTATGCAAATTTGTCATATGCAGTGAGAGTTGTCAGTACCTAAATTATAAAATCACGCAAACCACAGCAACTTATTCTCTAAAAATGTGATTAACTTGATATTCTTAACAGAACCTTTGCTCTTTGGTATGTTAAAGTATAGTGTATCAAAATATATTGACGTGTCTCTGCTTCCAGCTGAGATGTAACAATAGGGATCAGATTTACCCTCCTACGTAAACTCACCAACAATTGGACAAAGTATTTAAAACAATGATTTTCATGACACTGGACAGCAAGAAACAAAGGGTAGTGAACCTGAGAGTCAGGAAATAAAGAGAAATGATCCCGGGTCCCAGTTTCCTGTTTGGGGAAAGTTTCCAGGCCATAGAACAAGTTGGGGGGGGGTGGTCCAGGTGGTGTTCAGAAGACTTTCTCAGTTGAGGGTAACAGAGCAGAGAGTCAAAGCATAACAAGGTGGTTACAGTGCCCAGAACAAAGCAATGCCAAGGAGAGAGGTATACAGAGTGAGCATGCACACATCAGCAGAGGAACTCCCTAAAATATGGGAGAAGGAACTGGTCAGCATATGTATGTCGGGAAACTACTGAGGTGTAGAGTAAGAATCACTTCATAGGATGAAACAGAAGAGTTCCTGACTCTTACACAGAGCTAACAGTACTTATTCCCACCAGCCACCCCTCCATGGGCATCGGATAGAGTACTGAAAAAGGTCTTCTCTCAGAAGTGGGTAATGATTATCATAGAAGGAACATGTTCCACTCCTACCTAACAAATCTTGAAAGACCTGAAGCAATCAAGTTGTTTCCAATAAGGATACAAAAATATTCACCCGATGAGGTAAAACTCACAGCATCTAACCTCTCCCATAAGACTGGGAACAGACAAGGATGTCACACTTGTCCATTTTATTCAGTTTTGTACTGGAGATTTTATGTAGTGTAAAAAAAGGCAAGAGAGGAGCGCCTGGGTGGCTCAGTCGATTGAGTGTCTGACTCATGATTTTGGCTCAGGTCATGATCTCATAGTTTGTGGCATTGAGCCCCGCGTTGGCATCTGTGCTGATATCACAAATCCTGCTTGGGATTCTCTCTCTCCCTCTGTGTCTGCCTCTCCCTCCCTCTCTCTCTCTCTCTCTAAATAAATAAATAAACATTTTTTTTAAAGGCAAGAGAGGGGAACCTGAGTGGCTCAGTTGGTTAAGCATTGAGTTCAGCTCAGGCCATGATCTCATGGTCCATGAGTTTGAGCCGTGTGTCAGATTCTGTGGTGACAGCTTGGAGCCTGGAGCCTACTTCAATTCTGTGTCTCCCTCTCTCTCTCTGCACCCCTACCCCTCTTGCACTCTGTCTCTTTCTCAAAAATAAATATTTTAAAAAATGTTAAAAAAAAGAGATATAATAAATAAAACTATATTCATGGACAACATGACTGTTGAAAATCAGATGCAATCAACCAATTATCTATAATGAACAAGTGAATTTAGTAAGTATACAAGATATAAGATCATTATACAAAAAGTAATTGTATTTCTATACAGGAACTGTGAGGGGTCTGAGTTTTTTATCCTATTTGTAAGCTCCCATGTTGGCCTGCCTCATTTTCATGGATATTGGTAGAAACACAAGATTCCTGGGTCAGAGAAAAAGACAGAGACAAAAGTGTAGCCAGAGTATAGCCATTTGTATGACTCGCCTAAACCCCTGATTCTCAAAGGCTGATATGAAGAGGGCCAGGTGACACCTGTACATGTAATCAGTTACATTGTAGGAAAGGAACCACAAGCTTAGAGAACCTAAATATTTCATAATGAGAAGTAAGCCTGCTTAAATTTTATCCCAAAGGGAAACATTTTCTATATTATACTGGACAATAAACAAATCTTTCCTTTGCTGTGGAGGAGACACACTCTATAACCCAAGATTGTTTTTGCTACACAAATATATTTGGAAATATAGTCTAGAACAAAGGCAGTCATTGCCTCTGCTCACCAGACATGCTGAAAATCAGGTGACCTATGGAGAATTTTCTCCCATCACATAGAAGCAAACAGTCATGAATTGAAAATTTAAGAGAAAAAAATTACAATTGCATCAAAAACTATCAAAGACTTAGGGATCAATCCAAAAGATATATGAATAATCTCTACACTGAAAACTATAAACTTTTGCTAAATGAAGTAAAGAAGACAAATAAATGGAAAAATATGTCTTATTGATGTGGAAGACTCAGTATTATTATAACTCTCACCAAATTTATCTGAACATTAAGTGCAGTCCCAATCAAAATCCCAGGAAGGCTTTTTGTAGAAATTATCATGCAGATTCTAAAATTCATGTGCAAATACAAAGGACCTAGTATAGACAAAACCACTTCTAGAACACTAATTAAACACTGAAAGTCTTATTTTAGACCTATAGTAATCAGTGTGGCATTGTCATAAACAATTAAAAGAAATCTGTGTAATAGAATTGAGTCCAGAAACAGACTAAGAACAGATAGACAAGTAATTCTGACAGAGGTACAAAGGAAATTCAGTGGAGAGAAGATAATTTTTCAACAAATGGTGCTGAAAACATAGGATATCCATATGCAAAAAAAAAAAAAAAAAAACCTCTAATCCAAACTTTGCACCACATACAGAAATTATCTAAAAATGGTGCTAACATCTCTAAATGTAGAATCATAAGTATAAAACAACTAGAAACAAATAAGAGACAAATATATGTGACTTTGGTTTAGACAAAATTTCTTATGTTTGATGCCAAAATCACAATCCATAAAAGAAAACTTAATGAATTGGATTTCATCAAAATTAAAAATCTCTGCGCTTCAGGGCACCTGGGTGGCTCAGTTGGTTAAGCATCAGACTCCTGATTTTGGCTCAGGTCATGATCTTGCAGTTCATGGGTTCAAGCCCTGCATCAGGCTCTGCACTGACAGCATGGAACCTGCTTGGGGTTCTCTGTCTCCCCTGTCTCCCTCTCTCTCTGCCCCTCTCCTAGTCATGAGCTCTCTCACTCTCTTTCTCAAAAGTAAACATTAAAAAAAATTCTGCTCTTCAAAGATACTTTGAAGAGAATAAAAGACATGCCAATGACTAGATTTATGCAAACCATATATATGAAGGATTTGTATCCAGAATATATAAAGATCTCTCAAAACTGAAAAAGAAAATAAGCAACTCAATAAAAGTGAGTGAAGGATTTCAGCAGAAACTTCACCAGGGATGGTAGATGGATGGCAAATGGCCACATAAAAAGATGCTTAACAGTATCAGTCATTAGGAAGATGTAAGTTAAAACCACAAAGAGATACTACTGCATACTTGTTAGAATGGCCAAAATTAAAAAGACTGATCATGCCAAGTGTTGATAATTCCTTTAAAACATAAATATATAGCTACTGTATGAACCAGCCATTGCGCTCTTAGGTATTTTCTCAAGACAAATGAGAACATATGTCCAAAGATATCTACCCCAATATTCAAAACATAAGTATTTGTAATCACCTCATTAGAATTAGAATTAGAATTAGAATTTGAATTAGAAATAATTCAAATATCCTCAACTGATCAATGGATGATGAAACTGATATGTCAATATAATGAAATACTACTTAGCAATACAAAAGGTTGAATTACTAACTTACATTACAACATGGATGAAGCTCAAAATAATTACGCTTTGTAAAATATATCAGACAAAAAATAGTACTCATATTAAACTCCAGAAAATGCAAATTGATCTATAGTGACAGAAAGTTGCTGAGGACAGGTGAGAATTGAGCAGGAGGGAATACAGAGGAGCATGAGAAATTTTAGGGTGATCAGTATATTCACTATCTTGATTGTATTGATATTTTGACATATACATACATATGTGAAAACTTAACAAATTATGTACTGAAATAGGTGCTATTTATTGAATGTCAGTGGTACCACAGTACAGCTTTACTAAAAAACAGCTTCACTAAGCACATCAGTTTATGTTGAAATAGTTCAACTATTTCATAAATTTAAGTATTCTGGTGACTCTGGGTAGTAAAATTTTATTCCTTCAATGTTCCACAGTGTGTTAATTATAATCATCCAAATTAATACTATTCTGGTTTCAGTCCCTTACTTGAGCCCAGTGGTAATTAAGCAGAGTGTCCCCTTTATGAGCAGGGATGCCTCCTTCTCAGCAACCTCTCTTCTTGGTTACATTTCTAGTGTCATTGAGAATAGTAGATTGAGAAATTAACTAAGTCTTAATATAGACTCGTTCCACTTACTGAAGATATATTTAAAACATTATATAATTTCAATTTAATCTTAGAATTTGCTGCTTATAATGATTAGAATGTATTTTCTAGTAAGTATTTTTATTGGAATGGCTATAAAATAGATTGATGCCCACATTTGAAATAATTTCATCATTGTTATTTTATTTTGCTTTTCTATATTATTTTCTCTCTGTATTATAATTTCCCTCTTCTTATTTTTGTTTATTTTTTAGTTATGTTTTACTGTGTTGTCACATACTTTTCCTTTAAGGGCCCTCAAATTTGTGTGTAATTAAACAGGTATAAGTAAGTAGGTAAATAGTTTAAGGGATTTTTTCATTCTACCTCACATATGCATGGGTGTGTTATTGTTTTTAAAAAGGACATAATGTCTCCCTTTACTAATCAAGGTACTCAGTGTAGCTGCTTGTATTAGAATGTGAGGCCAATGTACAAACCCCTCAATTTCAGCTGGTCAGCTATCTTAACATCATTCAGGTAAATTGAATATAATAGAGTAACATGTTATGAGTACAATCACGCCAGATGTTGATATTCTCAATTACTAGTCATATTCAGGCCGAATGGTTATGGGATAATAATATCAAAAATCTATGTTGAAAATGGAGTTGGTGTAATTCTCTCAACTGAAAATAATTTTTAAAATGAAGTCTCCAGTGTTGTCAAAATCAGTAACAGTCAAAATCAAGTAGTTGAAAAGTCTCAAAATTCATATTGTTGCTATGACTTAATAATTTTAAGCAGTACTTATTTGACAGCTTCATTTCAAGAGGCAAAAATCGCTTACAGAATTGGAAGTAAATTATCTAGGGTGTAAAAGAGCAGGATAATAAAGTTTGGGAATATGTAGTCATTCAAAACACATGCATTAAAAAAGAAGAGGTGTCTAACATGTGGCACTGGAAGATGGCAAAGAAAATAGCTGTTTAAGACATTATTTATGTAATTTACATTCTTACTTTATTTCAAATACTCCTGTAAACCAGCAACTTCTTAATGGTACTTGCAAATCCTCACTCTTGAAAGGTTTAGGGAGTGCTAATGAAATTCATTTGAGGTAGAAATACACCTTTTCTTGCATAGTGCAATGAATAACTAAAAGATCTTTTACTATAAATAGATGATTACAATGATTATTTCCTTATGGGAGGTAATGGGAAATTTATGCCTAAAGAGCTACACCAGATTAAGAAATTTACATTCAGTGGCCCTTGATACACATAAAAATAGATTCATAGCATGTGAATTGTGCTATTTTCTTGAATTCTAAATATTCAAAGAATTTGAATATTAATGTTTATGTTATATATTGACATGAAGTCATCATCTAAACCAAGGGACTAAACATATAATATTTGAAAACTCCCTTGATAATATACCTCTGCTTATTTATAACAATCCAAAAGTCTATGGTGTGTTTTTATTATTGCTGTGTTTGTTCCTATTTTAAACTACAATATTTTCCCGTCAGTGAAACCTGTGTCTAATTTTTTTTCTCATTATCCAAAATTTTAATCATATCCTTTTATTTACCATGTCAGTTTGAGTTCCCTGGGAAGCAAACAGTGAGATAAAGATCGAGAAAAGAAATAAACCTCTGAAGGCAAAGAGGGAAAAGGCAAGACTGGCCTAGAAAGCCTTGGACTGTGCTGTGGATGTGACAGAGTCTTGGAGAACCAAATAGGGAGCTCCATAGCAAAGACTGTCCGTTAGAGGAGTCTCAAGTAGGGCAGAAATGGCCAGGATCTAGGATGTGCCATGCTCTGTCACTGGCTGGAAGCTGCTGAAGAAGAGTATCATGGCTTTGGCCCCGCCAAAGCCACTTAGCTGACTTCTTGGCCCAATTATCAGATCCAAAGGCCTTCATATGATAGACCAACTCACTTTCTTTCTTTTTCTTTCTTTCTTTCTTTCTTTCTTTCTTTCTTTCTTTCTTTCTTTCTTTCTTTTTCTTTCTCTTTTTCTTCCCATCTTTCTTTCATTCTTCCCATCTTTCTTTCTTTTTTTCTTTCAGATTTTGTTTTATTTTGAGAGAGAGGGAAAGTGAGAGGGGACAGGGGCAGAGGGAGAGAAAGAGAATCTTAATTAGGCTCCACACTTAACATGGAGCCCCATGCGGGGCTCAATCTCACAACTGTAAGATCATGACCTGAGCCAAAATCAAGAGTTGGACGCTTAACCGACTAAACCACCCAGGTGCTCTCGGTTCTTTCTCGAAGAGAAATCTAATAAGCTACTAATGCAATGGCTGCCACATTCGCGGAAGTATTCAAAACTCTCTGCTTACTAGATGATGTTGTAAAACTTGGAAAAATAAATGCTGGTGGCAAAAAGCCATATGACCTCCAGAGTTGGCCATTTGTTCAAATTTCTTGAGTAACCAGACTGTAAACAATACAGAAATTACAACTTAATCCAAATAATTGGCACTAATGTATATCTGTGTACTTAATCATGTATTATCGATATTATTTATTTGAATTGGTAGCAAGCAAATTTGAACGATGGAATATTGTGTTACACAATAAGTACCACTTATTGGGTACCATGATCTGGGTATGGCATGGATATATTATACATTTGATCCCTCATTATTTCAAGAGCTCTGGATGAGAGGTCTTAGTACCTTATGTGCACAATAGGAAAGGAAGATTCGGGTTTTACTTTTCCAAGATCTCCCAGCTAACAATTGGCAGGGCTATCACCCCTTAGTCCTATCTACTTTCGAGGCTGTTGAATGTTCCATTACACCACAGCATCTAATATGGAAAATATTAATTCTTTATGAGTTTTTTTTCCCCAAATCTCTGAAGTATTCTCCAAGCATATATCAATGTTGCACAATAATTAGCCCAATGAACAATAGTTATTGAATAATCTAAGTGGAGCCTTCATTTATATGAAGAAAATCCAGGCTTTAAGGAATTAATGTTTTCATTTTTAATGTAAAAGGATGCAAAGCAAATACCTTCGACTTGTGGATCATATGCTTTTCAATCATAACTACTAAACTTTCTCATTGTAGGGTGAAAGCAGACTAGACAATATGTAATGAATAGGTGTGACTGCCTTCTGATAAAATTTTATTTACAAAAACAGGCAGCAGCTGGTGGCCCAAGTTTACTAACCATTGTTGTAATAGAAGATACAAAATATAAATGTGTAAGTAGAATTTTGTGGACTCTAATAAGACAAAAATATAGTTGATATTTTAGTTAATAAATTTTAAAGAGTACCTGATTACTGAGGATACAATGAACAAGGCATGAGCAGAATACAGTGGATTAATTAATACACACTTCCAATAATAAATGTGGAGTGATTACTTGATAAAGCAGGAAGGAAGGAAAAAATCATCAGCAATTCTGAAAGCCAGACACCTGGTCTGTTGTACAAATATATTAGCAACTGGTTGTGTGTTTTAAGAACATCACTTTTTTGGCCTGTAAAATAAATGTGTTAGGCTGGATTCTCAACCTTTTTTCTGATCTTAATACATCTGAACAATAAAAATAGTGCACTCCCATTAGTAACAGTGCGCCAGTCCAAGGGTGTTAGAAAAGCAGGTATTAATTTAGCTTGATAAAAATGTTAAAAAATCATTAGACACTACAGTTTTCCTTTTAAGAATAAGCATGTAATTTAAAAATTCTTCATGGGATTATTTGTTTAGTGTCTATTTCCTCTGCTGGTCCATCAGTTTTACAAGAGCAAGAATCTGTGTGTTTCCTTCATTGGTATCTATAGCTCCAAGTTCAGTGACTGGCTATAAGAGCCTCGTAATAAACAGACATTGCATGGATGGATGAATGGATGGATGGATGGATGGATGGATGGATGGATGGATGAATCTCACTGAGGAATTACTGGAATAGATGGTCTGTAAAGTCATCTCCAACTGTAAACATTCTTTGAGGTTATTCTTTTTATTTATAAAGCTTCTCTGTCTTTAACTCAGACTTGTTGATATTTTCCCCTGCATTCTGCCAAGTACAATGTCAGTAAGGACCAGTTCTTTCCACTTGCTCCAGAATATGTCAACCTTGTAGGAAATCCAGTAAATGCCTTCATTCTGCCAAAGAGGCAATATTTTCCTTGAGAAGCAGAATGTCTGATCGTAAGGTAGTTAAAAATCTACCTCTCCAATGTAACAACAAAAAAAGAATTGAATATGAATCTCACATACTTAATCAAAACTCTTAAAAAGAGAAACAAAATTACTTCAATGTTGTTGTGTGAAAATCTTACCTCATCAAGATACAAAAAGCATTGTATAATTGTATTTCCTTAATTAACACCTGGAGAATTAAATGTATAACTCATAATCATTGTTGAGTTATTTTCTTGAATTCTAAACCACAAATATTCAGCAGGCAAGGTGTTATTTTTAACATTTTTTGTGTTTAACTGCTGGGATCTCATAATGTAACCTTATAGCAAATATTTGCTGATGAGTTTTCTGTTTTGTTTTGTTTTTTGAAGGGACTATAAGTGCATTAAAAAAAAATCCCCTGCTATGTTCCAAACGGAGGGGGGGGAGGAGCAGTTAATTGAAATCTTCTATACAAAGGCCTTGATTATTAAAAGTGAAAGGCTCATTGTTTCTCCTTTTTATTGACTGAAAACTCTTGACCACTAGTATAGGCAAGTACTTCTGAAACACATTTTTTAAGAGTTGTTTTACTTTAATAACAAGAATTTCCTGGAAGACTGTAACTGTTATTCTTTTTTCACACATTATTGCCTTCTGAGACACCCTGGAAAACATAAATTAGGCTTCTGTAAACATTCTTTCATGCTACATGCACCAGGGCATCCTGGGTATCTATGAGCCTCTCGATATCACTACAAAGCCTGGAAAGAGTATGAAGAAATTTTCACGGATAGGATAGAGATAAGGAACTACAAACGGAAGTATTCTAAAGCATGCTAGAATGTTTCTGCTTAAAAGAACAGATAACCAATTGAGTATAGCTGATAACAGGTTTACTCTAAATAGCTAGCATGGGAGGCATTGGAACTGTATTATCCTTTCCTAATTAAAACTGAGACGACAGGAAAGAACGTAATAGTCACTGAGGTATAGGCAGCACACAGAGCAGGACTTTATTTTCATTGTATTGTTTCAAGACTTTCTATTTTAAATGACACATAGATATGACTAAAATATATAGCAAGCTGAGAAACAGCTGTCTGGATTTTCCATCTCACTGATTGTGGCCAGGAAGTGATCTGGGCCCTTGGGATGTGTTTTTTTCTTTACAAAATATTCAAATTAAACAATGACTCAGGATAGGGGTACATTTTTATGATAGTATTTCCCAACACAGAGTTAAATATAATTAATTAAATAACCTTCAACATAATACGGGGACATGCCTTTTTATTTTCTTAGACTTCTTTAGTGGTTATAAAACTCATTTTTTTCTGCTCTACTAACAAGATTCAAGACCAGGCCCACAATGTAATTTATGTAGACTTTTTGTTTTTGTTTTCATCTTATCTTTGGTTATTTGTGTATACTAAACATGGGTCTTTGAATTAATAACCATTTATTAAGCACCTACTAATTTTCAACCATTATACATAAGGTACTGCAGGAAGTGCCAGTTACAGTGTTTGTCCACATCAAGTTGTTCACAGCCTAGAGCAGGTGGCAGGCTTGTGATCCATTAATGCACTAAATTATATGTACTAAAGTGCACTAAGTAATATGATAAAGAAGAAGCCTGAGTACTCTGGAAATGTGAGAGGCCCACCTTACTCAGATAGGAACTGCTTTCCAGAGAAATGATGTTAAGTGAAGTTTTGAAAGAGTCGTACCCATTTTCCAGAAATGGAAATAAATGGAATGTAGATGAAATAAGAGATTTATATTGAGAAGAACCCTGAAATGACATAGATGAATTTGGGTTTTATGCTGAATGCAATGACAAACCACTGAAAAGTTTAAACAAAAAGAGAGATAAAATCAGGTGTGCATTTTAGAGAGATCCCTTTAATGACCTTGTGGAAGACAGATAAAAGTGAGACTGGAGTCAAGGAGACAAAAAAAACTTATTGGGGTCCTGGGTGGCTCAGTCCATTGAGTGTCTGACTTCTGCTCAGGTCATGATCTCATGGTTCATGGTTTTGAGCCCCACATCGGGCTCATTGCTGTCAGCATGAAGCCTGCTTCAGATCTCTGCCCCCTCTCTCTCTGCCCCTCCCCTGCTCATGCTTTCTCTCTCAAAAATAAAAATAAACATTTATTTTTAAAAAAGAAAGTTATTGAAATGATGCAAGTTAGAACATTAAAATGTCGCTCTCAAGGCACATGGATGGAAGACAGAATGGTGCACTGGCTAAAACCCAGGACTTTGGCTAACAGACTTGAGCTTAAGCACATCAGATACCTGGTGCGGTGTTTGCATGGCCGAAATTTATACTGAATAATCTTACTCAGTTAAAAGAAAAAATAACCCAACAGGATTAATTGAGTTTAGGGTGGATGTGGGATGTGTGACAGTAATTCACTCAAGAACTGTTACACTTGCCATCTCTCTCATAGGCCTCCTGATCTCTCTCCTATGTGTACTTTTGCTCTTTGCATCTATTCCATTCTGTTTTCTGTTTCAATTCACGTCTTTGGTTACTCAATTTATACATCCTCATAATGTCTGCTTGCCTATGGTCATCATGGCTTCTCAAGCCTCAGACCATATAATGAATAGTCAATTCCCTCTGCTGAATGGGAGTGTCTCTCAATATTCCCTGGATCATGTTCCCAAGAAAGAAGAACAGATGGGTCTGCTCATCCCTGCCCATCTGCCTAACCTATAATCCATAACCCTACAGAATTTTGACTGGCTCTAGGCTTGGATGTTAATGTATGGGGGAGATATGGAGTATAATGAGACCTACTTCACAGCATGGGAGCAAGACAATCACCTTTAGAAGGGATAACTGAAAAGCTTACCTAGTACCAGTGACAATATGAATGGACTGCAAGGGACAGGATCAAGGAAGAGTTTAGTAATCAAATTAGCTAAATATAATGATCCATCAGATATGAAAAACAATAAACAGGAAGCCTGCAGATGTTTACTGCATTACTACATACAGAATAATTAGTGTGTCATCCACCCAAATAGTTGAAACAAGAAGAAAGGTCCTTTGATGAGTTCAAATTTGAACTTGTGGGTCAACTTTATAGAAAATCCCAGTAGATACCTATATATACCATTTGGCTTTCAAGAGCTGTTAGGATTACAGATAGCCACTGATGGCCACTCTCTTTTTTGACTTCTAAGGTTTTCTTTTACTTTAGTCTTCCTCCCTGCCTCATCTGCCTCCTTTGCATTTGCCTCCTCTTTGAGGGACATAGATTTCTAGAAGCCCAATTCTGGTTCCTCTTCACCTTTCCTCTATATATTCTCTATATATTATTTTATATATATTCTTTTCTCTCTCTCTCTCTCTCTCTCTCTCTCTATATATATATATATATATATATATATATATATACACACATACCATATATACCATATATATACCAATATACATACCATTAGGATTTATGTATATAAATCCTAAATTAGTAAACACCATATTTATGCTTGTGACTTTACAAATTGTTATCTTCAAACTCACATATCCAGTTGCTTCCTTGACTTCATTTCAATATCTCACTGACATCTCAAACTCTTGATTTGAGCCCCCTATAGCCCATCCACCACAGTCTTCTTTGGCTTATTTTATATCACAATTCTTCTCTTGCTTACAAAAGTCAGAATTTGAGGATTATCCTTGATCCTATCTGTTTTTTAATTCCCCACAGCCAACCGAACAGCAATGCCTATCAATTCCATCTCCAAAATGCGTCGTAAGTCCATTTTCTCCTTTCCATCAGTATTGCTGTCACCTGATTATAGGCTACTAGCAAAGAATTTTTTAATTTAACTATTTAGTGGCTTCCTATTTCACTTTAGAATGAAGTTCAAAATTTGATAAAGGCCACATGATCCTTACCTCTACCCTTCCCATACATTCCAACAACATTGTATCCTAGCTCTCTAACAAGGTTCTTCCCATTAAGGCATTTGTCCTTGGTGTTTCCACCCCATCAAACCATCTTCACTGAGTTGGCTTTTTTGAATTATGTAAGTTACAAATCAGCCTCATTTGAATAAAGGGATCTTTCCCGTGTCTGATACAAGCAATTCTTCCCATCCCATCACTTCTACATTAAAGCATATTTTTTTATAGTACTTTTCTCTCTGAAATTACCTTTGTTTGCTTGTCTAAGTTCAGTTTTCCCATACCCATTGGGTAGAATCTAAGCTCCATAAAGCAGAGGTGGTGCCCTTGTTATTCAGTGCTGCATCTCTAGTGCCTAAAATAGTGCCTAGTAAGTGCACTAAAGTAAGTTTTGATGAAAGATTCAACTAATTAATTCTTGCGAAAGAGCATTAGCGGGTCTTCTCATTTCCATTCTTTGCCTTAGAATCTCTTTTTCACAAAAGGCAAAAAAAAATCATCTTTTGAAAATACAAAACGGATCATATCCCTCCATTCATTCACTCTTTGATGGTTTCAGTGCGCTCAAAATAAGACTAAAACCCACCACATACATTTTCAGTACCACTCTCTTTTTGTTCAGTACACTCCGCTGATCTGTTCATTTTTAATCATACCAAACTCCTTTGCTTAGGATACTATTCTTGACATTCTTTGCATAGATACCATCTTCTCTTTCTTTAAATTTTGGTTTAAGTGTTGTTTCTTCAGAGAAGCTTTCCTGATTGCTTTACTTGAAGGAGTGTCCCCCTTAGGATTTCTTTTTTCTCACCCCCTGATGTATTTCCTTCATAGCATTCAGTAGTTTTCAACTACTACAATTATATTTTTGTATCTTTGGTTTCATCTGCCTAATCCAGTAGAATGCAGGATGATTAGGATAGTGACCAGGTCTGTCTTCTTCTCTTTAGTACCCTTAGTACTTAACATGATAATTGGGACACTGAAGGTACTCAATAAATGTTGTTTTTTACATATGATAGCAAATGGCAGTAGAAGCTCTTGGAGTAAATAAGATTACTCCTACTGGGGCGTCTGGGTGGCTCAGTTGGTTAAGCATCTGACTTCGGCTCAGGTCATGATCTTGCAGTCAGTGAGTTCGAGCCCCACGCTGGGCTCTGTGCTGATGACAGTTCAGAGCCTGGAGCGTGCTCCCTCTCTCTCTGCCCTTCCCCCACTCACTCTGTCTCAAAATTAAACATTAAAAAAAATTTTTTTTGAAGATTACTCCTGGTTACAAACTAAAGACACCTAACTGAATCTAGCCTGAAGACATGTTTTTGTTTGTTTGTTTGTTTGTTTGTTTGTTTGTTTGTTTGTTTGTTGGGGGGGTTATTTTTTTGTTTTGTTTTGCTTTTGCTTTCTGTTGTGTTCAGGTTATCATAGTCCTCATCTAGGGGTAGTATTGAAATATTGTAACAAGTAAGTCTTACATCTATTAGAAGGAGCATAGGATACACTTTGTCAGTGTATCCTATGTTGGTGTGGGTGGTAGATAGAATTTTAGGGCAATGTATATTTGCTGACTTTTATGGATGTGTCTCAGTATTTGGATACCTCATCCACTCTAGTTGTAAGCTCGCCCTTGAAAGTATTTAAGTGTGGGATCATCACTCCCAGCCCCTACTTCCGATTTAGAATTTAGAATAAGAGAAGAGGGCAGGAAAAAAAGGCTTGGGAAATGTCAACATTTAAGAACTGGGAAGAAGGGGCGCCTGGGTGACTCAATCGTGTAAGCATTCAACTCTTGGTTTCAGCTCAGGTCATGATCTCACAGTTCATAGGTTTGAGCCCCGAGTTGAGCTCTGCATTATCAGTACAGAGCCTGCTTGAAATTCTTTCTCTCCCTCTCTCTCTGTTCCTCCCCCACTTGTGCACCCTCTCTCTTTCTCTTTCTCAAAATTAAAATAATAATAATAATATTAATAATAATAATAAAAAGAACTGAGAGGAAAAGTAAAACAGAAAGGAGGGGCGTTTGGGTTCAGTCAGTTAAGCGACTGACTCTTTATTTCAGCTCAGGTCATGATCTCACAGTTCATGAGTTGGAGCCCTGCAATGGGCTCTGTGCTGACAGCATAGAGCCTGCTTGGAATTCTCTGTCTTCTTCCCTTTCTCTGCCCCTCCCCTGCTAGCTCTCTCTCTCTCTCTTTCTCTCTCTCTCTCACAAATAAACATTAATAAAAAACAAAAACACAAAGGAGCAGCTTAAGAAAAAATTACCCCGACCACCAAAAAAAAAAAAAAAAGAAAAGAAAAAAATGTTTCTAGCAGCTTAGAGAGAAAAGTACTTTAACTGGGCAACTGTGTCAATAGATAGGGGTGGAGAATGATTTCCTTGGAAAGCATTGGCAACTCCAGAGCAAAAATTCTCAGGGGAAAGTTGGTATTAAGTCAACTTTCAGTGGAATGAGGAATGGTTGTAGACTCCTTGAGAGGCAGTACCAAAGAGGGGAGTGGTAAGCACAGTTGGCCAGTGGGATAGGATGTGAGGAAGTGTGTTGCCTACAGATAATTTCAAAACAGCAATAAAACTGACTAAAGTTTGTCTTCTTGTTAATATCGCCATGCTCTGGCAATTCCAAACAAGGTTAGGGTTAAAATTCTCTTCCCCTAGGCTACCACTCTTAAAGAGAGGGATAGAGCACATAGGGTGAAAGGAAAATGACTTTATAAGACCAAAGGACCTTGTAAATGTTTATAATAATAGGAAAAGAGCAGCCTGGAGGATGTGTTTCAATGGAGTACAGGTTATACTCAGTAAAGCAATCTGAGGATACACAGAATGCACAAAACACAGGAATGATTTAGCCTCATAGAAAAAATAGAGCCTCCAATTCCTAGAGGAAAACTCCTGATTCTTGATTCAGAATTGTTGTATTATGGCAAGTTGTAGATATTTTGGGTTTCTTGAGTTAATTCACAGATTCTGATTCCATTATTACATAGTTACTCATTTTATCCACTTTTGAAGACAATCTTTCAACAATAACATCGAAGTGCCAAAAGTGACTACTACTTAGTTATTTTATGGATTTCATGTAAAATGATTTTAAATGCATTGTGTTAATAGATATAGTCTAATTTCTGACATTAAATGATTGTATTCTGCATTTGCACTTATTTCATACAGGTAACAAATATTGGGTGTTTAAGGATACAACCCTACAACCCGGCTATCCTCATGACTTGATTACTCTTGGGAGTGGAACTCCCCCGCATGGAATTGATTCAGCCATTTGGTGGGAAGACGTTGGGAAAACCTATTTCTTCAAGGGGGACAGGTCAGTACACATTTCACTTGGGAAAGACAGTTAACTAATGTTTAGAGAAGCTAATATTTCTCCTCTATAGTGGATGTGTATTGTTGATTAAGAATCTGTGTGATATAAAGACAAGAATTAATGAAATCAAAAGCATTTTTAAACAACATTCAAGATAATATTCCTGTAATATACCCACATAATATGACCTTCTTAGGAATGTACATGTTCTTCCTCTTCTCCATCACTTATCATGCCTATAAATCTGTGTAGGCAGCATATCTCTAATCCTGCAATGCATTTTCTTGACGTTTTACTTAACTTTATTTTAAAAGCACTTTATCGCACAGTCTGTTTTGTTTGCTTGTTTT
Organism: Panthera tigris; assembly: GCF_018350195.1. NCBI lineage: Eukaryota > Metazoa > Chordata > Mammalia > Carnivora > Felidae > Panthera > Panthera tigris. The sequence goes on along the minus strand of NC_056676.1, from coordinate 35,599,440 downwards.
CGTATTCAAAATTAAAGTTTTACACTCTGCATGTAATTAACTGAGCATTTTCAAATAATCCAGTTTAGTCATGGGTTCTAGTTCTTAAGAAGCTGATTGTTTAGGTACCTACAAACAGGTGTTATGAGCTATCACTTAGCTTAAAGTGTAATTAATATCCCTTCCCTGTAACTTTCTTTCTTTTCTTTTCCTTTCTTTTCATTTTCTTATATGGCATTAGTAAAAATTGAGTGAACTATACTAGTCTTATGACTTGTGGCATCTACTAGGCTCCACTCCTGTGCATTTTTGATATAAATTGCACATAAAATGTAACTGGAAGTCTGTTTTTTATTGGTTTAATTTAGTATTAGGTAGAAGAAGTAATAGAGATGAAAAATAAATTTTTAATTACACTACTACTAGCTGGGTCAAATGTGACACTCAGTATAATTTTTTGTATGTAGAAGACTTAAGTATGCATTTTATAGTAAATTAAAAATACATAAGTAGGAGTGCCTGGGTGGCTGAGTCGGTTTAGCGTCTGACTTTGATTTCAGCTCAGGTCACAGTCTCATGGTTCTTGGGATTGAGCCCAGCGTCGGACCCTGTGCTGACAGCCCAGAGCCTGCTTGGGATTCTCTCTCTCCCTGTCTGTCTGCCCCATCCCGGCTTTCTCTCTCTCTCTCAATAAATAAATAAACTTAAAAATATACATACACATACACACAAACACACATAGGAACAACAGGCTTTAATGTGCAACACCTAGTATTGAGTTTGCCTTATAATCTTGGCAAAGACTTTTGGCAAATCTTGTTTAACCCTATAATATGTCTCCAACTTTAGTAGAAAAATATGTAAGGATATAAACTTTATTTTATGATGTGTTTTTTTTAAACTTAAAATTTTTTTAAGGTTTACTTATGTTTAATTAATTAATTTTAATTAATTTTATGGAGATAGAGCATGAGCAGGGGAGGGAAAGAGAGAGAGGGAGACACAGAATCTGAAGCAGGCTCCAGGCCCTGAGCTGTCAGCACAGAGCCCGATGCAGGGCTCAAACTCACGAGCTGTGAGATCATGACCTGAGTCGAAGTCGGATGCTTAACCGACTGAACCACCCAGGTGCCCCTTTATTTTGCAATTTGTAATTTTTTATTGCAAATGATTTCAGACATGGAGCTTTATCTGTGAACAAAAAACTCCTATAATTTATCTTCATGGATTAGACTATATACTTTTTAATTTATTCTGTTACTAACTTTCTATACATTTGATTTGTGTATACTTCTATAGCAAAATGTTCGTAAACTTGCAAGCAATATCATGAAACTAAAGTTTTGCTACGTGTTTCTTGCCAAATCACAAAACAAAAAAGGTCTATCAAACAAAAAATCTATTGAAGGAGAAGATTCTACTTATAGCCACAAAAAGTTGATTCTCAGCAAGATATAAGTGGGTAGAGTATGAAAGAAGAAAGAAGAAATTGATGGCCACAGCATGGTGACCACTAATGAAAATAAATCTGCAGACTTATAACATATTCCTTAAAATAACAACCCTGAAGGTTGTTAGAGTTTAAGCCCCCAGCCAGTTTAATTGCTTGAATGTACCCTTTCAGGACCAGGTTCAATAAGGAGTGTTTTGTTGGGTTTTTTGGGGGGTGGGGGATGGAGAAAGGCATAGAAACAAAAGGCTGACAAAACACACTTCTGCAGGACATTTCATGTAACAGTTTTAATGAGGATTTCCCAGATGGTAACAAAAACTGCCATTCTATGATCAGAAAGCCTGTTTTGTTTTGTTTTTTCACACATGCCAATACTACTTTTAAAATGTTTCCAACCTAAAATTCAGCACTTATTGAAAAATTTAAGTTTAGAAACTAAATGTGCACTGTCTCAAATAAGTGAAATCAATGAAGGTTAGATACCAAATTCATACTAGAATGAAGGCCATAGTAAATGGGAAAAGGAGTTTTAGTTCATTTGTTTCCTACTTGAGACGCTTGCTACATGCAAATATAACAAAATATGGAGAAATATTTTGTTTTAAGCTCTGCCTAAATAACTTTTTTTATAGGTTTAAAAAATATTTATAAGTTGGTGCTCCCAGTGGCTCAGTCAGTTAAGCATCTTGCTTTGGCTCAGGTCACGATCTCAGGGTTCACAAGTTCTACAGCTCAGAGCCTGGAGCCTGCTTCAGATTTTGTGTCTCCCTCTCTCTCTGCCTCTCCCCCACTCCTGCTCTCTCTCTCTCTCTCTCTCTCTTTCTCTCTCTCTCTCTCTCTCTCAAAAATAAATAAACATTTTAAAAAATTGTTTTAATATTTATAAGCAAGAATCCAATTAATTTCCATGTGTGTGATCTTCTGTAACATTTCATGAGTCACAGGTGGCTTATAAGCAGATTCCTTCATATTCATATAATTCTATAATTCCAAAATCACAATTTTTCAATACTTTCATTCTAGATTATAAGTAGATGGATAAGACATTAAACTACCTGACTGAAACATATGAACAACAATTTGGTTGTCACTTTTGTATAAGAATTCAGTGAGTCTTTATTCCTTATAGACTGTATATTTTTAATACCTATCAGTTTTTTTAACATTTTATTTATTTTCCGAGTATATTTTTGAGAGAAAACACTGAATATTGCTTTGTCCTTACTTCTCCCTCTTCTCCTACTGCTCTTTCTGCTTAAGAAGGGTGGCAGGGGATGGATGATTGCTGATTAGTTGGTTTCTATTTCTCTAAAGCTAAGAGAAGAAGGAGATTTTAGAAATCATCTAGTCCAGGTGTAAAAAACTCAACTGCCTTAAGGGGCCAAGCAAATAATGTATATACTACCAGGTACAGCAATAGTATGTAAGGCAATAATAGTAGGTAGTGTAGTGAGTGGGAAAGTACAAATATACTAGAAGAGCACTCAAAATCAGAATCATTATTTAATTTTCTAGACATACAAAGCACAGACTTAATATGATTTGGTCCAAGTGCTACCATATGTCAGCCCCGCATCCTGTCCATGTCCTACCAGCGTGTAGACAAACTCAATTACACTCCACAGGAATTCATCCTTCTCTAACCCAACTGCCCATGCTGATAGTATGAATATGAGACAGACTTTTCAATTCTCAACAGCTCTAATTCCCACTTCCTTAAGGTTTCTATAGTACTCCCGGCACAGCCCTCATTCATTTATTCAAAAAAATATTTTGAGCACATATGATGTGACTGACATGTGTTCTCAAGAAAGGACCACAAGGCTTCTGCTTCCGTGGCACTTAGCTTCTATTAAAGGAGGCAATAGTATGCAGGAAACAAGTAAATGAGCCTAATCTTTTAACACTGAGAAATGCTACAAAGAAATAAAGCAAAGTGATAATGTGATAGAGACTCATGGGTGGGAAGCAGTGTTTGGAAAATTGGTGTAGAAGTCAGAGCCCTTGCTGAAGGAGACACAAGAGTGGGGCCTTGGATGGGTGAAGTTTCAGCCACAGGAAACTGTTTGGAACAATATGTTGTAGGCAGATAACATAGTAGTGCAAAAGCAATAATACTGGAATATTTAAATCCAGTAAAACATTGTGGCTACAACATAGCCAGTTAAGTGGTAAAGGTAATCGGTAAGTCAAATAGGTAAGCATGGGCCAGATTATATGGAGCCCTATAGACCATGACAAATGTGTTGGATTTGATTCTAGTCCAGTGAAAAAGTATGGAAGGCATTTTCAGCAGGAAAGCAAGATGATCTGATGTGTATTCACAGACATCACTGTGGCTTCTGAGTAAAGAATGGGCTTCAAGAGTGGAAGCAGAGGGTCACCGGGAGGCTGTTGGAGTCGTACAGGAGGATACGATGGTAGCGGTGGAGACGGAGGAAAAGGAATGGGTACATGATATATTTTGAGTGTAATCAGAACAGTCTTTCTTATGGCTTGGATTTTAGGGGTGAGAAAAAAGCAAATTAAAGATAACTTCTAGGTTTTTCACCTCAAAAATGGAAACGGTGGTGCCCTTTCTGGAGATAGAGCAGACTGGGGAAGGAATATTGGGGAAAGGGGATTAAAAGATTGAAAATGTGCATATTTAGTTTGAGATGTCTGTTTCACACACCAACTGGAGGAATTAAGTGGGTACCTGGATAGCTTGAGTTTGCCTCAGTGGAAAGGTCAGTCTGAGGTACACACTGGAGAATGATTGACATAAATTGTATTGATAGCAGGGGACTACATCAAATGTCCTAAGTGTACAGATAGCTAAAGATGAATAGTTGAAATGATGGCTCTTTAAATAGATCTGTAAAGTCAGATTAAAATTTCCAGTATTTCACTATTTCACATACAGCCTGGAACTCACTTCCTCAGATTCCTACTTGCCCTTTTCTTAATACACTATAATTTGATACTTGGATACATTTTGATCCTCATAGCATTTAACTCTAAAAGGCTATGTTTCTAACTCATCTGTCAGCATCTTCTCACAGATACATTCCCTATGGCCATACTTCATTCTAAGCTTAACTTTTAACAAGTTTAAGATATGTTCAAAGAAAGACAAAATTTAGATCCACTTTTGTTTTTACTGTTATCACCCTTAATAGTCAAACAGAAAAACATTTATTTCCTTCAGCTTAACTTGTGTGTTTATGAAGCAATTACTCAATATATGTGTTTTTAAGATCATTCAACACAGTGTAAATTGGTATCTCCAATTCTGTTGCATCACTAAGAATGTTTCTGAAGAGTGGGACTTTGTATAATTATTTGGGTATGAAAAAAGAAGGGGTGCTGTATTTTGTGTAACTTAACAGAAGCGAGTAGTCTTGACTCTGGAGTACAGATGAGACAAAGTAAGATGAAGAAATGGCTGGGTCACGTGAAATTACCCTTGGAGCCATTTTTTGTTCAGTTTGAATTTGGTATGTATACCATTCCAGAATTTTCTATACCATTTTTTCTTAGCAGAGAAATTTAACAAAATGCTATATACCATTACATGGACAACTTTTGTCTCTTATGGATGTGACCCATGCTTAAGTCAAATAAAATGAATAAATCTCATTTCTAATCATAATTTATTTTGAAGCATTGATTTGCAGTGCTTTTCTCAAAGAATCAGCAATCTAAAGTCATAATTCTACATGAGAGATAACTGATATATCGGAAGAAAAAAAACTATAAATTTCATTTATAATAGGTTTTATCATTTGCTGACCATCCTGCACAAAATTCCATTTTTTTCCATTATAATATCTAAACTGTAAACCCCCAAATAGTTTATTTACCCAGGTTTCATCTGAATATGTTAATATGCTTCTCAGGGAACCCGTAAACTTATTTTTCAGGGAGAAAAACATCAGTGGGATGAGCTCTTTGTTCATTTTGAAATATGTTCAAATATGTTGGAAATTAAAATGCTAACTTGTATTTATGAATAAGCTTCAGCACCTCTTATAAGACAGCTCTGAATATAGTTAGATGATTCTAATCACATTCAAGTTTACTGGATATATATCAAAACTGCCACATAGCAGATAACTGAGGGTCCAAGCCTACACTGAGTGTTTCAAAAATTGTGAAATGATCCCAAATTATAATTTTGCATTATCTGTCAGTGACGAAAGGGAGGAATGTTTTTACTCTGATAAATTCATACCAGAATTATGTTCCTACAAGAGAGTGTAATAGAATTCACATTCCATTAATATTTTCTTGAAATTGTGATCTCTATGAATCTTATGTGCTTGGCATATAATATAGGTGCTCAAAAAAGTGTTGGTGGGCAAATGACTGAACAGAAGGAGGGAAGAAGGAAAATTATACTTAAGTATGTTAAGAGGTTGAGAGAGAGTACTGAGAGTAAGAATGCTATGCCCAAGGGAAACAATAACACTAACATGCTAAACTATGAAGCTGAGAGTATTAGAGTTTCAACTCTGCAACTTTTCAAAAGAGTGAATGTGACTAAATCATTATCTTTTAACTGAGTTGAGTGACTATACATACTAAATCTATGGTTAGGACATCATCATAGAAAGCATTGTAATATGCAGTATAAAAGATTGTTGAGGGACTTAAATGAAATAAAATAAAATAATGTATGTGTATAAATTTATTTATAGCTACAAAAGCCTATATAAATTACTGGTATCGTTATAAGAACATCGCTACAACTACTTCTCAGAGAACAAACCTGGTTTCTAAGAATGTAGTTAATCTTTCTTAAATGACACACAGGGTGTGATCCCATTGTCCCCAGGATTTGTAATTGTTCAAAACTTCTGACATAGCAATATTGAAAAGCTTACTTTAAGTTGTAGTTTATATCCAAAAATAACATTTATTATAAGTAAGTCATTATTTAATCTATCATGGAGGGAAAAACCCTACCAAGTAAACCTTGATACAGTATCTACTGTAAAGTACATTCTGATTTTAGAGATGTAAAATGCGAAAAAAAGCTTTTCTTAGAATCTGTGAAAATGAGGCATTAAACATTTTCTCTCTGAGAGGTTTTCTTTTCTTTTCTTTTCTTTTCTTTTCTTTTCTTTTCTTTTCTTTTTTTAATGTTTATTTATTTTGAGAGAGAAAGAGTATGCTCATGAGCGGGGCAGGGGAGAGAGAGAGAAAGAGACAAAGAATTCCAAACGGCCTCTGTCCTGCCAGTATAGAGCCTGACATGGGGCTCGATCTCACAAACCCTGTGATCATGACGTGACCCAAAATCAAGAGTCGGACTCTTAACTGACTGAACCACCCAGGTGCCCCTGAGAGGCTTTCTTTATGGTCAAGTGCAGGAACCAGTTGACATGTATGTCTATTGTAAACACAAATGAAATATTTACTGAAGAGATGATATCTTGAAATTTAACCAGAGTAACCATTCTATATTCATCATAGAATGTTCTGTGAGAAAGAAATATTCAGAAATATTTTTAAAGCAGATGTTCCCATGAACTAAATATGAAAGAAAATATACTTCAAAATTGGTAGAACATTACACTAATGATTCTGCCTTCTTGTCTTCAGAAAACAGGCCCAGTCACCATTATATTAGCTCAGTCTTCTCCATGAAGCTTTTCCTGATCTTTCCATCAGAACTGTTCTCATCTTCTTTTGATGAGAATCTGTGACAAATACCTGTAACAGGGTATTTCCCTCTTTGGCTAAAATCTGCCTTGTGGCTTACTTATTGGAATACTTCATGAAACAATCTTTTTCTCTTTTCCATGTAAACATTGAGGATGGAGGAATTGCTAATATTCCAGATGTTACTTGAATGGATGTTTCTAGGAACTATAGCAAAACCTTATGTACAAAACCCCAGAACTCAATAGATAAAGAATCTTCCATAGACCTAGAATAGGAAAATATCCAAAAAAGACCAGGAAATGCTTATTTTTTTCTGATTTCAGCCAAAATACCTGAGATAATGAATTAAGTATGTCACTTCCCAAACCTGTGTTGGTAAAACACTAGCTTTAGAAGATGGAAAGAGATGTTTAGTGGGAAAACAAGGCAAAAGGTTGTCAAATAAATTTAAATTTGGAAAACCGTATTTGGTGGGCACAGAGGAAAGAGGAAGGAATTTTAAAATCAGACCAATTGCTTATAAATCTATCCCTTATTGTCCTCTTAGAAGTCTCCTCTCTTAACAGGGGACAATGATGACTGTCTGATTGGTTTGTTGTGATTAAACGAGATGATGCACAGAGCATATGCCTGCCCTAAAGTGTCAGGAATACTGGGAACTGCCAATAGCTTCACCCCAGCTTTGTCATTCCTTTTGAATATTCAACACATAAACTTCTTTGACTCTTAGAACATATAAACAATCATGACTGATCCCCAGGAGGGCAGGTTACAGTTTGTTTTTTGGATGTCTAGCAGTTCTGGGAAAGTGGCTGAAGGGCCACCATGTGAAGGCATGGGGATCTAGAGTTCTGACTCTTGGCGAGCTTTCCTTTTATCTGTTTTCCTATCTATACACTGAGGACTCCAGTCAAGACCTGCCCTAAAGTCTACACTCATATACTCTTCAACAACTCCACTTTGATGTCTAGCAGGTACCTGAATTTAACATGTCTAAAACCAAAATCGTGATTCTTCAAACCAGCCCAACTCACCTTCCCCCACTTCCCTATCTCACTGAATGGCAACATTATTCTTCCACATGTTCGGGCCCCAGATTCTTGAGTTGCACTCAACTTCCTTCTCTCAGATCTTGCATTCAACTCATTAGTAAGCTCTTTGAGATTTCCCTTCAAAATATATCCCAATCCCTTGAATTACCATCAACTCTACGGTTTACATTCCAGTCCAAGGACTGTTGCAGTGACATCCTAACTGGGATTCCTGCTTCTATTTTACCTCCTTAAGTCTATTTAACTCACAGCACCCAGCATGTTCCTTTAAAAAATAAGCCAGATCTTGAAGCTCCTCTGCTCAAAATCTGTGTTGGCCTCACATATCCCTTAGAGAAAACCCAGAAGCTTTGCTGTAGCATAAAGGTCTATCTAATCTTAGATTCTGTTCCCACTCTGAACTTTTCTTCCACTAACCAGCTCAATTCTAGTCACCCTAGCCTTCTTGTGGATGCCTAAGTGCTCCAAGTTTGTGCCTGCCACAGTAACTTTCAATAACTAGTTCCTCTACCTGGAACTTCTTCTCCCAAAAGCTATATGTGTTGCACCTCACTTCTTTCTGCTTTCTGCTCAAATGTCTGACACAGGAAGGACCTCTCTGTTCACTAAAATGGCTTTCCCATATGCCTAGCTAACTTTATCTGCTTGTTTTCTAAATCTTACCACCTCCTACCATAGTATGTATTTATTAATAAATTGTTTTATTGCCTATATGTATCCTAAAATTTAAAAAGATGAGAGCTGGGCATGTCTGCTTTGTTCAAGGTTATATCTCTATAGTGTCTACAATATGCCAGGGACATAAAAGGTACTCAGTAAATATTTGTTAAGTGAACAAATGAATGAAAAATGAATCAAGATTCTGCTTAAGATGATTCCAAAGAAATAAAAATAAAAGTGTTCTGCTGCCTAAGAAAGATTTTTCAAAAATCATGAAAACCTCTTACTCATCCTTAGGTTGATGAAACCCTTTTGAATTGAAAATATATTTAGGAAGCACAATATACTTAGCTAGAATTTTTAAATTAATTTTAGCAGACAGAATAAATATACAATAATAATACCCATTTTTAATGTGTGCGAGACAGAAAACAGAATGAATGTTCTTTGTATCCAATGTCTTTCTAATGTTTTTAATCAGTTTTGTAAATCATTAACAGCATACAGCAAGGATTTAATGAATGTTAGCTATTACTGTGTATACATAATTTCCTTCTCTATGCATGTGTTTTGTTTTTTGTTGTTTTTGTTTATTATCCTTTTTAGATATTGGAGATATAGTGAAGAAATGAAGACCATGGATCCTGGCTATCCCAAACCAATCACCGTCTGGAAAGGTATCCCTGAATCTCCTCAGGGAGCCTTTGTGCACAAAGAAAATGGTATGCAGCATATGCATTATATATTTCATGAGTTTACGAAATATTTTAATAATGCATTCTAATTTTTCATTATGAGAGATTAAATCATTAGAAAATACCATACTAGGGCCATAATATATTTATGTGAACTTTCCTTCGTAAATTTATGCTTAATATTATGCTTCAGATGTTTTTTTTTACCTCAGCTTATTTTAGTTTATAAGAAAAAAATGAAGGTAATGTTTTAAAATGAAGGGTGTGGATACCTTCGAAGTAACCTTGCCTATTTTTCTATTAAAATTACTAGAAAGTTAAGAGCAGACATATATAGGACAGGAGCTGGTCACAAGGAAGGTATAAGTGTGGCCTGAGACACAAAGACATCCAGCAATTGTGCATGCTGAAGATGTTAATTTTTAATGTGCACTTTTGGCTTAGAGTGTCAGCAAACAGGGAAGATTCCAACTCAATACAGTCAGGCTAAGTGGCTGAATGATTGCTCAATAACAAGAAGCAGATCAGAGACCTGCCCGTGTTCCTTGCTCTCCATCTCAAGATTTGAGTTTCAGCCAGGTCCAAAGTAGAAAGTTAGCCAAGCGACGGAAAATCCATACACTCCTATCTGTTGGTATATGTAAAATCTGAACATTTCTCTCCTCATCCAGAGATTAGTAAATAGGAATAAACCATAATAATAATTAAATATTCCAGAACAATACACAGTATTCCAGAACAATGGAAAGAGAAATAATTCTGAAATACATAGAAAAAGCACACCATAAGAAAATGATATACCATTTGGGTCCTCAATAGCATGAAAGTCTGTAACATATACGCAACAAGAACAAAATAAATATCACTTGCAGGAACAAAATTAAATGTGTCGGATGAGGAAAGAACAAAAACGTTTACTGAAGAAATAGGAGGAAAATGAAAATCAACACCACCACTGAAAACTGTAATTAATCATCAGCATATTGCCAGAGTTGAAGACAACTATGCACTGAGTGTAACCCTGAAGGAACTGAGACCTGGAATGAATAAATACCGATCAGAAAAGTCTAAGTACACAAACTGTATTATGACCCTTGTTATATGAAGTGATATACTACATGCTCTATGAAAGTACCCCACAAGTAATATAGTGTAGGCAGAGACAAAGTCAGAAAGAACCTAGAAGCTCTGATCATATAACTTGTTGAGAATTATAGGGGTTTTTTGTATATTCTATTGGTTCATAGAATTAAAAGACCAAGTTAAGATAAAGCCAGTATGTGATAAAAGCAGAAATGCACAGGAAAGGACAGATAGAAATGAAAACATATCTTTCAAAAGGTTATCAATAAAAAAATGAGGGAAGTAACAGTGCAGCCACATTGGAGGCTGTAAAACCAGATCAAAATAAGTTCAAAACCTCAAACTATACAGATGAATTTGAAAAGGACAAAGGAATGAAAGAAATAGGTGAAAAATGATCACATGGAGGCCGAAAATTGAAATTACCCCTACGAATTATAGGTGTCACCGAGGAAGAAGCTAGAGGAGAGGAGATTTCTTGAGGTTAAATTAAAGGGCTTTTATTAAAGCCCAGATAAAACCAACTCTACGTAATATTTACAGAAGTCTTACCACTGCTCTAGACTGTCTTCAGTAAAGATTATCACATAGTATACAAAAATATTGCAAAGAAAATTCAACCGAGATCTCACTGGTTATTACCTCTAGCAAGTTTGATAATAGTTTCTCATTCCTTATCTTTGTTTTATTAACTTTCTAAACTGAGTCTACCTTTTATAATAAAAATAACTTTTAAAATAAGTAATAAATTGTTTCAAAAGATTTAAAAAATACACATAATTTTTTTAAAGTTTATTTATTTTGAGACAGAGAGAGAGTGCAAGTGTGGGAAGGGCAGAGAGAGAGGGGGAGAGAGAGAATCCCAAGCAGGCTCCGCATTTTATCACTGCAGAGCCCAGCATGGGGCTCAAACTTATGAACCATGAGATCATGACCTGAGTTGAAGTCAAATGCTTAACTGACTGAGCCACCCAGGCACCCCTGAAAAAGTACACATTGTCTGAATTCCTTACCACATTAACTTTTCATTTTCCCTGCTTCTATTTACAAGGCCTCTAATATCTGAGATCTGATCAGATTCTCTGGGGAGAAATCATAATTATATTAAAAAAAATCTTGATGCCCCCTGTCCCATGGCTTTTCATATTCTTTTCCATCTGAATATTTAATCATATTCATTCTGTATAAATCAGTGAAATTGTGCTGAAGAGTATATTCTGAACTGAATTAACTCTTTCATAAATAGTTTCTGAACAAGTATGAAGCAACACATCAAAATTGTTTAAGTTAGAATACATACTTATATTCTTTTGGTTATATTAATACAATTAACAAAATACTATCAGTTTTCACCCCTGCCAAAATTCCTACTCAATTTTTTGTGTCCTACAAAACAGGACTGAGACTACCAAGATCATATTCCTATGAGCATTTTCCCCACTCTCTACCCACCTCAAAGGTCAATTTCAGAAGGGGGAAAAAAACAAGTTTTCTTTTATTCAGAATTTCGAGGCTTCTCTTCACATAGTAAAAAATAATTTTGTAAAATACTGACAAAGAACATGTTGGGGAAAAATCAACGCTTACAAATGACTAAAACCTACAGATGAAACTGCAGTATGTCTATGTTTTCTGGACCCCTCCTGTCCAGTCCCCTCTTTGATTTGACTTCAACATTGAGTCACCCTTCATCTTTCAGGCTCTCCTCCTTGAATATCCTTTTTTGCTTACCCTATCCCTTGCACTCAAAATCTCATAATAATCAGCTTATATGCTCATTATCCGCTCTGATGTAAACTCTTTGAAGACAGTCACATAGTAAACATTCAATAAATATTAGTAGTATAAATTAATTTTATGCCTCCCATTACTCTAAAAATTCACTGCCTGGAGGAGATATCTCATTTATCTGAAACACTTGTTCTGTACAATAGCAATACCAAACGATCTGGAAGGCCTTGGTCTGTCAACAGCAAAGTCTCCTCTTTTCATTATCTACAGATGTCATGCTTGTAGCTTCTTACCTTAAATTCATAGTTTACACAATTTCTTCCCTTGGATTTGTGTATGAAAGATGAAAAGTTCAAACTATTAAGTAAACAAATTTGTATTTGTAGTTTGACTCAAAGTAATTCCCCATAAGTCTATGTGCATGGTATTTGATAGTCATAAAGTTAAAGATGATAGAACACTGAATGTTTTCTCTGGTTTATCCTTCTGTCAGCGTAGGAATTTGTTCCTTAGAATCGTCTCCTAGTGGTAATCTTTAAAAAAAAAAAGTCTACAGATTCAGCAATTCAGCTATAGGTTTTTGAAGAGTGCGTTTTATATTATATGCCTCCCTATATACCTACTGGTATTAATTTTGCCATTTTTATAAATGAAATATGAATACTTGGTGCTATTTATTGAATGCCTATCATGTATCAGTTGTGCTACATAAATTCATTATCTAATTGTCCAACATAAATAACTTTTTATGTAATTATTATTTATTAATGAGGAAACTGGCATCAGCTAGTTTAAGTAACTTATTCATGATCATAAGAAAGGCAAGATTATATATTTGAGGTTTGAAACTAGAACATTCTAGCCCCACTGAATGTGCTATAATGTACTATCTCCAAAGAGGAAAATTTAACACCATTCTCTACATTATATCATTAAGGTAACTGATTATCTGTCAAGTCTGGCTTAATTTTTCATCGTGTCACGCTAGACAAATTCAGGCTTTCTCAGAATGTAGCTTCCTGAGCCATCATCCTCCTGGTTTTTGCCTGTAACCATCTAAACAGTTTTCTCATTGTCCTGTCTACTTTTAGTTTCTGAAAACACAGCAATATAAATGAGATTTGAGTCATGAAGAATATAGTGGAATGATTTCTTCTTAACATTTATTATTTGACCATGTTTTAAGCAAGAACAAGTTTTTAACACATACTAAAATTTTAGTGAAGAATCACTGAATTACCTCTCCCTCAAATTGTTTCTATGTTACTTGCCATCAAGGCATACCACCTAGGTATTCTATATTTTCTCCTTAGAAAGTGCACTTCTACGGTAAATACAAGATTCTACTTTTAAACCGTTGCATTTCATTTTGCTGGTTGCAGCCCTACTTTAGCCTGATTCTTGATTCTGTTCATTTGCTATAGTCCCTACTCCCCATTCTCACCCTGGGTTAAAATATACAAGTGAAATTCAAACACATATTTCCACAAGATTCAGTTTATTCATTCACATTTATTAAACACTAATTAACTTCTTACTAATAAATATATCAGAGTGGAAAACAGAGAACACATAGGCACTGTCATCCAAGAACATCTACTAAGTTAGAACAAGACAATTATGATAGACAATGTCTCATTACATTTTAGGATTAAGCAATAGAAAAGTCACCAGTAAAATCCAGTCAAATATGAAAGAAGAAAAAGCTGTCACATAATACATTACAGCCCCACTGAATTCTTTCTCAGAATTTCTCAAAAAATGGTAATTTGGGTAAGAATTCATCTCAGGTTGCTATTCTTATTAGCATAACATCTAGGACAGTGTAACATCAAAGCTACTCTCAAAAAGGAAGAAAAATGAGTACATCAACATTTCTTCAACCAGGTGCTATTTCATAAGTGGGGAAACAAAACCAGACCTACATTATTGAGTGAGATGAATATTGTGGGATCAAGGTTTGAGAGATTTCTATTACCATGATTTCAGGCCATTTCTTTTCAAGTATTTTTATTATTTAAATTCTATGGACTAGATATGTTACCTCATAACAAATATATTCAGTAAACTAAAATCCTACTCCTTTATGTGGAGTGTGCTACTATAAAATTTGGCCTGTATAAATGTAAAAATGGAAACTTCTGAACTTTTGCATCGTACCCAGTAGGTTCACAGTAATTAGCTTTGACTAAAAATTAAAGATGAGGACACTTCCAGCTGTTGGTTTCCAGTTTATAAATATAAGAAGTAAATTCACCTGTTTCGAAGGTCTGTTTAATTCTAAATCAATGCCATTATTCAACAGTGATTGTCTAATGTACTATTATCTGGCAAGTCTTCAACGTTTCTTCATCCAAGCTTGTTGAGTAATTACATTGGATTTCATTAGTGTGATCAAATACCAGCTCCCTGCTGAAATATTTGAATCTACATACACCTGCTTTCACTTGGCAAGTTACTCTGATTGCAAAACTGCCCTTCGAAACTAAAGGCACCAGCAGATTTTTATGGCATTGAACAGAATGATTTCCAAAATGAAGTGACCTGAAGTGCTGGTCTCTCTGAGATGAAATTTTTGGAAAGGTGTCAGAGTTTTTTGTTGCATGGGTGTTACCTCTCACACCTGTGATGTTTAATCAAGAAGCATTTGTTAAAAGAGATCTCTAAAGGACACAGTTTTAGAAAAACCATTAAGTATTCAGTCTCCAGAACTAGATCAAGATTTAAATTCTGCTTTCACCAGGACTTGGACATATTATTTTATCTCTGAGCCTCGGTATCTTTGCCTGAAAAGTATAGGTGCATAATTCCACCTGACAGAATGGTTATGAGTATTAAAATATGTCATTTACTGAGTTTTAAACACAGTACTTCTTACATAATAAGTGATCAATAATACAGGTTAAAGAAAACCATCATAAATGATTATTAGGCCTACTATTCAAAACAGCTCCCAAAATAAAGTTTTTAATTATAGCATTAAAACATTTCTTCTTGGCTTCTTGAATTTTATCTCAAAATAAGAATTAAGTCCAATGAGTGTGAGTGTATTCACAAAGAAACTTGACATGAAGAAGCTCTGATGAAAAGAACTTTTTTTCCCCAATAAAAACAACAAAAATTGAGAGAACAGCCCTAAACACACACACACACACACACACACACCAGCTTTCAAAGTCTATTATCTGCATCCATAATGTTTTGGAACAGAAAGCATATGTACTGCTAGTTACATGAGCTTTCCACAGACCACCTCCTCCCCCATGAAATATGTCAGTTGGAAATATTAAAGATAGAATTGTAGATTGATAGATACTCTACTTTATTAATCCTTCACTATATAAGTAAATAAGAATGTTAAACGAAAAGGACAAAAGGAGAAGGAAGAAAATGGGCATGATGTAGAACCAGAAATAAGGTTAGTGCAGAAATACTCTAAATACTTATTTACTTGCTGAGATTGCCAACAGGCAAAGGAAAACATCCCTATAGTTTTATAACTTACGAATCGTGATGATTTCTCGTCCAAATGACAAAAGCAAACCTATTGTTTAGGTACAACTGCTCCTGATACTAAGATGACTAGAAATTCCCCCTGAGGTGTTTCATGGAGAGGCCTCCTCATCATGTATTGTACAATGTCCTGTCGACAGCGGTCAGCGGGCAAACAGTTCTTCGGTTTATAAGGCTGTTTCAGCAGCTTTTAACATAGGTTGATATTATCACCCTGATGTGTAATTCTGAAACAGCAACCTTATAAGTGAAAAATAAGGTCAAGTTCTCTTTCCAGACTAGGAGTAGATGTGTACAGCATGATCTTTCAACATTCTGCTGTAGATACTTTGGCTCTTGGCTAAGCTTTCCATAGGCATTAGAGGGCACAATTCCTACAGCATATCGGCCAGATTCATTTCAACAAGTGGCTGAGCTGAAGATGTGTTCTTCCTACAAAAACTGAGGGGCCTTCACATACATCATTTACAAAGTAGCCTAATTAAAATGTAAATCTAACTGAACTAAAATTTCTATCCATATACACTTTCAAAATAAGTGGTACCCATCTGTGTGTGTTTCCCCCTCTAGGCTTTACGTATTTCTACAAAGGGAAGGAGTACTGGAAATTCAACAACCAGATACTCAAAGTAGAACCTGGATATCCCAGATCCATCCTCAAGGATTTTATGGGCTGTGATGGACCAACAGACAGAGATAAAGAAGGACACAGCCCACCAGACGATGTAGACATTGTCATCAAACTGGACAACACAGCCAGCACTGTGAAAGCCATAGCTATTGTCATTCCCTGCATCTTGGCCTTATGTCTCCTTGTATTGGTTTACACTGTGTTCCAGTTCAAGAGGAAAGGAACACCCCGCCACATACTGTACTGTAAACGCTCTATGCAAGAGTGGGTGTGATGTAGGGTTTTTTTTCTTTCTTTCTTTTCCAGGAGTTTGTGGTAACTTGAGATTCAAGACAAGAGCTGTTATGCTGTTTCCTAGCTAGGAGCAGGCTTGTGGCAGCCTGATTCAGGGCTGACCTTTCAAACCCAGAGGGTTGCTGGTCCTGCACATGAGTGGAAATACACTCATGGGGAAGCTTCCATGATGCACAGTATCTGCCGTTCTTCAGTCCTTTGTCTTTCTTTGTCATTCAGTTCTAGGCCTTTCCTCTGCACGCTCAATGCCCAGTAAATTTTCAGGATTAACTAAAGAAGAGGAAAAAAAGAAGAAAAGATTCTTCTTAAAGGTTTCTAATATTATTTTCCTTCTGAAGTCTGAGCCCATATCTGGGGGAAAAAAAAAAAAGCAAAATGGAAAACCCATGAATTTTGCTTTAAAGCAAAGAAAAAAAAAAAAAGTTAAACAAAAAACCCACAATTGAACTTTCAGGAAAGTGTGAAGACCCAAAACAGCTTTGTCTCCAAAGAAGATAGCTCTCTGACTGCTATGGATAGTCTCCTACACTTCATTTTTGTCAGGTGGGAGATCTGGAAAATACATGCAGGACTTTAGACTGTTGGGACAGCCATTTTCCAACAAACAAGGGGCCAAAATATCTGCAATATAGTAACAGCCTTAATAATAATACATCCATTTTTCGTTTTATACAGCTGTTCTCAGCTATGTCCTCAATGTTTCATCACATTTATACTCATAGCTATATTCAAACAGGACCTTTTGATTGTTTTTGAAGTGTTTCTAATCCCCTTCCTGCCACCCGACCCCTGCATCATTGTGATAATCTCCCCAAGTTGTATTAGGCCATTGCCCCAGGCCTTCCATGGGTCTGTCAGAAATATTCATTATAAGCGGAGCAAGAAGCAGTATGTCTCCAAAGTGGTTTAAAGTGACAGTTATTTTACAAGGATATGTGACACTAGTAATACATTGGTGTAACCCTTTGAGAACTATCAGATCAGCTTTCAGAGTCTTAGGCTTGTCAGTCTTGCTGTCTGGTAACTTACAGAACTGGGCAATGGTAAACACAGGCACAGGTTCAAGAAGTTCAGGTTTTTAAAAAAGATATCCTATAACCCCATGTAATTTTTAAGAGATTTACGGTACTACGTAAATGCATTTATAGCAAACAGAAATGATGTTCCTTGCCAAAAAATTTTCTGGCAAATAAAAAGATATTTTATTAAGAAAATATAAGAGTGAAATTTTATTCGAAGAAGTGATTATGATAGCCTAAGTCTTTTTTTTATTTTTCTTAGACATACTGAATTTCTGTTTTAAGGTCCATTGCATGAAAATTCAATTTGCCTTGGTACATGCAGTTAGCATTGCCATTTTACAAATGATTTAAAATGATGACTCTGAGATTGCATGAATATCTCTAGTACATTACCTATTGCATGTCAACCATAGTTCTCAAAGGGTTAGTGTGGCTTCTGGCATTTAGCCATCCATTTGATCACTGACAGAGCCAAGAGACCACCAAAGCATTTCATTGTTGAGTGTAATTTGTCCTAACAGCAGTATTGTCATTTTCATGTGACCTGCAGAGCAGGTTTGTATCAATATTTTTTTCCTAGAGAAAAGTCAGCAACTGACAGACCTCTTTATTGATTTTTAGGAGCTGCTTCTTGCAGTGAAAGGCTTTACAGCCACTGGGCTGTGAACTTATTAGAGATGGTCAGAACGAACGCACCCCATGAGTCAGACATTGGCTTTGTGTGAAAGCCAGCTTTTGAGGGGATTAGCTTTTGAAACAATGAACAGCTTGCCTTGAACTTGATTATTGATCTGTTGACTGTCATTAACAACAACTTAAACATTGTCTTCTGTGAAAATTTTCCTTGAAGAGTCCTGTTTTATGTCTTTGCCCTTTGACCTTTAACTTGCAAACTGGCACAAACTGAAGGAAATCTGGTATTGCTTCTCCTTTGGAGTGTTAATTGTACTCTAAAACCCTAGTAAGCATGAGCTGTTTCCTTAGAGTAGAGAGAGAGAGAGAGAAAGAGTGTCGACGGTGGTTCTGCAGATGGACACTTTGCAATTTACATGCACACTCGAAAAATGCCCTGTAGGTAGAAGTGACTTTTAATTTTCCTTTAATATAATTTCAAGTCTAAATTCATCATTTTAGGTACAAATATAAAACTATAGGGGATAAACAACAACAACAAAAAACTCTCAAAATACTTGAATGGCCAGTGTGGCTTTTATATAAAGCAAGAATTTTATACTAGTGAAAATTTCTTACTCATTTGCTAATAATACATATTTCCAGATGATTTTTAATGAGTGTAGGTACACACATTCTTATTTGGAAATGGATAGTTTGGCTGCCTTGAATTTCTATTTATACTCACCATAGCATGAAAATTAGAATGTCTTTCGGTTAAACAACATGTTTATGATTTGGTTTGGGAAAATATTTTGTAATCCCGGGTGGCATGTTACAGAGCCTTGCAGGTTGTTATTTCTTACAACCTGAACATGTATAACGTAAGGCTAAGAAAAAAGAACAGTTAAAAAAGAGGAATGGCTTTACAGTAAAACAGTATGTAATGCAAACTGTATTTTGACAGGATATCAGAGATTATGTACATGAGGGCCAAGAAAGCATGGGGAGAGGACCAAAATCAGGCCTGTAGCTTCACTTCAGTGCTTCCATTCCAGATGATGCTGATATTATAAAGAGTTAGTCACTTATATTGAGCATAGAGGACTATCTACATAAGCTCATTGATATAGTGTTTGCTTATGAGAGGGTTTAATCCTTTTAGGACCTTGATGTCAAGAAAAAAGATGACTGGAAATTGTATTTTGCTAAACGTAGAAATGAGGACTAAGTCAGTTGGGGACGTGAGTAAATCACTGAGGAATTCCATCAACCTGCATTGAACATTGATTTTTTTTTTTCTAAAATGAGAAAGAAACTGAAGAAACAATCTTTGCCTCTTTACTCATTTGTCACAGTATCCTGATCCATCAGAAGACTATAAGTATCTAAGGGCTAGAAAATAACCATAGCATTAAGAAAGGAAGGACTCTGACATTATGCTTGAATTCTAGGAATGTCATGGCTAAGTGCTGGGTCATATTTACTTCAATGTGAGATGAGATTTGTGTGATAAGAAAAAAACATATACAGCTTCTCTCTTTACTAGAACAGTTACAATTTCAGGTGTGAGACTACAAGAGATGAGAAAATATTAAGCTCAATATAACCACAAACCTCACGATTCTATTTGTTTATCGTACACAGGGCACTTTGTGAGAATGGTTGCTGACTCTTCTAACATTTGGGGTTTGGAAAAAAATCTCGATCTTCTTGGAATAGTGAAAGAGAGAGCGACCAATTGGTCTAGCACATAAGAACAGTGATTCAAAAACATCGTGGAATAAATTTCCATGGGTCAACAACATAATGTACCAGTTCAGTATCAATAGAAACATGCAATCTATGAAATATTTTTCATCAGACCATCACTAATAGCATGGAAAGTTCTAACTTCGGGTTTCTCAAATTGCAATCAAAACACATTCATGATCACAAAACACAATTCTCCTTCTGTTTGATTATTTCTCAATACTTTAACATAGACACAAATGTAAACAAGGTAATGTTCCTTACATAAATGAACTATATAGTTTATAATTTTAGCCAAATATTATTGTTCTGTATATTATTAACTGGACTGAAATGAAGTATTAAAATAGTCAATCAGACTGTATTCCCTGTAAAGCAGTAAATCCACATCAGACCATAGAGGAGGTTGTGAATTTAACTATCAACCCCTTTTAGAACAAAGTGTCTACTGACATGGCAATCAGAACAGGTGAATACAGAGACTCTTTACAACTGCAGAGATACCATAGATAAATTAGAGAACATTATATGATACTAGCAAAGACAACTTCTGTTATAAATCAGAGGGCAAGGCTTTTCTGAATCAGATGTAATAAATTACTAAGTAATAATTTACAGAAAATAATTACTAAGTAATAAAGGATAGAGACTGATTTACTGAAATAAGCAAGTGTTACTTTTACTAGTCAGATTGCTTGTGATCTTTTTCTATTGACACAATTGGTTTCATATACGGTAATCTTATTTTTATTCCCTTTCTGTGGGTGATTAAAAACTCAGTGTGGTGGATGAGAACATTGCCGAACTTCACCGGTAGTTCCAATATGTGGATGATGTGTATATACTGGATCCTAGGTATAGTAATATAATATTTCCAAGTTCTGCATATTATGCTGATATCTCTAGTATGATACAAATACATGCCCACACTTTGTGAATCTTACAGTAGAATAACAAATGTGTCCATATTGACTAAATTCAATGTGCTGATGAGAAATGGATGTTATAATCAAGTAGACTGAGTTAACACAAGAGTCATGAAAAGATCTTTTTTTTTTTTTAAGTTTTGGAATTATTTCCAGAAACTAATAAAGGCGGTGATTTACAGATAGTATTGAGTCTGTGAGATTGTAACATATACTGAAACAACCTCGTGGATGGTGGTGAAATCTTTTTCAGTAAAACATAGCAAAGAGTTCATTTAATTTTTGATGCTCTCAGGAGCACATTCCAAAATATCACAGATGTCAAACGGAACATGCCGTCTGAAGCAAAAATGTTAAATTCAGATAAGCTATTTATAAATAGCTGTAAATACAATCTCAGCCAATATATGATATCGCAGAAGGTTTCAAGTCGATAATAGAGGGTCTAACCATTTCATTACATTTCATGCACCTTCCTGATACTGACTTATTGTGACCACAGGTTATAACTGGCAGAGGATATGTATCTATGTTTTAGGTTACCTGTTGCCTAAGAGGAAATCATAGCTACATCAGAAAAGTTTTATAAGTTATATTTTAAAAATTAGTACTTTATATAATAAAGAAAACCGCAACCGGACATAGCACCACACCATAAATATTAAAATTAAATATTATATATATATTAAATATAATGAAAGTGGAGGAAAAGGAAAAATGAGTGTTTTGTAAAATATAAAAACATACTATAGCACTCCTTAATACAACTGGAAATCTTACTTTAGCAAGTATTAGAACTAGAGAAAAATGCAACTTCAAGCTCTCCATACTAGTCATAGGTATGTGACATATCAATGTATATAATTAACCAGTGGTCTTTAGATGTTACCCTGCATAAACACATCTCATACTAATGCACTGCCTTATAGGCTAAAAATGTCAAAAGTTAGGTGTTCGGTAACCTCAATTGGAAAGATTTAGAATGTTAGAATCTCCTGAGAAAAGCCACTTTTCTAGGATAGACATTTACCTCAGTAATCGTATAACACAAACACTTGGCATAGTAGCAAAGAGCTTGCCTTTGTGTTCTAATCGTACCCTTTGTCTTTCTGTCCTACTCAAATGATTTTTTGCTTCCACTGGTGTCATTTTGAAATGATTCAGAGATATTTCAGGTCAATTGAATAACAGTTACAAATATCTCTTTCAATATGTTATACGTATGTCTACTTTGAAATTTAAACCAATAGTATCTAAAGCCTAAGAGTGAACGCTGATCTGAACAAACGCTGACAAATTCACAGAAATTGGGTGGAAGATAGATATTGTAAAATTTGTCAATTTTCTGGCGGAATACTAAAGTAGCAGCCTTCAATTTTTAAACAATTTGTGAGCTTATAAATGGACAGAGACATGCATCTTCTGTTTCGAACAATGCTAATTCTTTATATGGAGTAAGGGTATAAGATCATGAGTGCTGTAACAAAGCACATCACAGACACTCAAAACTAAGCTCTTTAAGGAAAATGAGGGCATACCCAGTTAATTCATGGTCAGTGCATAAGAATAAAAAACATACGAAGGATATTTATTTATGAAGCTTTCTGAAGATTCTATGCCTTTTCAATTTAAAGAGCAGTGTGTCTTAAAATTTATCTTATGTTAACATTGGACTGGCGATAATATTCAAGTTTTCACTCAGTGTGTCTTTACATTCAAGGGCACACTGGGCATCGTAGGACAAATACATCATAAACTAGAATGTTGTGCTGATTACATAACTTTGCCATGTGCTCTTCTATAGAGCTGGATTTATATGCCCTTAAGAAGGGAGACGAAAATCAGTTAAATAGAAAAATGACCATACGATAATTGTATCATGTGAG
Organism: Panthera tigris; assembly: GCF_018350195.1. Taxonomy (NCBI): domain Eukaryota; kingdom Metazoa; phylum Chordata; class Mammalia; order Carnivora; family Felidae; genus Panthera; species Panthera tigris. The sequence goes on along the minus strand of NC_056676.1, from coordinate 35,576,499 downwards.
GCCACTTAGCTTCAGAGCAAGATGTTATTAACCCTCATTTCCACGTAGAAAAACCGGAAGAAGAGAATGGTGAACATGAATAAAATGATTAACTTTTGACTTATGAAGATGTTTCTTGAGTATTTTATCCACTTGTTTTTCTCCTTGAAAAAATATCACACAGAATACAGACATATCTGTAGCACTTGGTCTGTAGCTAGATTGGATCCCAGGCATAACATTGTTTGACACAGGCCTTTTTATACATGCCTCATATACGATGAAGCTTTGGTGAGATGTGTCTGCATGGTAGAATGCTTTTTCCTAGGCTAGGATATGGTGCTGCTTATACTTGCCACCTTTTGTACGAATATATGTTTCTATGTTGGCCTGTCTTGCTGAGATATGGATGAATAAAGCCTGGTGTGAGCTGTCTATTTGCAAAGTCACTAGAATGCATGTTTCATTTGTTCTGTTGTAATGCCAGTTTGGACTTGCTCCCTCTCTATACATTGACAACCCAGTTGTGAAGGTAAAATGTAGTTTCCTTGAATGAATGAATGATTCAATCCTTAAACCAATGTCTTATTTTTGCTTACCACTGGAATACTATCACAGAGGCCACATTATTGCCTGTCTTCTCACAGCTCTTTAGTATGTACTATTGCCTGGGTAAAATTAGGTTTTTGCCTTTTTCGTCACTTCTTTTGTATCTGACGTGGAATACGTTATTCCTTTGTATGTTCATAAATACAAATTTTCACAATCTTAGTTACTTTGTTACTTCCAAACAAACCTGATTTCCAAACCAGGATGATTGCGTGTCTGGTTTTTCTGCTCCTCCAATCCTGAAATTATTTGTTTGCTTTCTGTGAACACACAGACGGTTGGGAGGGCTATACTATTTTGTGTCGTCTTATGCAGTCTGTGCCTATATTTGCATTCCTTCCCATTTCCACCTTGCCCTTCTTTTAGTTACAGATTTGATTTCCCCTTCCATCTATGAAAACCAGAATTGAGCAGCACTGTACATCAGACTTGGTGCCTGGAAACTCTGTCTTTGTTCCTCAGTAATTTCCTTCACAAGTTTCACGCAAAGACAGTCCCAGTCAGTTTCACACACCTTCCAATCTCTTACGTTGGATGCTAACTTTTTTAGAGTTATTCCCCTGAGAAAAGTGAAATGCTGAGTATGAAGGCTGTTGTCTGTTGATAAGCCAGCTAAGGAAGTTTGCTTTTGGAGAACGTTTCTTAAATAATTATACAGGAAAGTAAATACCATAAGAGTGTTCTGCTTAAGGTAAATCATGAGTACAAAAATGCCTAAAACCTCAGTTCTTTGGTCTGTTTGCCTTTATGTGTAAATTACATAAATCACATGTATATTATAAAGAGAGTGAATAAGAGAATAAGGGGTATTACAGCGGCAGCATTTTGCTGCATTGGTTTTGACTGCATCAGCATTTCTATTGTGAACCTCTATTTTCAGGGGTTTTAGAGACTCACCCATAAAAATTTGCTTCCGGCTTAAAAGTCTTGAAAGATTTTTTTTTTAGGTATATAATTTTAAACAAATATATCTTGTTTTTATATTAGAGGAAGGAAATAAATGGAGTTTACTAGTTCAAATTTACGCTACTATAACTTTTAATATAAAACTTAATTTTTTATCAAAAAAATAAAATCTAATTAGTCCATAGTCTATTGATGGTTTTTAAAAGAATCAATTATTGATACTGAGAAAATTGCCTGCTTCGTCAGTATAGTAACCTTTCTTCAAGATGTTTTAAAATCTGTATACTTGTATTAACATTATCTTGATTCCAGTAGTGGATCAGTATGATAATGAACAGAATTTATGCCATCCATATGAGCTATCTGGTAATACAGATTTGGAAGTGTATAGTGTGTGTGTGTGTGTGTGTGTGTGTGTGTGTGTGTATACATACATATACATACACACAGTGTGTGTGCGTGTATGTATGTATGTGTGTGTGTGTGTATGCCCACATATACACACACATACATATTTAACAGAATAAGGGGAAAATGCTCCCATAAATTTAGTTTATCAAATAAATACCATATACTATATTAAAAAATAATTGCACATACATTTGTCTTTCAGAGCCAGAATGAGATGCAAGCAATTGCAAAGGAAAGTTGTCTCTTGGGTAAACAATAGACATTTTATAGCTTCTTATGAAAACCATTTTTCCTTTCTATATTGTGGTTATGGGAAATTAAAAGAATGTAATGCATATAATTAATGCAGACTTTATTTAAATAACATTAAAATATGAAGCAGAGAGAAACGTTAGGAAATTAAATATTTAGGTTATTATCTTTTGGTTTGCTGACAGTACTTTGCCTTTATTTTAATTCCCCATGATATTTTCAGTTCTGGAGAGGGTATTAAAATCTAACTTTAAGCTTCTGGATTGTTCACATTACACTCAACACTACTTCATTAAGTTCTTGATAATATGTAGTCTTCTGTGTGCAAAGAAAGAAATAAATAACACATTTATTTGCTGAATGAGCTTTAAGATTTGCAAGTGTTAGTGGTTTTTTGCCCACACAGGATTCTATACATTTATAACATCTTCAATCTGGCATATAGATATATATATATTTTTTCAGATAGCTTCTACTGACAAACACAAAGCTTGTTTGTGTGCAAATATAAGGCTAAATAAATGGTGCTAAAGTGTATTATGACTGTCAGATATAATCAGGCAAAATTTTGTGGTGCTTAAATTAATTTTTTCATTGATTTTATTGATCAATGCATTGAACAGTGTTTATTATTCACAAGTTGTCTTTTATTAGTAAAACAAGGCCTCATAGCACATTGTTAAATAAAATGGTTGACTAGTCTATGTAACAGCTCACCAAGCTACTATCTCTTCAACTCCTTATAATGTTGCGTCATTAAAGGTCAAGGGGTCATGCTATTAATCTCATCGCTGCAGACCATTAACATGACTGAACTTTTCCACAAAGTACTTATGTTTACAATGCTATAACCCTTTGACTGCTGCGGCAACCTTTAACCACACAAATGTCACAAGCTAGAATCATCAGCATGGTTCTTGCCATGGCAATCAAAGAGTTAAGGGCTGTGCAGTGATTTGTTTTGTATTTATTAATTTATATTTATTTTGTTTCCATTCAAGGAGGGGATTTTGGGTGGGGCAGTTTTTGTCTGCTGTAAGTGTCTTAACCTAGGGAAGGGTTAAATGGCTTTTTATACTATTGCATCTTCTGTATTTACCATCAATTCATTGTGTTGTAATTAAAAAAAACTGTCAATAAATAAGAGAAAAGAAAACAGTTCACAGATATTGTGGTTTTACTCAATGAATGATATACATGCATTTATGACTAATATGGAGGCTGTGATGTATAGCAGCCTGCACTCTGTCTTCCTAATCGATATGAAGCAAAATGACAACCCTAAAATAATTTAGGCCAAAATTTCCTGTGCGTTTGCCTGAATCATCAAGTATATTAAACTGGCCACATCAACTGGAGAATTGTTTAACAACCAACTAGATGCATATGACTGGCCAAGGACAGGAGCAGGAAGAATCACTGCATCAGATATATTTCAGGCCAATACCCATGAACACAGGCTGTGTTAAAATGTCATCACCACTTGACAAGAATAAAGATTACTTTTTGGATAGGTGAGTGTAATTTATTGTTTAAAGTCATACATCATGACTGTCTAGGTAGGTCTAATCAAGGGTGTTAATTTTTATAGCAAAAATCTTTGGCAGAACCCCATTTAATACTATTTTTTAAATGGTAGGACATTTTAAAGGATGGCTATGAATAACCATGAGTCAAGAACAGATGCCCAGAAAACAGAAGTAAAGATAAATATTTCCATATCTACATTTTATTAAATTATCTTGAACAGAGGATCCACTATGAAATCTCTTGCAATGTCAAAGACTTGCATGAAATCAGGTGCTAAAGTCAAAGTTTCCTGAAAATCAGATCTCATGTAATATCAATAGTCCCAAACAGTCGTCTGAATTTTTGGAAGAATTAGGAATGCACTCTGGGACTGAAGAAACATGTGTTCTCTCATAAAGAATCAAGATGCATCTGTGCACCAAAAAACTCATCTTAAATTTTAATCCAGACAAAAAAAGAGGAGCTCTTAAAAAAAGGGGGGAGCTCTGAAGCAAGGTAACTAACACAATCACAAGGGACTTAATTGTCTGAAGCAATAAACAGTAGGCTAGAGGGACAGAGAACTGTTTGTGTTGTCTTTGAAATCTACTTCTAGGGTGAATCCCTGGGAATTTGGATATCTATCTCAAAGAATTTAAAGGGAAACTGACAGATAAGAGTTGTTGGGCTTTTGAAACATGTCAGCACATAAGAACCTACAAGTTTAGCCAAGAAACAATATAGTGTATTTTTACTTGTAGAAAGCTTTGTTTTTAATGTTTTATTTATTTTTGAGAGTGCAAGCGGGGGATCAGGGGGAGGGGAAACAGAGGATCTGTGCCGACAGCAGCAAGTCCAACTTGGGGCTCCAACTCAAACCTCGAAATCACCACCTGAGCAGAAGTCAGACGCTCAACCTACTGAGCCACCCATGTGCACCCGTAGAAGGCTTTTAAACAAAAGAAAACCTTTATTTTTATAAGGCTGTCAACAATATGAAACCTTAAATAATCAGGCTGAATTGAAGACTAAATCTTCCTTGTTTTTATTATCAAAGAGAAATAAAAGGTAGAAATAGCGATCTAACCTAGTATTTATTTTTCTTACGTACTTGAATTTTATTTATTTAATATTAAAATACACTATTACATGACCTATCTTGCATGATTGATGCCACAATCAAGGACCAAATTAGAATGCTATATTTCGGAGAAAAGAAGAAATCCAGATAGGGTTATCGAGAACTCAAGAACACACCCAGAACACTATAGAAGCATAAATACCATGAAGTAAATGATAATGTTTGCACATTTTACATTCTTTTTTAAATTTTTTTATGTTTTATTTATTTTTGAGAGAGAAAAAGAGAAAGCACAGGAGACAGAGAGAGAGAGGGAGACACAGAATCCAAAGACAGGCTCCAGGCTCTGAGCTGTCAGCACAGAGCCCAACGTGGGGCTCGAACCCATGAACTGCAAGATCATGACCTGAGCCGAAGTCGGATGCTTAGCCGACTGCACCACCCAGGGCCCCTGTACATTTTACATCCTTTATGGCAAGTATTTGAATGGTCATAACTTCAACCCAGTTTGATACACTCTGCCATTTCCTCCATTTAGTTACCCAGTGTGTCAATAGCTCTCCCCTCTTCTTTCCTTCTTCTTCCTCTTCCTTCTCCTTTTACCTCCACCTCCCCTCTTTCTCTCTTCTACCCCCCTTAAGTGTTCTATTTTTGAAAAAAAAATGTATAGTTCACTCCTTTCATGTGTTCTTTATTCACTCTTATAATTTTGTGGCACTCATCACCACTATTTCTTCAAATTTAAATGATATATTTATAACTAAACCTAGTCTAATTCCCTTTCTTACTTGACTTCTTAAGAGTAGTTAATACTGGGAGTACCTAGGTGGCTCAATCGGTTAAGTGTCTGACTTCAGCTCAGCTCATGATCTCACGGTTCGTGAGTTTGAGCTCTGCATCCTCTCTGTGCTGCCAGCTCAGAGCCTGGAGCCTGCTTCGGATTCTGTGTCTTCCTCTCTCTGCCCTTTCCTGCTCATGCTCTGTCTGTCTCTGTCTCTCAAAAATAAACATTAAAAAAAAATTTTACAGAGTATTTAATACTGATAGTTACTCTGACATTAATACTTTTGCTCCTTCAGACAAGACCTATTCATTTCTTATTCCTTTTTTATACCTAGAGCCTACTATAGTACCTAGCTCATAGTCAGCCCTCAGGAAAATGTTGGCTTCTACATATTAGGGTTTAAAAATCTTTTTGTCTATCATATCTAACTTTTTAAATGAATTCTTGAAAATTTACATAAGTACCCCTATATGTTTGTGTGTGTATATATATATGTGTATGTGTGTATATATATATATATGTATATATATATACATATATATACATATATATATATATATATACATATATATATATATATATAATTTTTGAGACAGTACTAGCAGGGGAGGGGCAAAGAGAAAGAGGGACAGAGGATTTGAAGCAGACTCTGTGCTGACAGCAGTGAACCCGATGCAGGGTGTGATTCCAGGAAATCACTACCTGAGCCAAAGTCAGATACTCAACCGACTGAGCCACCCAGGCACCCCCTATATGTTCTTAACCTTTATTCTATACCTTCTCCTGGCCCTTCTGCACAAACATGTCTTTAGCTTTGTGGATATGATGTCTCACAAAATCCATATCGACAATTTCCACCCACTTGCTGGACAAGCGAATCTGGATTTTTCTTCTTCCCAATTAATTTCGATCTACTAAATATAAAACATGAACATTCCTTTTGTCCCCCTCAAAGTAAGCATGTTTCCTCTTGAATTATCTAATCTCTTAAATCATTATATTTTCTTGGCTAACGATCCATGAAAACGTTTTGTTCTTGGCCTTCCCCTTCTCCCTTTGCCTCTGATGTCCCCCTGCAGATATTTACTACTTTGACAATATTATTGGCATCTAATTTCTCCTTGACATTCTTGTCCTAGTCAGGGTTCCTTACTTCTTTCTTTCTGAATCTTCTTGCCTAATTCCACCTCTTTTCTAGCTGATCTACACATTCCTGGCAGAACACTCCTCTCAAATTAGAGTTTGAATCATACCAATTCTTTATTAAAGATTTTATAGGAAGACCCTTCAAAATCTATTTTTTTAACTTGCATTTCAAATTTTCTCACCAGTATATATTTTTATACCTGAAGCCATCCAAATACTTGCCACCCCTCATCCAGAGTTTGGCTCACGCTGTTCTCTGTACTTTGAATTTCCATGTTTCCCTTCTTCATCTTTCCTGATTTCACTGAATAAAGCTCCCCCAACTTTGAATTCTCATAATATTACCCCCTTGCATTTTGTTTTGTTGAGGATGACCCTAGTATAATTACTAATATTGCATCCCTCCTTTCCCTTCAAAAGTCTCTCAGTTTTAGTAATAAGTTACATGGTCATACTCATGCAACATTTTAAACAAAATCTATAATTTTATATGAACTTAAACCATTATTCCTTGTGAATGTCTTAGCTCCTGGGAACTGCATTCTTCCTGGTTTGTTTTGGTTTGGTTTGGATTTGGTTTGGTGTGTGTGTGTGTGTGTGTGTGTGTCATTTGTTTTGATTTGTTTTGTTTTTGTCCTTTCTGTAGTATCTATTTCAGGGCCTTGAATGAAGAAGCTCCAGAAATGTTTATTACACTAAATTAAATTGCATTTGTTATACTTTGTTATTACATTAGTTTTTGTTGTTGTTGTTGTATATTCTCTAACCTATTTTCTAGGAGTCCTATGAATAAAGATAAAAGTATTTGTTTCCAAGATAAAAACTTTTAAGCAGTTAACTTTGATTTTTTTTCCAGGATGTAACTTATTTCCAAAGCTTTTAAAATATTTTTCATTAAATCATAAAGAAAGCCTCATATTTAGGCTAATCTTTTTTAGTATTTATCTTTTACTTCTAATAATCACCTTTTTAACCACAGGAAGTTCTTCAGTAACAATAGCCGACTAAAATGGAAAGACCTGTGTTTGGGAGACACCAGTGAGTAGAGAACAATTATCAATATGTAAAATATTCAAAAAGTCAAATTCTGCTTACTTAAATATGTGCATAGACATAAGAGAAATGGTTATTCATTTTCTTACCATATTCCCTTACAAAGGAGAAATTGTAAAAAAAATTTAGAGTAGTAATCATTCTGCCTATTCAGAGGGAAATGCTTTTCAAATTCTTGCAGGGATAGTGTTGGGTCTACAGGACAGGATTGTCAACATAGTGCTCAATCTGAAAAATAAATAAGAAATTGGTGAGGGGTTCAAAAGGGAAAGAGTTAAGTCACAGACAAAAGGGACAACACAGATAAACAGTCCAACAGCAAGAAATAGATTTTTAACAAATTATTGCTTAGATCAGTTATTATTGGGCCTTTAAAATCAGTGTTTCGAATTAGCTGTCTGTTACCTCATGTTAAACAGGAGTAGACAATTGAGGATTTCTAGGCATTTAAAGAAAAGTTCAAACAAAGAGACAAACATAAAAATAACAGGAAAGAAAAAAAACATCATGTGGGGGTGGGGAGGGGAAACTTTTAAAACTACTATCAGAGAAAACATTTTAATGATTTGCATAGAAATTTAAAACTTGAAAGGAACAACGAAAACCTCAACAGATTGGAAGACAAAGTTAAATTCTTTTTTCTCGTTTTCCATTTCTCATCTATAAAATGTATTCTACTAAATAATGAGCAATCCAAGAAACACTGGATTCAGAAAAACAGAAGTTTCAACCAAAAGGAAGAAAGAAGTAAAGGGATTATCCAAAAGGGTGATGAAGGACACTTGCAGGGTTGTAACATTGCTCCAGTCATAAAAGCTAAGCAGTTCAGATTGCATCAGCCAGAGAGAAAAAAAAGTTAAGGACTCATCCTCATTACTTCTGTCATTATGCCATCTTTTTTTAACCTGTGAAGCCACTGCAGAATGTGCTCTACCAAAACAAGAAAATAAATGAAGACCGCTAACACCTAAGAATAGGGAATGCATTTTGGAGAAATTTAAAGAAATTTCCTACAATAAGGCAAAGATAAATCCTGGAATTTCAGGCCTGGAGAACGCTAGTCCAAATAGAAGGAGAATGAATGACTCATGTATGTGTGTGTGTGTGTGTGTGTGTGTGTGTGATTCATACAGAAACACAAAGTGACACCAATAGGGGAGGGAATGCTTATTTATCGTATTATTTTAGCATTTTTAATAGGATTTTTTACTATAGTAAAAAAATTATAGTATTTTTATAGTATTATTTTAGCATTAAATTATGCTTTAAAAGACTTAACTGTATTAATCTGATAATTAGTTTAAATTAAAGCACAAAAACTATCTGTGGTCAACAAGTCCAAAATCTGCAAGAACATAAGGGTGCCCTGACCATGACTCCACTGTTTTTCCTCTGTCTCTGGACGTTAATCATATTCATTCTATGGCTGTTTTCTTTTCACCCACTTCCCAACACAGTCCCCTTTGTCTTTGATCTTCCTTACATTCTCCACCCTTCTGTTACAGCACTTGTAGTCCCCTCACTTGGCAGAGAAAAAGGGGACTAATGAAAATCTTGGCAACTGCTTTTCAAGGACACTTGACTCTTGCCTTAGGAAGATATCTGGTCAAATGTTTTTGGATGATGACAGTTTAGAAAAGGTAGATATTTCATTTTATTGAGTGTGAAAAATATTCTTCAAAGGAAGGGTCAGTGGGGTAAGTAACAGTCAGTAAAATTAAATTGGACCAGGATTTCAACCAACTCTAGGTCATCTGCCCTACCAGAAAGTAAGAATCCTGAAGAAATAGGTAAGATTTAAGATCTGACAGAAATTGTTGCAGGCTCTAAAGAAATACATATAACTTTTTAACATGTTATATGTCAATTTAATGGTATTTCAGTGAAATTATAAATTACTCTTTCTGAAAAAAAAAGATTATTGGTTCATTTGTTCATTCGGTATTAAATCTTTACCACATTTTAAATATTACCTACGACAGAGGATAAGATGAGTAAAGTAGGGGAGTCAAATTTGCCTAAATTATTTTACCTCACTGTAGTTAACATATAGCATAATATACATAGCACAATGTAACATAACATAAAATATTATAGGTAATAGGAAAAATATTATAATATTATGGGTACAAAAAATCATGAGAGAACCAGATGGTGACTCTGCTTGGGGTTATCATGGAAGATTTTATAAAAGGAGTAATGCATGAAAAAAAAAAGGTAGGTTAACAAGTAAACAACAGGAAAGTAGTATTTTAGGCAAATGTTACAATTTATAGAAAGGAGCACAAGTGTTAAGAGAGCATAACACATTTGGGAAAATGAATTATTCTGGAACTGGAGCCCAATTTACATGAAGGAGAATTATAAAAGATAAGTTCAAAGATTTTGGCAAGTGCTAGATCATGAAGGGATTTGATGCCTCTAAATCTTTTTTGCCTAGCCTACCTGGTGATTCTATGAGCTACCCACTACCCTTTTAATGCATTTGTTTTTGGCTAAAATCAGGCAGCATTGTTTTATTTTTTCCATTCCTATTCAGTTTATTTAATCCAAAGCAAACAAACAAAAAAAAAAAAAAAAAAAAACCAGTTCACCCATTTCTCCAACCCCTCACTCCCTGCCTCTTGAAACCACTAATTTGTTCTCTGTATCTGTGAGTTTGTTTTTTTTAATTTGTTTATTTTTTAGATTCCACAAATAAGAGAGATCATTTGATATTTGTCGTTTCCTGTCCAACTTATTTCCCTTAGCATAACGCCTTTGAGGTCCATCCATGTCACAGATGGCAAGAGTTCATTCTTTTTTATGACTAATATTCCAGAATGTATATGTGTGTGTATGTGTGTGTGTGTGTGTGTGTGTGTGTGTACAAATTTTAAGATTATTCTATTTCCTTGGAAAATGTCATTAGAATTTCCACAGGGATTGCATTGGATCTGTAGTTTGCTTTGCGTAATACTTTAACAATATTAATTCTTACAATCCATGAGCACAGAATATATTTCCATTTATTTGTGTGTTCTTCAATTTATTTTATTTGTGTCTCTGGTTTTCAATATGTATGTTTTTACATTGTTATATTGTCAGGGTATTTTTTAATGCAATTGTATGGGATTATTTTCTTAATTTCTCTGATAGTTATTAGTGTAAACAAATGCAACAAATTTTTGTGAATTGATTTTGTATCCTACAACTTTACTCAATTTATTAGTTCCAATAGTTTTTTTTGATGGAGTCTTTAGTCTATATATAGTATCATGTCATCTGCAAACAGTAACAGTTTTACTTCTTCCTTTCCAATTTGCATGTTTTTTCTTTTTCTTGTCTCATTGCTCTGGCTAGAACTTCCAATACCATATTAAAAATAATTGGCAACAGTGGACATTCTTGTCTTGTTCCTTATCTTAAAAGAAAATCTTTCAACTTTTCACCATTGAGTATGATGTTGACAGTGGGCTTGTCATACAAGCCTCTCATGTGAAGGTACATTTGCTCAACACCCATTTTTTGAAGAGTTTTTTTTTTTCATAAATGGATTTTGAATGTTGTCAAACACTTTTTCTGCTTTTATTGAAATTGTCAGTTGATTTTTATCCTTTTTTTTTAATGTGGTGTATCATATTTATTTGCAGAAGTTAACCATTCTTGCCTCCCTGGAGTAAATTCCACTTCATTGTGGTGTATGATTCTTTTAATATGTATTGTGGAATTCACTTTGTAAATATTTTGTTGTGGATTTTTGCATCTGTGTTCATCAGTGATATTGGCCTATAATTTTCTCTTCTTTTTTTTTTTTTTTTTTTTTTTTTTTTTGTGGTGTCCTTGTCTAGTTCTGGTGTTAGGTTAATGCTAGACTCATAAAAATGTAATTGGAAGAGGTCCCCCACACCCATGCTTATTTTTTGAAATAGTTTGAGAAGAATTGGTATTATTTCTTTGAATGTTTGGTAGAACTAACCAGTGAAGCCATGGAGTCTGGTCCTGGACTTTTGTCTGTTCAGATTTTCTATTTTATAATGATTCAGTCTTGGTAGATTCTATATTTCTAAACACATATCCATTTCTTCTAGATTGTCCAGTTTGTATTTATATAATTATTTATTACAGTCTCTTATTTCTGTTGTATCAGTCATAATATCTCCTCTTTCATTTCTGATTTCATTTATCTGAGTTATTTCCTTTTCTTGGTTTGTGTAGCTAAATGTTTGTCAATTTTGTTTTTCAAAGAACAGGCTCTTAGTTTCACTGATTTTTTTCTACTCTCTTTTTAGTCTCTATTTCATTTATTTCTGTTCTTTGTTATTCCCTTCTTTCTACTAACTTTGGGTTTCATTTGTTCTTCTTTTTCTAGTTCCTTCAGGTGTAAAGTTAATTTGCTTATTCAAGACTTTTCTTGTTTTTCGACATAGGCATGAACTTCTCTCTTAAACTGTGTTTGCATTCCATAAATTTTGGTGTGTTAAATTTCCATTTTCATTTGTATCAGGAATATTTTTGAGCCCTCCTTGAATATCTTCTTTGGTCTATTTTGCTATTTGGTAGCATTTTTTTTTATGTCTCTACATATTTGTGAATTTTCCAGTTTCTTCATATAATTAAGTTTTTGTTTCGTTCAATTGTGGTCAGAAGAGATGCTGGATATGATTTCAATCTTTTAAAATTTATTAAGACTTGATCTGTGCCCTAACATATAATCTTGAAAAACATTCCATGTGTACTTGAGAAGAATATCTATTCTGTTGCTTTTGGATGAAATGTTCTTTAAATGTCTGTTAAGTCCATGTGGTCTAACATGTCATTTAAGGCTGATGTTTCTTTATTGATTTTCTGTCTGGATGATCTGTCCATCGATGTAAGTTGGGTATTAAAGTTCCCTACTATTGTATTGCTGTTTATTTCTCTACAGTGGATTTCTTGGGCATGCAACTAAGACCTTTGACTAAAAAGTTGTCGGCAGTGGAAACTTAGTGAGAGAGAAGAATCAGAAATGATATATCTATCCTTATTAGACAATGAATGGTGAAAATTATTTTAAAGTGGTATATATTTGATACCTAATGGAAGATGGAGGCAAAACAATCAAATTATCACCTACGTCACCTGGAATAAAGTACAACTGAAGGCAAGGCTTCAGAAGACCCTGTTGCTACTGCTACCGCATAGTAGCAATGCATAAAGATATTATTTCTAATAACATGTGAAAACTTAAAGAAAATTATAAGTTAAATTCATATTTTCTTGGTTTAAGCATTTACTGAAAACTTAGGACTTCTTATGAACTTTTTAACTTTGCAACCACAGGTTTGAGTGAACTAAAATACAACCTTTGTTTGATCCAGTATGATGCCAAATTTCAATATTCATTAATTCACAGCTTCATTAGATATATTATATAAAATGGAGGGTCTGGGTTTTTGATAAAGAACAGAACTATAGTCATTGAAATTGGGTGATTTATGATATTAAGAGTATTCATAAATTTCCAATCTATTATGAACTTAAGAATTTCCTTTCCCCCCTTAGTTGTATCCAGTTCTAAGAGCTAGAGTCATATTCCAACATACGCTGAGGAAGAATGAATTATAATGTCAAATATAGGAGGAAACAGCTTACATACCAATGCTACAAAATGTAGCTAATTTATGTCATCCAGGTTCTGTGGAATATGTATGGGAATGGATTCTGAAGTTCCCAGACCAAAAGGGATAACACATTTTTTAATTGGCTAACTTTACCAATATGGTTTAATTACTAGAGGTTCTGTAACAAATGAGCTAGGTCAAACAGCAGAGAATATTGTACAATTGTAATCAAAATTGGTTCACATAATTGATGATGAGATGCCAAAAATTCCTTTGTATGAAAAAGAAGAAGGATCCAAAGACTGAGTGAGATGGAATGTTCGGTGGATATATAACATGTAACTCACTCAGCCATACCCAACCAGACTCCCAGATAAAGGCCAAGAAGGCAGTCTCTGTGATGGGGAGAGGAGCATCATCCACTTTGAAAGAACTTTTTAGTGGTTGTTCTCTGCTAAGTGGGAAAGCTAGTAACAGAAACTATAGATGAAAAGCATTTACTATTTCAATGAGGATTCTATTATTATTTGAGTGATAGTTTCCAAGAATAGAAAAGCACAAGTAACAATAACTGATCACTAGAAGCATCTAGAGTCAAAAGGGGTATGTGGTTACCATTACAACCAGTGGATCTTTAGAGGTAGGTATTTAGTCATAAAAGCCCCAGAGACCAAAATAAAGAACATCCCATAAAGTTCTATCTGAATTGTAGAACTGATAAAAATAAAAAATCTGGTAAACAGAGGCCTGAATAAAGCCTCACTAGAGATCTAGAGTTTTCTCAGTTGACCTGAATCAGCTATCAGACCTGAATCAGTTCAGAGTCAACATCTATTGCAATAAAAATGAAGCTCTCCTTTAAAAAATAATGTTTATTAATTTTGAGAGACAAGAGGGCAGAGAGAGAAGGAGAAACAGAATCCCAAACAGGCTCTGTGCTGTCACCACAGAGACCAATGCAGGCCTTGATCTCATGAATCATAAGATCATGACCTGAGTCGAAATCAAAAGTTGGACATTCAACCAGCTGAGCCACCCAGGCTCTCCAAAATGAATATCTGCTTACCCCTGAGGGAGAATTTTTCAATATTATCACAATTGTCACAGTGAATCTTTCCCTTTCCCTTTCATAAAGGCCATTTCTCAGGATAAACATGTTCTAGAGTAAGATAAATAGCAAGTCTTCATGGATATTTTTTTTAAATTTTTTTAACGTTTATTTATTTTTGAGACAGAGAGAGACAGAGCATGAACAGGGGACGGTCAGAGAGAGGGAGACACAGAATCTGAAACAGGCTCCAGGCTCTAAGCTGTCAGCACAGAGCCTGACACAGGGCTCGAACTCACGGACCGTGAGATCATGACCTGAGCCAAAGCCGGCCGCTCAACCGACTGAGCCACCCAGGCGCCCCGTTTCATGGATATTTTGACACTGATGTTGCTCTAACTCTAATTCCTAGTAACTCTGGTCTTCTAGGCAGGTGATGTATGGAGAGAGGTTTTGGTTCAAGGTAGTCCCAACAGGATCCCAACACATGCTATTGTTATTTACCTAATGAATTGGGAATATTCCCTTTAGTATCTAGTAGTCTTTTTTTGGGTATCCATCTAAGTGAAGAGTGACTGTAATAAGTAGAACCCAGTGGAAACTCCCAGAGTTCCCTATTCATACAAAATTTAAAACGACATCTTTGGAATAATTCATTAAAAAAACTAGAGCTGTCATCAAAGATTTGAAAAATTCAGACTATTATTGCTACCACATAACCATTCAATATTCTGCCTTAGCCAGTGAAGCATATGAATGGGTTTTGGAGAATGATGGTGGATTGTCATAATGATAATCAGATGGTGATTTAAATTGCCATGGGTATTCCAGATGTAATCTCTCTACTGGAATAAACTGTATAGTCCCTGTCACTTAACTTGCGGCTACTGATCTAACAGATGATTGTTGTTTGTTTATTCCAATTAGTACAGAATATCAGATTCAGTTGTCCCACTTGGCCAGGATAGCAGCACACCTTTGCCATATTGCCACCATGTTATGTCAAATCTGTGTTATAATTTAGTTTGAAGGAAAATAAATCGTTCTTACCCTTACATAGAATTCTTGCTTGCCAACTGCACTGATGACAGCATGCTGATAGAACAGCCGGAAGATGCAAATGCATACATGTCAGCATACGAAACACAAAAACGGGACAAAGAGGTCTGCCCTAGCCAAAGAAATTTCTAGATGTCTAATTACTCAGGGCACATCAGAATATTCTCTATAAATTAACAATGATAAATTATTAATAAGCTGCTCTACCTTATAGATACTACCAGCAAGAAAGAGGCACATGAACTATTTTGGATATGGCTCTTTAACTCATTTACTCGATAATCTAAGACAGCTAAATTTGAATGGGGCTCAGAGAAAGAGGTATTTGTCCACAGTATAAACAATTTGCTATCTGGCTATTATTACTCAGTGTATCTATGTATGTTCAAACTGTCTTTGGTAGGTTCAACATACAGCAATCTGTGATAAGAGAAATCTTCAGAGCTCTGTTAACAAGAATCATGCACTTTTAACCAAATAACTTTTCTCATTTTGAAAAATAATTATTGACTTGTTACTGTGCTGTATTAGATATTAAACCGCCAACCACGAGTACTGGCTCTTTCCATGAACTGAAAATCTGATGCACCATGCCAAAAAGTTAAGCACACCAGTAAGGCTCCATTATCAGGTGGAAGTGGTAGGTTCTGGATAAGGTCCAAGAAGGTCATGAATGCACAAGCTGCATGAAACAGTCATACACATTCCCAAATTACCTATACCTGCTGCAAAGTCACCCCTCCCTCAAGTTATGGCAGTGAACAGGAGGAAAAATTTCCAGCTTGTCGTATTGGTTACTTGAAATGCTGACACCAACAGAAGGGAACTGTTGCAGTGTCAGAGTCCAACTCAGGAGTGGCTCTGAAGGAGTATGGGGAAAAGAAATTCTTCGAGTGATAAATTCTCACTGCTGGAAGAGGCTCTAAGGTGTCTACACTGATGCATAGATTGTGGCTAATAGTTTCACTGGATGATCTGGGAGTTGAAGGGGACAAGATTGGAATCACAATAACCAATTTATCAGTGGACATTCTTCATCGGCTCAGTTTTTGGAAACAGAGTAGCCATTTTCACAACAGTGCTTTCTCCTTACTAAAATGAGTATCCACTTAACGAATGACATTACTCATGGTTTGATTTTTTTTTACTATAAAATATTATGATACTTTAGCTGTAAGAACTTTTTTTTTTCTTGAACAATGTAAGAGATGTAACGTCAGCTGGCTTCTCAGGAGATACCCACGTTTTTAAACTAGAAGCAAAGCTACTAAAATATTTGAACTAATCATACCCCTTTCATGTTTTCTCACTTTTCATTGAGAGAGGTAGCACAGTGTGGTGAGTAGAGCTGGATAGGAGTCCAGTGAATCACTAAATTTTGGGAACCGGGCAAGTCATATCCCTGATCCTTTGGTTCTCCATCTATAAAAATTATTGTCTTACTAGTCCTTGTCTGTTCCAGGATTCTACAGATGACTGAAATGAGAGGATTATTAAAATGACAAGGCTTCATGAAAAGACAAACATTTATATGATAACATGGATAAGAGCTGTTAATCAGCTGTTAATAAGACAGTTCCTTTGGGGGCCATTTTGGGGTAAAATAGTTTCATCTCTTAAATCGCACATTCTAGAGATTGATTTCATATCATCTTTTCTTACAGTACAGCAGTGTTTCTCAAAAACTGTGAATTATCATGAACATTTAAGGTACTGAGTGGCCATAGAGATTCCTGACTTCCACCTCAGGCTTACTGAATTAAATTTAACAAACACTTCAAATATTTTTGATGTTTGGCCAAAGTTTAGATACACAGTCATTTGCTATTGCTGGCTAATCCTTTCCTGAGAATATTAATCGCTTAGCCAACACGAATCTTAACTTTCCTGGGAGCAGGGGTCATTTGACACAGTCCCATCATTTCCCATAATGCCAAGCCAATGTTTGGGGACACAATAGCTAGTACACCTGTGTGTACATATTTGGCAGGGTGTTTTTAATTTAATGAACAAGGATTGCAGAATGAAAAAGTGATCCAGAGTGTATTTTCTTCTAAATAAGACTTTTTCTTATAGATTTGACAGCTGGAACTGTTCCAATTTGAATGTGTTTGTGGCTGTGAATTATTCAATACACTGACAGTGATGTTTGATTTGAAACTCATTCATTCCTTCACCAGTTGCATGCGAAACACCTCCTAAAGAGCATTTTTAATTGCCCAGATGTTTATGTGAAATTACTGCCATTAATCACAGTATTGATTATGCTTCTCCTGTTTTCCGGCAGTCTTCTATTTTTAAACAGTCCCCTGAAGTGACATACGGAAGCATCCTTGTTATCCATGACTTTCTAGTTTGCAATATAATTGATAGATGAAAAATTCATTGTGAACCATTTAAATCTGCTGCTTGTGTTGAAAGGTAGTTATTTTTGTCACTTCCTGTTTGCCACAAAGCATGTTTTATGCTGCAGTTTCAACAACGGGGCCACTTTTATTCCAGTCAGCATTTTCCTGCACATATTATTGGCCTTAGGCAAAACTGTCTAGTAGGCAAATTTTTTGGCTCTCCCCCAGCTCACTTGCCAGCACACCTTCTCATCCTGCCTTTCAAACCACAGGCTTACAGGTTGTATTCGGTTTCAAAGCTCTCAGCTATCAACCAGCTTAGCTTAAAATGCAGAAGTCTGTATATCTCCTGAACATGTCAGTATTTGGATAATTGACACATATCCAACCTCAAAAACAGAACACATGTATGAACCAAAAATTTTGAAAATCACTTTTTTGAAAATTTGAGCACTTATTAAGAGCTATTTTTCAGGCCAACTAAATTACTATTATCTTGGTGAAGGACAAGTTATCAGTTAGTATTGAATGATGTCATTCTGGGCCTTAGTTCCCCACCTGTAAAATAAAATTACTGAACTGGAATATTGAAAGTCACTTTGGAGTAGCAGGAGGAGAACCAACACATGCATGCACCCCCACGACTGCCCAATTTCTCTTTTTATCCTCAGCTCTATCCTGCATCTCAAGGAGCCACACACCCAAGCTCCTTCCACCAGCCTCCAAACTGATGGCTACTTCTTATGTACTCTGATGACACATTCTATTCTAAAAAGGATAGACCCATACAAGCTACGGAAGCAGGTTCAGAACTTTGGGCAGAGAATTCCAGGTTCCAAGTGCCGGAGCATGTGATCGTGTCTTCTCTGGATGGACACCCCTGCTGAGTCCTGTGGACTCCACACCTTGTGAAGAAGAATACAGTCAGAAGAATTCAGAAAGCAGGAGCCTAGTGCAGAGACCCTATTGCCCAGGTGGAAGAATAAGGCTGGAAACAACTAAAGGACCATTCCATGCCATCTGGACCTGAATGCTTTTACACATTCACTGTTGTGTTATTCTACGTTGTCCACTGATCCAGTTCTTGGTTAACTCTGTGGTCATGATGGATGTAACCAATAGTCTTTTCCTTGTCTTAGAATTCTTAAGATCTCGGGGCGCCTGGGTGGCTCAGTTGGTTGAGCGTCCGACTTTGGCTCAGGTCATGATCTCACAGCTTGTGAGTTCGAGCCCCGCTTCGGGCTCTGTGCTGACAGCTCAGAGCCTGGAGCCTGCTTCAGATTCTGTGTCTCCCTCTCTCTCTGCCCCTTCTCTGCTCATGCTCTCTGTCTCTCAAAAATGAATAAACGTTAAAAAAAAATTAAAAAAAAAAAGAATTCTTAAGATCTCCCTCTTTCTCACCCTGTCTCCTTGCAAATGTTAGTAGTTTCTTCTTAAATATCCTGTATGTTTATCATTACTACTTTTCCTATTTTCTATCCTAAAGTTCCATGAGATGCCTGGGATGCAGACTCATAAGCTCTGTAAAATGCCTGCTTCAAGTCAGATCTCAGAATAATTTTTCTGTCTGTTGTTTATTGTGATGATGGGAAGGGTTTATATAAGAGTGCTCTAGCTTTAGGACTGGAAGAGAACAATGTCTGTGTTGTCTTTCAAGTAAAATTCTTCCCATGAAGAAATCATTGTCTGGTATATCTTGGGTTTCACAATCAGATGTTTTCCACCTTCTTTCTTTCTGTGGTTTTGCAATTTAACCATTCCAAGACCACGTGTATGAATTACATGCATAAATTAAACACTGCTTTTAATTACACTGTTAATGAAATTGTTGTCAAGGCTCTATCCACTCTGATCATATCATTTGCCTGGAGCAAAAATATTTTTTAAGGAAAAATAACTAATACATTCTACAGAGGAGAGTATTTCTAGTCTCTAACTCAGGAGAAACTGATCTCTGACTCTCACGCCCATTCAAAAACCGTTCTTATTTTAAAAATTAAATTCCTTACAAATAACTTTAAAATTATTTTTAAAATTAGACTTTTAATCACAGACACAGAAACTAATAAAGCAGAAACTATTTTGGCTTATATTTTCATAGTATATTACATAGTATTACAATCAATGCTGAAAAGAAGAGCTATTGATATTTCAATCTCATGGACTTTGCTAAAACTAAGGAGTGGCCATACTTTTCATATCTGATATTATAAATATTGGAAACTTATTTAATTTTTCTCCATTTCTCACTGTGGTGATGGGAAGGGTTTATGTATTATGCTGTAGCTTCATGACAGTGAACAAAACTATGCATTTCTTTCTTTAACAACCTTATTTAATCAGTTTCAACTTGACTTTTCTGTACTCATAGTCTTTATTTCATCAGAGTTATTCTGGAAGTCTTTGCCAGTGTTGGACTCAAAAACACACTTGTAACAAGCTCCTAAGCAAATAAGACCAATAGTGATGAAAGGCTTCATCTGGATGCAAACACTGAGTCGCATTGATAATTTGCACAATTAGGACAACATCAACAGGAAGATTCCAGGCACCTTAGAGAACCTCTGGAAGTTCCACAAATAATGTGCATGTGTTGGAAGGACACTATGATCAAAGTTTCATGTTTATTCCTGATTTTTTTTTCAGTCTTTCCAGGATTTAAAGAAACAGTAAACCATAGATGCTGCTTCATTCAATTAGTCCAATGAAAGTTTTCTCAAAACAGGTATGGAAAAAAAAAATTCTTGTGTGCTGTAGATGAAATGAAAACAGGAGAAACAACAGGATGTCTATTTATTCTAGTTATATAGTTCATGTTTCAGAAAAGAACATATTTGGTCTACCGAAAGTAAAGGAAGTCACCAAATTAATATATGTGAAAAGGATGCTCTTGTAACATCACTTCAGAGTTGTGACAAGTTGACTGGAGAGAGAATCCAGTTCTGAATTTGCTAACTGTGCCTCTCATCAGGGCCAAAAAATGAATAAAAAAGTATATCGCAAGCCATTTTCAAGATCTAGAAAATAACATGAACTGTAATCCTTTGTCAAATATGGATGCATAAAGTAACCTGTGTTTTAACCACTTCCTTAAGAAAGAATGAATAGTGATGGGGGAACATTCAATTTGTATAAGTGATTGGGGAGAAGAAAGTGGAAGTTGTATTTATAGAGAGGATGGGGCTTGAACAATAAGTTTAATTTCAGTGGGTTTGAATAAGATTTTTAGATCAGAGAAGTCTGGAATCCAGTTCAATTTTCTTTAGTTAATAGCTGGCATCTCTGGAAAAAGAATGTGTGTGGGTGGTTAGATTAAGTTATGCACATAAATTCATGGTTTTTAATATAAAATTACAGATAGACATAGATGAAAATACATTTAGATATGAGGATATATATGTATATACATATACATATATCCTAGTTGTGTTAATTGAGAGGGCCTGAAATCAATGACGTGCTAGCAGCAATAAGCAAAAATATGGCACTCAAATCTTGGCTCTTAAATACCATTGTTCACTAAAATGAACCATGGCTCATTAGAGAGAAGGCTGATTCTGGGGATGAGTCAGGGAAAATACAATACAAAAAGAACCTGGAATATCTTGGTGTGCCAGAAAGTAAGGAAGTGTTTCAAAAGAAATGGGGTCATGTCAAAAGGACAAAGGAATCATCTTGAAGGAGGGTTCAAGTGGTCAAGGTAGTCAAATCTGGAAAAATTTGTGTATCAAAGAATATATAGTAATGGGTCATATATAACACACTAAAATACAAATCTATGGGTTTGTACTGATGTAAATATATAATGAATACATAAATAAATGCGACAGAAGGGAACATTCTTCCCTATAGTATAATGGTAGCCAATAAATATAGAAAGAGTTAGAAAATCATCAATGGATTAAAAAATTGGTGGATTAAAGTTTTATGGATGCAAAATATTTATATAGTCTGAAGTTATCTCCTCACAAACTGCTTATTAATTACAAATGGAAAACAATAACTCTTGAGTGAAGAAACCTGGTGGATTCCACAATAACAAAATGATAAAGTTAACATTACCAACATCAGGAAAATATTGCATGCCATCTAATAGGTTGCACTAAGAAAGATGAGCATCACAGTATTTTTGCCAAAAATCCATAACCTGAATATAATGATGAGGAAATAACCAAAAACCCCAAACTGGAGGATCCTTTACAAAAATAATTGGTCTGCATTTGGCATTAATGTCAAGATCAAGCAAAACAAAGAAAAGCTAAAACCTCTGTCCAGTAAAAAAGACTAAATCGACATGACCACTAATTGCAGTGCCTAATCCTGGAGTAGAAAATAATAGCTATAAAGTATTTTACTGGGACATGTGACAAAATATGAGTATGAGCTATGGTTTACAGAAAAAACACTTGGCATCATTTTTAGATTTCCTGGTTTTGATAATTTGTCAAAGAGAATATAATTTTAGTTAGAGAGTATATAATGAAGTACTTAGAAGTAAAGGGGCATGATGCTTCCACCTAACTCTCAAAAAGTTCAGAGACAGAAAGAGAGAGAAAGAGCAAAACAGAATTGATGGTCAAGCAAATGGGACAAAATATAAAAATTTGTGAATCTTGATAAAAGGTACATAAGTGTTCTTTATATTATTTTTGACTCTTTCCTGCAAGTCTGAAATTATTAATATAATTAATGTAAAATTATAATTTTAATAAATATAAGGGATATTTTTAAAAAGGAAGGAAAGAACAAGGGTGAGAGGGAGGGAGGTTGTTTGTGGCCTTAAGGTAGAATGGGTTTCTTCTGGCTTGGTAGTTTGCAATGTCTAGAATAATGGGGTAAGGGATGGATAGGCGGGACTTTTATACGAACATCCATCCAAATTTATTCTTGTGGGACCAGTTTCTGGATTTGATGGTATTCTCATGCTGCTGTTATACTCCTCACTTATGATGACCCTCACACACACACACACACACACACACACACACACACACATATATATATATATGACTTCTGGGGTCATCAAAGAACTGTTAAATTGACTTGGTTGTTAGTGTGTACTTACTATTTGTTGCTCTATTGAATTGGATGTCTGTTTATTGCAATATGTTAAAATATTGCATATAATCTACATGTTTCAAGAACAAAGTAAAGAAGATATCAGAGCTAAAGTGTTTATAAAATATCTCTACCCACAGCTAACCTAGCAACTACCAATTTTGTAATCTGCTGTATGACTTGTTAGTTGAAACAATAATTATTCCTTTACGAAGGAAAATTTCTTTTTACTGTTGAGAAAATTAAGTGATGATTATTCAAACAGTATAACATGAAAAGGATGTAATAGAACAAAGCCCCCAATGGCCTTTGAAAGTCTAAATTGGAAAATGCATTCTCAATGCAATTTTAATTAAAGCAATTGAATTTAAGTAGTTGAGATAAACAAGGAATTGGAAGCCCTAAACCTTAATTTATCACTTTGATAGGGCAGATTATAGAAACTGTACTTTAAATGTAGGTCTCCATTGGTTTGAGCTACAGAACTCCATCAGATACTGTGCTGCCAGGCACACTCCTGGTCTTTCATTTAATTGTCTTCTTGCCTAGTTGATTAAATAAAGATTAGTGTTTATTATCTTTGCAGTATTTTACAAGCTTTAGCAAATGAAGCTAAACAGCTTTTCTATGAGGTAGGCAAGCCACAGCTTTATTCTCATTTACAGCTAGATAAATAGAAGACTCAATGTTTCAAGCACCGCAGTAACAAGGAAAAGTAGATCATACATGGTAACTTCTCTAGTTCCCTGAAATATTTCCAGTATGTTCCATCTGTTGATCGCAAAAAAACTTCAGATCTTTTAACAGATGTTGGGATTATATGACACTTGTGAAGAAATTAAGCCTACCTAGGTTTTGTATTTCTTTTAACAGTTCACAAAAGAAGGTGGAGAAAGGTTGTTTTGTAGTAACTACCTATATTAGTTTTATCTCACGACTGTAACAAATTACCATGAACAGTGGCTTAAAACACACACAAATTTACTTTCTTACGATCCTGAAGGTCAGAATTCCTAAAATCAAGATGTCAGCTGGGCTGGTTCCTTTTAGAGGCTCTAAAGCAAAATTATTTGCTTCTGCAAGCTTCTAGAGGCTACCTGCCTCCCTTGGCTCATGGCCCCTTCCTTCATCTTCAACATTAACATCTTAACATGGTCCTATCTCTTTCACTGATTCTCCTCCTGCTGTTTCCCTCTTGTAAGGGTTCTTGTGATTATCTGCTCCACTGTGATAATTCAAGATATTCTCCCCCATCTAAAGATCCTTAACGTATCACATCTGGAAATATACTTTTATTATATAAGGTAACACATTGACAGGTCCAGAGATTAGAATGTAGATATCTTTGGGTGGCCATTTTTCTGTCTACCATACCTCAGAAAACTTACGTGAGCGAGAAGATAACTGATATGCATGTTTTCTTCCCTTTATACTCTTTGGATTACACCATTTCACCAAATCTCCTTCACCTATTTTTTTTTTTTTGCAAATTTATTTCATATTATCTCCTAAAACATATTTTCCTCTGGCCCAAGAAATTCCCTGTTGATACATTACACGAAACACATTGAAAAGTCACCAATATGGATTATGGACTCAGAGGAGAAAATATCCTCTTTACCTGTCTTTTCCCTCCCTCCTAACTGAAGCTTCTACTACTAGTCTTGACTTGGTCCTTTATGAATAGAGAGACTTTAGGCAAGCCATACAATGTTTTTGAGCCTCACTTTTCCTATTTCCAAAATGGGCACGATAATCCTTACCTCTGTTTGGGAGAAAATCTTTTCCTCTCCCCTTCAAAGTTCTTTTGATTGTTTTAAGAATTAAATTGACATGAGACCAACCAACAGAAGAAAATCTAATTTAATTCTGTACATGCAGGGGTTCCCAAAGAATATGAGGCCCATAGGCAGTCAGGCAATTGAGGCTTATATGAAATCTAGAGCTAAGGAGAAGAATATAGTAACCTGGGACTTCAAATGAAAGGAAGACAAAGCATAGGAAAATGAAAAAGAGTAAATGTTTGGTAAATAAATATTTACTGCACCAACAGAATTAATGGGACATAGAAAGGAATTTTAGTAGATTTTAAGTTTCTCTCTGTAGACCACACTTACTTCATATTAACTATAGTTATATAGTTATATGAACTATATATATATAGTTTTATATATATATAGTTATATATATATAGTTATATATATATATATATATATATATATATATATATATGATGATAGCTACCTTCCTGGAGCAAATCTTCTTTCCAAATTCTTTTAGGCAGCTAGGGGGAAGGCCAGTTTCTTCCTGAGCCTTTTGTTCTTAAAAACAATCAGTCTAGGAGCACCTGGGTGACTCAGTTGGTTAAGTGTCCAACTCTTGATTTAGACTCAGGTCATGATCTCACAGTTCGTGGGACTGAGCCCCATGTTGGGCTCTGTGTTAACAAGAGTGGAGCCTGCTTGTGATTCTCTCTCTCCCTCTCTCTCTGCCCCTTCCCCACTTGTGCTCATGCTCTTTCTCTCTTTTTCTGCCTCAAAATAAATAAGTAAACTTAAAAAAGTAATAAGCAGCTTAAAATAATCCACAGGCGAAAGAGACATATTTTGGTGTGGCAAAATTTCCCCTACACTTCAGTAGAGTTTTCTGGGCTTTCAGTGAGATCATGCATGAAGACCATCTGGCACATATTAAATGGTAGGTAAAAAACAAAAATAAACCCAAAAATTTTGGAATGTGTTCCTCTTAATAAACCCACTCCTCAAATTCCATTTTAAGCAAACACTTTTGCTAAAAATATGAGGAGTATATTACTATAGAACAAAAGGGGTAAGGATATAAAAACCTTCTCTCTTAATAAATAAATATACATTAAGATCTAACAATGTACTATAGTATAAGTACTAGGCACAATTCTCCAGATGTGCAGTTTCAGAGAAGATAAGTCACTAGACATAACTTGAACAGTTCTATGATCAAGAGGAATAAATTGGTTATAAGTACACTGAACAGACATCCTCTTCTTTTTCCCATGCGTGGAATAAGGTGGTGAAAACAAATTGGATATCAGCACAAATGATACCAATTCCTCGCTAAGTAAACATACTTGACAAAGAACTTGTATCTTTGTTTTTAAGGCCCTAGGCAGATAAGAAAGAACTGCTTTTCAGACAAGGCCAGAAAAACTACAGGTAAAATACTATTCCAACAAAATCAGCACAAAATCATTTTTATTCATCAAATTAGACCTACTTCCTGGTTGACTGCCCATGAAAACAGTAGTGTTTTTCTCAAAGTAATTACACTGTTTCCTTACAAAGAGTGGTCTAAACTTTATCTGATTTCCTCTCTAAATGATAGTCCCTGCTCTAACCAAAATGCTTCATTCAGTACTTTGCTATTCAGTGGAAAGGATAAGGAGCCAATCCCTTGAAGTTAAGCCCTTTGTTCTTTATTTCCTCTGCTATCAAATATCAGTTGTCTCCACCTAGGTCCTCCCCACTCAAATATTCCACAACCTAAAGTCTAAGGAATCCCCAAACCACCACGAAAAAATCAGCCAAGAGAACAAACATTTAGAGGGGGGAAAAAAGAGTAGAGTAGATGTGTGCTGGGCTCTTTTGTTCCTAATGAGATTCAAGCATGTTCCATGTGTCACTTTCATATTCTATTAGTGCAGACTAGAATATGATTTATAGGCTTGTATTACTTTTAGTAAAATCCCATTGAGACAGGACAACTCAAGTGTCCTCCAGAGTTGTTTATAATAGGATTTTATCTCTATTAGAGCAAAAACAGCACTAGTTCCAGCTGTTCTTGCTTTGGATAAAAATTCACTTTTCATCAGTAAAATGTATAAAGTTTAGCTTGACAAGCTGGCCTCATATAGTTAAATGCTATTTCATGTTATTTAGTTCAAATTTTCTCTCATAATGCTAGGAACAGATAAGATGAGACCCAGGTGCTGAATGGCATATTTTTAGTTCTGATAGAACAGGCTTTGTCAACCAAGTTGGAAAAGTGAGAGAAGAATTAAAACGAACTAAGAATGTTATTTGAATGAAATCTAAAGAATATAGCTTGGTATTTTCATGAGTTTTGCCAAAAGTCCAAATGAAAATAATAAAAATTGGTTCTGTCAGCAGAACTGTATATTATAGAAAATAACTACTAAAGAAAAACCACCACAAAATGAAAATGTAATATTTGTGCTCTTTCCATGTCTCCTTTCCTATCATAATCTCTCAAAATAAAAACCAAAGAAACAAAACATTCATGGCTAATCAGCATCCTTGACCTAGGAGATATAAACTAAGAGGTTTTGTAGAAGTTCACTGAATGCCAGTGGAGAAGGTAACCAACTAATTATGTAGTCATCAAATAGTTGCTCATAGTAAAACAAACACCTAATTCTAGGACACTTCATTTGTGAACTAGACCACGATTTCAATACGATATGCAAGCAGAGGTATTAACGTTGCTTACTTTTTATTATAACAGCAGGTTGAAACATCTCCCACAAAAGTCATACAGTCAAGTGCACCATCATTAAAGATGGGAAATGGTGTATAGTTAGAGCGCTGGAATTGGAAAGTGTCCTAGGAACTCTTGTTAGCTCACCTGAGCAAGTAAGGCCATTGGCTATAGAGAAGTCGGGGTACAGGCAGCCAGCTCTCAAAGCCAAGCACACCATCAGCTGGGTCATAGGCTTGAAATAAATTTATCAGGCAGTACTTTTAAGCCCTAAAATTTTCATTATTTTTCCTGGCATGTTTAATTTCAAACCTCATCTATTTTCTCACCTCTTCATCCAGCACACTGAAAGTTGCCAAAATATCTCCCCCTAATATAGACATCCTGGAACGGGGAGGCGACTAGACACTGCATCATGTTTGGAAGCTCTCAGCTAACCTATGAAAGCAGCCTTTCACTATTTCTCTTCAGTAGTTATTGCCCACTTAATGTAGTCTAAATAGTGATGTGTACAAGGTGTGTGTATTATCATTTTAGTCTACTACCTTGGTCACAAGCACTGAAGTGTATTAGATAATTGAGAAAATTATCCAGGAAGATTCTAAAGTGTCATTAAGAAATTAAATAGTTAAATAATATATTTTATACTTATAACAATAAATAGTCCCATGGTATCTACTATGTGCAAAGCTCTGTAAAAGGCAATGGAATACATGAAACTAACTGAAGCATCTTGTCGTAGAGATATCTGTAACCCAGCAAAGGTGGTGTTGGGTAGCAGGAGATATGGTCATATAAATAAAAGTAGACAGGCCGTAGTTAATAAGTAGCATAGCTAACATTTTAAAAAAATGTTTTATTTATTTTTGAGAGACAGAGAGAGAGTGGAAGCAGAGGAGGGGCAGAGAGAGAGAGAGAGAGGGAGACACAGAATCCGAAGCAGGCTCCAGGCTCTGAGCTGTCAGCACAGAGCCCAATGCGAGGGTTGGACTCACAAACTGTGAGATCATGACCTGAGCTGAAGTCAGACTCTTAATAGACTGAGCCACACAGGCGTCCTTCATAGCTAACATTTTAGGGCAATTACTGTGTGCTGGACACTGGTATTACATATTTTACATTTATTTTCTCACTTTTTCTTCATACTTTCATAAGATAGGGTACAAGAAAACCACCTAGTTTTCCATCTCCCATGTCTTCCTTTCCTGTGTGTCTCCTTTACTTTCATATTACTACCACATGCACATAGGACACTTCTGGTTACTGAATGTGTGGAGGTTTTTCTCCCACGGCAAGCAACTCTCTGTGACACAGCTGGGTGGCATACAATTCAACACAATTCCGACACAATTTACCCAGAGGTAGTAGCCTCAGATCCCACAGGTTACAGGTTCAATCCCACAAACTTGTCCTCCCCTCCCCCAGCCCCCTTCTTCAACCTCAGATGCCAGTCTCAAGCCCTGGTTGTCCCCTGTGATTCTGTCCAACCTACTACAGATGGTAAGTTCCAATGAGCCCCTTTTGTGTGTGATTGATTTGCTCGAGGGCTCACAGAACTCAGGGGAACACTTGGGTATACCAGTGCAGGATCATCTGTCCCTGTGGGGCTGCAGTGTGTCACCGCCCCTATGTGGATGAGTTTGCCAACCTGGAACCTCTCCAAATGCCCTACTATTGGGATTTTATATATGCTTCCTCACATAGGCATGATCAATTTATTAGTTTCATTTCTAGCTCCTCTCCCCTCTCTGGAGGATAGGAGGCTGGAGCTGAAAATTCCAAGTTTCTACTCATGGCTTGGTCTTTCTGGTGTTCAGTCCCTATCCAGGTACCACCTAAGAGCCCACCCAGAGTTGCCTCAGAACAAAAGATGCTCCTAGTGCTCTTATCACTTAGGAATTTACAAGAGTTTTCAGAGCTCTGTGTCAAGAACTGGAGACAGAGACATATATATATATATATATATATATATATATATATTTCTTATTATTTCATTGATAGTTACTATTATTGTCCCTGTTTTATGTATAAGGAAACTGAAACCCAGAGTTAAAGGATTTGCCTAACTTTATACAACTAAAAGTGATTCATTCATTAAGTGATTCATCCATTCATTTATTTATCCAATCAACAAATCTTTACTCTGTACTCAGTATGTGCCAAACACTGTTTAGGTACAAGTGAGATAAAGCAATGGACATAACCTTCAAAATCCTTGCTCTGAGGAAGCTTACATTTTAGTAGGAATAGATAGGAAGACAAACAGAATACAAATTAGCTTTTATATATGTCAGGAGGCAAGAAACGTAAAGAAGATTGACACAGGACAAAGTCATAGACATAGTGATGCACTGGTGTTTTCAGGGCTGACCTATCTGAGGAGGTAGCATTTGAACACTCGTCATTTAGTTCAAAAATTCAATAATGTTATAACATTTTTTCTTATGAAAACATTTTTCTTATGCTGAGGAATATGTAGAAATACAAAAAAAAAAAACCATAAAAAAAGAAAAGAAAAACTCGTCAAATAAAATCCAAAATGGAAAGTATCCATTATTCCACCACC
Source organism: Panthera tigris (assembly GCF_018350195.1). Lineage (NCBI taxonomy): Eukaryota > Metazoa > Chordata > Mammalia > Carnivora > Felidae > Panthera > Panthera tigris. The sequence goes on along the minus strand of NC_056676.1, from coordinate 35,546,635 downwards.
CATCTGTAACTATTATTACTATTTTAGTGTTTGTCCTATGAGATAATCAGAACATTGAGATCATATTGCTTATGCAATATTAAACAGTGCTTTCTTTTCCTATTTTGGAAGAATATTTTTCAGTATCACTAAATATTCTCATAACATATGATTTTAATACTTGCATGGAATTCAACTACATGAACCAGCGACAGTTTATTTAACCTTTCTCTTGTATTTATCCTTTCTGTTGGATGTGTATATTACCTCAAAGTTTTCACTATTATAAATAATACCTGGAGGATGACTTTTGTACATAACTTGTAAGCTTCTCTTATTATTTACTTAGAATAAATTCTTAGGTGCTTAATTCTAGGGGAAACCTGTGCAAAGCCAAATTTGCTTTCTAGAAAGCTCATAACTGATTTTCCCAACAACTTTGCATGAGTGCCAATTTACACTACCCTTTCTAATTGAGATTATTACTTAATATGTGTTTCAGCTAATTTTATAAATAAAATATATTGTTATAATTTATATTTGGGACATTGATCTTTTATTGAAAAACACCCTCTAAATTCAGATCCCCAAATCTGAATAATTGATGAGCATCCAGGCTTGTCTGCTATAGGGAAAGCAGGTTAGTTGAAAAGGTTTCTTGCCAATTCTGATCTGTAGGAAAAGTGATGGCACAACTCATTTTTGGCTTAACTCTATCCTTTCATTCATTGATTATGCAATTATAAAATATTTAGTGCTAACTAGGTGACAAACAGTTTTCTAAAGTCTGAGGGGCTAAAATTCTAATAAGTAAATATACAGTCACATTTTGATAACTGCTATAAAAAAAATGTAAGCTCCACCCACATACAGACTCCATGAGAACAGGCTTCTTGCTATTTTTGTTGACCACTATATCCCTACTACTTAGAATAGTGCTTGGAACATGATAGATACACACTGAGTATTTGATGAATGCCATAATAAATAAGTAAAAGAAGTAAAGCAGGTTAATAAGATAGAGAATGTTTAAAAAAAAAAGAGAGAATGTTTGTTGGGTGGGTGTGCACTGATTAATATCAGGTGGTTAGAGATAGGCTTACTGCCAACATGATGTCAGAAATGCCTTGGTCCATACAAGAACTGGTAAGAGGGCCAATGTGGGTGCTGTGCAGACAATGAAGAAGAGAGTAGAAGATGCATTGTGGAGGAGGAATGGTGAGATGGGATCATGTAAAGTCACATTTGGTCTGAGTGAGAAGAAAATCCATTGAAGTATTTTAAACAAAGGAGTGAGAAGATCCAACTTGCATATTAAGGGTCACTCCTTCTTTCAGATTCTAGAATCAGAGAACAGAGCAAGGGTATCACTTAAGAGAGGCTATTGCAATAATCCATGATGTGGTAGCAATGGCATGGAACAGAATGTTAGCCATGGAAACAACAAAAGTGGTAAAATTCTGCGTAGAGTTAAGAGAACAGAACCATCAGAAATTTCTGGTATTTAGGATGTGGTATGAGAAAAAATTTGAACCAAGAGTGATTCCAAGGATTCTGGCCCAAGCAACTGGGCCTTTACCTTTTACTGGTAAAAAGTTGTGTAAAGTTGTATAAAGAACATTAAAACATGTAAGAAGTTGTATATAACGTGTAAAAAGTTGCATAAAGAACGTTAAGAAAAATTTTTTTTTAAACAGAGAATTTAGGAAATTGTTTTAATGATATGTTTAAGTTGGATTTAACAACTTTGTGAAGACATAAACAGTATTTAATGTTATTGAAAATGCTTTAAACAAACTATCTACAATTCTCTACTTTAGGAATTAAAGTAGATAATAAGTGAAAAACAAATTAGTTTATTTTGAATTATTCAAAGTCATATGTATCTTTATAAAAAAGATGTTTTGTTTAAATTCAGAGTAAGAACAGCATTGCCTGTGGAGCCTTCAAATTTAGTAACATATACAGGTGAGAGGGCAGTCTTTATTTTGCAGTAGAAAATGTAGCATCTTTGCTGTCTTCATAGCCCTTGTGTTAAAAATATGTCCAAGATGCTTGATACACAGGTCAGTGCCTTGAGAACCCAGTTGTGTATTAACAGCACCTGGTGACTGTTCTTTGCGAGCCCAGGCAAGACGATGTCTGAGTTATTACTGCTAATCTAACTTTATCATTATTCACAGAGCAGTAAGTGCTTGAAAATACCAATTACACAGTTTTTCAGTGTTGGAAATTTATACATGAATAATTTTAATTCTTATTATAAATTAGTGTCATCAGTTGAAATTTTATGAACATCTTTACACCTTGCAATAATTTCACTTTACATTCTACTCATAAATCTAATGCTTAACAAATAATTTTCTAACAACTCTGTAAAATATTCAAAACATATTTCAATGCCTTCTTATAACAATGAAGATGTGGAAATGATTACTCAAAGGGAAATTCCTTATGTCTCAGCAACCCAAGGCAGCTATATGCCATGATGCTATAGATCTTTCTCTGGGTTTCTCGAACTGTCAACAACTCTTTTAATTAAAAGGAACAAAACTAAAAGCCACAGTGATGGGTGTTGGAAAACACTGTAGGATAATATTTTGTGCCAATATGGAAGAAATACATACTGCAGCACTGAGGATGTATAGCTACCTCCAATGCAGAGGGTACTGGTCAAGTTCAACTAGCAAAAGACATTAATAATGAAATTGGTTACTAATATACATACAAAAATATACATATGCACTTTTTTAAGCATTTGTGTATAGTAAATTACTAACTGGATCAATTGAAGTATTCTAAAAAAGAAACAGTAAATTTCATTTTGAGAAAATTCACCCAAAATTAATTCCAAAGCTCATGGAGTCATCCTATTTTGTGGCTTACACTAAAAGCTTTTCCCTCTGATTTTTCTCTATTAATACAGAATCCCTCAGGGACCTAAACTCAGGAAGCCTCCGGCATGCATCATAAATTTTCTAGTGACATATTTAACCCAACTTCCTCTGTTGGAGCCTAGTGTATTAACAAATAACTCCTCTGACTTCCTAGAACACACACCTTTATTGAGTTACAAAATGACCGTTTTCAGGCCTATTGGAACACAAAACAAAGCTCTCCTTTTACCATAGGCCCATTGAAGGCTACTTTGATTCCTCCATCAACACTAGGAACTGCCAGAAAAATTTCATTTTTTTCCCTGTGCCTGTTGGCAGTAGGAGAGAGGTTCTAATGAGTCCATTGTCAGCACTTTCTTGGATTGCAGATTGCTAAATTACAAATCAGTTGTGCTTTAGTCTCTGGATGTGAATGTGTCAGTGTTCTTCCTCTCCTGAAACTTTGCCAATTAGGAAGCAGATTCTCCTATCCTGTATTTCAAAGCCTTATTCACGAACTGACATTAGTGTTACAATTTCAGTAATGGACCCTAAAAAAGCATTATGGCTAAATAGTTCTAATTTCAATTACGAATGACATCGTACAGAGTGAATGCTTAGACAGATGCTTCAGACTCCGAACGAAATACACTATGTCCTAATTGCTTTGCAATCTTTCAATTCAAATCAAGTGAACACTTCAACCCTGTTGCTTCAGTCTCTCCAAGAAGGTAAACACTGGGCTTTAATGGGCTGTGCTAATAATAACTATGCAAAGCAGTTAGACAAAACTCTAATTCTTTTCAAGGTTGGCAATAAAAAGAAAGTTCTGAAAAGGAGATTAGTGCTAAACTTGACAAAAAAAAAAGTTTTGGAAACTTTGATAGCCTATTTAAAAAGATGGTCAAAGAACTCTCCGAAAATTTTTGTTTTGACGTATGAAGGCACAAAATGAAATTCCAGGTAGACTAGAGGAGTTCCCTTTTATTTCTTTCAATTCTTAGATCCTTATCAGGGAATGGTCCCAACTAGCTCAGCAAATTTATTTAAATACCTGTTTTACTTGGATGGTTGCTGTATTTTAATCTCAGAGAGAATGATTTAAAAAATACTTTTTTCAACGCTATCTAGTTACCCATTTCTAAATATGAATCAAAAATAGGTCTGTGAGAAACAATTGGCAATAGAAAGCAGGACACAGCATGAGGCTAGTTGTGTGACAATAATTCCTTGCTTTCTGAGAATTCTAAGAAAGAACTGAGGCATGAGGCCAGGGTGGAGATTAGAGCAATAATTCCAGAGTTAGGGGAGACCTTGGAGGAATACTCATGATTCCTATTTTCTCTGAAATGTTTAATTTGGCATACTAATGAAACATATTCATATGATAAAACATTTAGGCACTCAATAATGTTTGCTGAACACATTTAGGAAGTGAAAAAGAAAAATGCAGAATTCATTACTTTATAATTATACATCCATAAGTCACTGTATGTTTACAAAGTACTTCCCAATCCTAGTCTTCACTTTAGAGCAAGAGAAATAGAATGAATTAGCATTAGCCGTAATGACTCTCAGCTGAACAGCACTTTACAACTTTCCAATACATTATTTCATTGTTGGATGTTAAATGTCTTGTGTTACACCACTCCAAAGCATTCCGAAAGCAGCCCTCACTCCCTCCATACCCAGAGTGCGATGAGCTCATCAAGCCATTTTGCCACTTCATCAGCCCCTGCATCATTATCTAGAGAAACATGGTAAAAGAGCAAGTCTGAGTACAGTTATTTATGGGATACTGCTGAGGAGTATGATTACGGAGTCTCAAATCATTTACCATAACAGGATTTTGGGATGCTGTAATTTACCAGCTCTCATCAGTTAGAGAATTCCTACTAAAAATTCCAAATTACAATGTTAGAACACAAAATAAGATGGACAAATCAGATCCGATAAGTTTCTGTTCACATTTTGTTCGTTCAAGAAACTCTCTCTCGAACTCCAGTTTGTCCAATTTATAGAGGCAGACTGCTTGCTTTCTAAATATTTCAAATTATCTCATGTTCTTAAGTAATATGAATTTGTTGTAAACTAGTTTTGTGTGCCCTAAAAATAGGATGAGGTAAAAGAGTTGTGAAGCAATATGTTGTCAACAGATAAAATTTATTATCGTTATATACTGATCAGTTTGAATTCAACGTGAAGCCCAAAGTGGCACACTGTTTTTAACAATAAGAACGAGTCACTGGATCAGATATGAGAAATAGGAGTTCTAATTACTGAGAGTTTAGGTTTACTATTTCCAGGTACTTTCACATATTTCTTTATTTAATGATTGCAAGTGAGATATTGTTGCACAATATTAAAGTTGGGAAAATTGAGGCTCAGAACATCTAAGAAAAACAGTACACGACAGGGTAGCACATAATAGCATACTCTTTAGTGTCAACCCAATATGATTTTAGTACCAGAGTTTCCTCCCAACTTAAGCAATTCATTCAAACTTGCCAAGCCTCATTTCCTCATCTATAAATTGGGAATAATAACAATACCTACCTCATACAGTTGTAAGAATTAAATAAGACTATGCATATAATGTGTTTAAGCACAGTGCTTGTTGATGCCTGGTAAGTATTTGATAAATGTAAGCTATATGTGTTAATAATTTCTAATTTACCCAGGGATACTGGCCAAGAAGTGGCAGTGCTGATTTGGTGCTATGTGTGAGTCCAGATACTTGGCCCCTTAGCCATTACAGTCTACTGCCATCCGTTGTCTATAAAATGAGAGTCTTCTAAATGTACCACATGATCTTTTAGTTCTGAAATATTGCGATATGGGGGCACGAACATGCTTGTTAATTCCTCAGTTTAGGTAGTCCATCTAATTGCTACTGTTAGCTCACAGCGATCACTTGTTATAACAATGAATTTAATCTTTTCAAGGAAGTTAAGTGTTATTCCTTGCTTAGAATCAATTATCTACCCTTAAAATTTTGTCTTAAAATGAGGAATATATCTGCATAGCTCAGAGTACTTTATTTATAATAATGTAAGTTTGAAATAAGAAAAAAAAGTTCCTTGTTTGAATTCTGTAAATAGAATAGGCATCATCTCAACTATACATACAGCTCAAAATTTGGTTCTGCCCACAATGGAGCCTTTTTATTATTATTATTAATTATTATTATTATTATTTTAACTTTGAATCACAAGGCATATACAATTAGTAGGTTAAATTTTCTTTGCTTTATTGGTGAAAGGAATTAGGTGAATCCCACCAGGGAACTGATTGAGTTTTTAAAGCCAAAATAATCCAAATACCTCCGTTAGACTGGCTTAAGTGAAACTATCTAGATTTTGAGTTATCATTTTGCATTGTCCCTTGCAAGAGTGCATTTTTTTGTGGAGGTATAGGCCATCAAAGGGAAGATTAAGTAAAGGGTGTGAGCATCTGTAGCTGTAGCCCTAATTATAGCTTCACATAGAGAAGCTGGTTCAGCTCACAGCATATTATTTGACAATGGCTGAGCTTTATTTCTGCAACAGGAGATCCGAAAATTATTTATGTTTGGGAGAAATGAGGTTTTGTCCACTGGCCTGAGTTCTTATTTATATATACTCATGACATACTCTATTTTTTCACTGACAACTATTTCTCCCATCCATTCACCAATGAGATGTTCATAGTCAAGGATAGGTCTTGACAGTGTGTAGCAAGCAACCAACACTCCTACCGAAAGAGAAGTGATTATTATGTACAAGTGTGTATTTAAGTTTACGTTCGTATACTGAATGTTTCAATATGAAACTTAATAGATGCATATTAATCATTTACTGAAAAAAAGAAAATCCTAAAGCTAACCAAATATCTATCGCATTGGAAAAATCTACTTTATACGAAGAGACACACAATTATCTGCTGATATAAATTGGTGTTGACTATGGAGTATCTCGAAAAACTGGTTGCCATTTCATTTATGGATAACATCATTAGGAAATAATAATTTCTTCAAGTCTGTTCTCTTTCACAAAGTTTTAGGCTTTATGTCAGTTGTGATTTTCCTTTGAGATTGCCATTTATTGGTCTCTGTTATCCTTTAGAAAATGGAAGAAAAGTAAATCTCTCCTTTGAAGATTGATTTATAAAGATGGGAAAAAATATGAGAAAAGCTGTTTTAAGTTTCCATTATAGTATAATGTCTCTGTGTGACGGGAAACCAGTATACAAGTGTAAGTGGAAAGGAATTTTTCATCAAAGAAATAAAAAAGGCAATAAGTTTGAGAGTCGCCAAGTTTTTCTTTCTTTCTCAAAACAGGACAAAAATTTAAATATTTCAAAATATAGTATGAGGCTTTCATTCCTTGCTACCTTACTTCACAGCTACCTCATCATGTCAACTAACCTGGATGAAGAAGGACCAGAAATCTTTCAACCACAACCTGGTCCGGTGAGAGCACTTTATCTACATTCCGGTCATCAAAGATTTATAGGGATCACCTGCTGTTATTTTGGGCCTTGCAAAGTAAATTGGGAAATCAGACTTTCCATTGCCTATTGGATGGCTGGCCACGGAGCAAAGATATAAATGAAGGTCAGTGTGGCATAGCAGCAAGGCACATGTTGACCACCATCCAGAAGAAGATGACTACTTCTGGATTGCTAATGGAAAGAACAAGGAAGAGTTGATTCTGTGCCTCTATCTAGTCCCCTGTGGTTCCTGGCCACACTCTTCATTCACAGTGTGAGCTGTACTTCAGCTATACTTCAGAAAGATGAGTTTCCAAAGTATTGTGACCAGATTTCTAGTCTATAACTTACGATTTCCCCCAAAACAATAAGTGCATTGGGATTTGCCTTTTGTAAATCTAATAGATACATTGTGGACTTTAATGATTTTCTAAAGCCACCTTTTTTAGATGAAAAGAAGAATTCCAGTGTTTTCAGGCATATGTTTGGAATAAAAAGGCTCAATTTGCAATGCATTTTATCCAGGTGACTTACTTTGAGATTGCAATGATATCATCGATCCTAATTTTAGCTATGCCAATTGAAACCCTGTATTTTTGTGAAGGTAGAAAAATAATTAATGCATCAAAGAGAACCAAGGATAACATGTACTTTGAAAAGAAGACAAGGTACATCTATTTATCCTCAGGATGGAACTACAGACTTAAAATAGTTCCCATATTATAGGGGTAAAAATCTGCAGGTGGTGTATCCACAACTTGATGCTAACTGGCTGGTATCAGGATAGAAGTTGACAGGATAGTGGAAGAGGAATGATTCACTTGATTAAAAAAAACAAAAACAAAACAAAAAACAAAAAACAGGGTGACCATGACAATCTCTTAGGACAAGTAGCTTCAAGATCACAATGAATATTTAATAGGAGCAGAATATCTCTATAGATCAAATGTTGTGTTGCCTGCCTTCATTTTCATATCAGCTGGATCTAACATTCTAATATATAAGACAACCTTGTAGAAAGCTAAGATTATAAGTGACACCTAGATATACATAATTGTGTGCTTCTAAAGCAATAATACCCTAATGTCCTCCTGTTGCCATATTGACTTTTTGGGCCAGTATACAGAAACCATGTTAGGAACCTGTAGATGTCCCACGAAGGTGGTCTTGCCCTGTTTTTAAATGGTTTTATTGCCAAGATTCTAAAACTATATGTGCTATTTAAAAATTTTATGGATTTAATATTTATATTAACTGTCATAACTTGATGCCAATACAGTTTTAGGGATCAGTGGATGCAAGAAATAATGATACCTAACCAACAAGTGATTTTATAACAATGCAAGAAATATACTGCATAAAGACACCTAAAATTCTATATGAGAGGAGAAAAAACATGGGTTTGAAGAGTGAACAGATTGGTACATATAGAGATAGAACAGTTCATATTCATACATACTTATATACATCTGTGTGCATATACATTTACATGCATGTATATTTATATATATGCATATATAGTCGAATCTCATTATTTGTGATAGTTATGTTCTATAAAGTCACCAAAAACATTGAATTAGTGAATATTAAGTCATTGCACCTAGGGGAAATGAGAAATTAGGTTCCTGTGAGCTTCTGGTCACATTTTTGTCAAGTGATCAATATATAACTTTGTTTTATGTCTGTTTCTGTTTAAAGATCCTTTACTGAATATACATTGTTGACTGACTGACACTGAAATCATGGTGAACAACACTATAGCTGGTGCCTGAACAAAGCTCATCTAAAATACTTATTTTCTCCATAGGCATAATGAAGCTATCTTGCACTTTGGAATACTAGATAGCACTTTAATATGACACTTGGGGGAATCTTAAATAGCAAAGTCATCAACAAAGAGCACAAAATGCAGAAACCATGGCTACAAACAAGTCACCTGTTTACAGTATAACAACTGAAGCAAGAAGGCAGAGTGTCATCTTGTTTGATCTTAGCTGGTAATGTATGCCTTGGGCAACTCAAATTTTTCACTGTTCAGTACGTGTCCAAGAAGGACTGAAAAAACACCGGAAGTATTGGTCTACAAATAAATTTTATGCATAAGTAAATTCACAAGTGCAGAATATATGAGTAATGAGAATCAACTATATATAGTATCTATACCTACACTGGATATTTCTTTTTAAATTTTCTAATTGCACAGGAACTATTTCCTTATTTTTTATGTGTGTATGTATTACTAATATTTCAGTATATCACAGTCTTGGTGGAGTCTTAAGGATACATAAGAACGTACAAGTGAACACATTCATGAATATAGTTCATGCTGTGCTCATTTTCTAGTCAATTCACATTCCTAATGTTATAATATATAAACAGCCCATTGTATGACTGCCCTGTTGATATTCTTTGTTCATAGAGATCTCAACTCCAACACTGTTACCAAGTATTCCATGCTGACATGGGCATATGATAAAGGCAGAGTTTAGGGTTTTTTTGTGGTAAAATCATGATCATTCTTAGGAATATATTTGTTCCACTTTTAACAAAAGAATGATACTATATTATGATTCATGAGATTACACAAAAATGCATGTTTTCTACTTTCAGGGAACACACAAACTAAAAAGAAAAAGTTCAGATTAACAATAGTACTGTCTTTAATTAATTAAACTTTCTCAACATCAATATTAAGTTGGGCTTACATTATTTTATTCATTTATATCCAATAAGTTTTAATTAACAATATTTTCCAAATTTAGTTAAGAGTGGTCAGTTAGGAAGAACTCAATGGCCCAAACAGGGACCCAAATTATGACCATGATTTTACATCCATTGTGATGGAGTAAACTGAGATAATCAGTTATAAACAGCGGGAATACCAATTAGTGTATTTTAAATAGGAAACCATAGATTAAAGCTTTTTGGGGGTTTTGAACTCACAAACTGTCTAACTGATGAGAAGTGGTGTAATCAGAGGTATTTCTTGGTCACAGACACCAAATTCTATTTAATTGGATGGTGCATTTTTTATGGAGATGACTTTTAAGCAGAATCACAGAAGATGCAAAAGAAGTAGTTCTTGTGATGCAGAAAGAATTTCTTAAATTTGCTGAGAAAAGGTGAATGGATGAAGAAACACAGAAATTAGACAAGGAGGCCAATATGGGGCTTCCCAGGGCCTGTACCTGAACTGTCAGTGAGGCTGTGAAGCACTGGGTCTAAGGTTCAGTGGTCAATTTTAAGCAGGCCATGGAAATACATAACCTCTCCAGGAATTCTTTCTCAAACGGTATGCTCATTGATTTTGGAACATCCCTGAAAAAGTACAGATTGAATTCCTCCCCGCCGCCTACCCCAGATATTGGATTCATAGAAGGTACTGATATCCCAGAGTTAGAAAAAAAAAATCTGGACTTATGTACCTGGCTGGTTCGCCAAGACCTGTATTTCTGAAATTTGAAAGAATTGGTGTTCTTGAGGTTTCAGACAACCTGTTACATGGGCCTTGGGATTATCTTTAAAAACCGTTCTGTGGTTGCTGAGATGTATCACCAGGGTAGATAGTAGATAAAGGTTAAGAGGAAAGAATTGGGCTGGACTGATGGTACAAACTCATGACCTATTGTGGAGAAATATGTACACATTTTCCACATTTGAGTGCAGGAATAGGGCCAGTTGTAAAGTTCTAAGTTTTCAAATCTAACACTGATATAGAAGAACACCAAGGAAGAATTTGGGGAAGACTCTGGCTTTTTTTTTTTTTTTTATTTCCCTGGAATGTTCAACGTCCTTTTACAATGAATTCAGCTGTACATTTATTTGGAGGATATTTTAGTGAGTCTTTTGGTATTTTGTAGAATATAATAATAACTGATTTTATATATCTGTAAGAGCAAGGGGAAAGCCTCACTTAAGATAGCTTTAAAAAAATAATTTCAGTTTTGGGGTACCTGGGTGGCTCAGTCGGTTAAGCGTCTGACTTTGGCCCAGGTCATGATCTCACTGCTTGGCTCGGCTCCTTGAGTTCAAGCCCTGCGTCTGGCTCTGTGCTGACAGCTCAGAGCCTGGAGCCTGCTTCGAATTCTGTGTCTCCCTCTCTCTCTGCCCCTCCCTCACTCATGCTCTGTCTCTCTCTGTCTCTAAAAAATAAACATTAGTGCTCGCTTTGGCAGCACATATACTAAAATTGGAACGATACAGAGAAGATTAGCATGGCCCCTGTGCAAGGATGACACGCAAATTCGTGAAGCGTTCCATATTTAAAAAAATAAATAAATAAAATAAATAAATACACATTAAAAAATTAAAAAAAATAAGTTTGGTTTAGATATTCTCTATTAAATACAAAGTTTTTTTATATAATAGGGAGTGTGGTTATTTGAATATGTATGTTTGTTCCTTTAAGCCTGAGAGGTGGATCACATTGGTTAGCAAGTGATCTGACCATTTAACTTCTTTTGCAAAATTTTTGGTTATTATTATCCTCCAAGATGGCAGATAGAATAGGGTACAGAAGAGACATGCCTCCAATTTTCCTACATTGTGTAGAATATCTTACTTATTCAGAACAACATGAAATAAATGTACACTATAACCACATGCAAAATCACATTAAATTTTGCACATGACATTTGCAATATGGAAGGCTAGATGTGAATAACTTTTTTACAAACAAACTTTAAAAATTTTTTGACAACACTTAAAAGGAGAATGTTTAAAGCAAAAAATTTACCCTGCTACTCTGTGCCATTAGAATACATTCACTGCTCTATTGTTTCAATATAATCTTTAAGACCTTCCTTGCTCAAATTCATATGTAATTTTAAATATTACATCATATTTCCATAGTCTTCACAATTTTCATATTTTATTTTTTTAATTAATCTGAGTATACTCTTTTTTAGTGTTATTTATTTTTGAAAGAGAGACAGACAGACACAAGCAGGGAAGAGGCAGAGAGGGAGACACAGAATCTGAAGCAGGCTCCAAGCTCTGTCAGGACAGAGTCCAATGTGGGGATTGAACCCACAAACCTCAAGATCATGACCTGAGCCGAAGTTGGACGCTTAACTGATTGAGCCACCCAGGTGCCCTACAACTTTCATATTTTAATGGCTGAAAACTATTACACTAAGTTGATGACGATTTACTTACATGATTGATCTTCTGTTGCCAGATACTGTTTTCCTCCTCCCTTGCCCCTTCCCTGGCATGACAAAAAGAGAAGAAGAAGGAGAAGAAGAAGGAGAAGGAGAAGGAGAAGGAGAAGGAGAAGGAGAAGGAGAAGGAGAAGGAGAAGAAAAGCTTGTAATTTATGTAAATTATGCTTTCACTTTTTCCTTTTCCTTGTGAATACTTTCCTTAGGATGAATGTCTTGGAATTAAGTTTCCAGTCCACAATTTTAGTTTCATTGTTTCTTGCCATGTCTGCCCAGGGAGAAATCACATACTTAGTGTTCAAGTGTATTTGTTCATAAGTAAATTTTCCAGACTATTTTCGGTCAAAGGATGCCATATATTTAAATGGAAATATTAACAACAGGTCCCAGTGGCTATCATTTCTGAACACAAACTGGGAATAAACTCTATTTAACAAATTAATATATTTAGAAGAGTACATGAGATAATAGAGCAAAACCACCCTCCGTATCAAGTATGCTTTGAAATTAGACACACCAGGGTTCAAATCTAGACGTTTCTACCTACTTGGTTGTTTTTCTTTTCCTCACTGAGAAAAGAAAGGGTAATAATAATATGTATCTCCTATGGTTGCTGTTAGAATAAAATAAAATGAGGAAGAAATTACTGAGGTCATTGACTGACAAGAGCAGGGGCTTAATAAATCCAAGATCTTTGTTTTCTTTCTAGAGATGATGAAAAGTCACCTGGGGTCTATCTTAAATTCAGTATTAGTGGATTTCTTGGATTACAAAGTGTTTGGTCGTCCCATATCTTAAGGATAGCAAGCACATTCAGATGGGAAGAATGTCATTGCTATGATTGTCTAAAGATTACCAATTCCTGATTTACTTTGGTACCAGAGATGAGACAATGTGTGCAGTTATGAACTGATGGGTACAGGTGTGAGTTTGATCACATTGTTTCTTTACATCTGGCCCTTCTTTAGGCTTTTGTGTACTTGTGTGTGCCTAGGCCTCTGGAAAACTATGTTCCTTTTCTGGACAAAAGGACAAAATTATTTTACTGATCAAATTAAAGAAAAGGACTGCTCCGGATATTTGCAACCCCAAGTTTGACAAAAGAAGCCAGAAATACTTGCCAGTTCGAATAGTATGCCATGCTTAGGCTGGAGAGTGCTAAGTGGTAGATTATTTGATTATAGAAAAAAACACTGACCCCTAGGTAAGGTCACAGTTTATAAAGAACTTGCACGATTTGCCTGTGATGAGAACACATCCATTTCTCTGGTACCTGAAGGCTGAGAGGCAGGTCTGTGAAGAAAGAGAAAACTCGCAAAGACAAAGGATAGGAGACAGCAAACAAAGGAAAACGTTTGCACCTACTCGTATATAATTTTTGCTATCCTTAAAATAAATAGTATTGTTAGGAACTAGTCTCTCCTGGAGGGAACATTGGCATCCTCTCACCAGACAATTTCCTGAAGGTTTGAAGGAAAGTCTAAGCTTAACAATTTCATGAGGAGTTGAAGAAACCATTTGTTCTGGTCTTGCATGAAAATGATTTGAAAATGATTTTCATTAAATCAACAGTGAGTTCTATGCACATTCTAAAGATATCCAGCTGCATTCTGCTGATAGTCACAAAGACAACTGTCAGAAATTCTACGTGTTACAGGTACTTGTCTCATCTCTCCCTTGTTGCTTTTGTATTTCTTGCCCTATAATTTTATTAAGAATTTTTAAAAAGAGAGAAAAATCCCATAACTTCAAGTAACATTTCATCAAAGATCACAAAGAGGAAACCACCAAACAAACAGAAGCAGCCCAATAATCAGTCACATCAAGAGTCTCCACTATGAAACCCACAGAATTGACAAAGGCTTTGTTGAGCTGGCCAGATTTTTCATTTGTGTGAGGCAAAGCTGTCAGTTAGATGCTTTGTTATACATTTTGTTCAGGCAAAGTATGCTTAATTCACACACACCTGACTTTTCATTAAAACAACTGGAGGAACACAAAATTCCTCAGGTCATAAGGAGAACAATTGAAAGGATGCAAAGACACAAAAGTTCGATGGATGTAACTCAAAATTTTATTTATTTGTCACCACAGATACTTTACTTTTAATTTTTTAATTGAACTTCCTGGAATCTCTAATCAGTTCAACTGGAAAAGAATAAGAAAAGGATGTTTATTTCTACTTCAACCTAAATAGAAATCTAGAAATTCTTAAATAAGAGTTAAGTCAATTTCTCCCTATAAGTCAGTCTAAAACAGCCAGATTTTAGAGGGATATATAGTTATTTATGTGAGGTCGTCATTTAGACTTGTCTTTCGATGCCCCTCCATTATCAATGTGACTAAAGTGGAAAAAACCATATCTGGGGGCTTAGGGCGGAAAAAAGTTGAAAGCAATTCATACATCAGTTCCAGGTAAAACATAATTGTGCCTGACAAAGAAAACCATGAGTCACCTAAAGTAATAAACAATTCAAATACTTAAATCAGGTCTCCTCATCATGGACTGTGTTCCACTAGGTGCTGCTTGTACCTGATCCTCTCATGCCCAATCAGTTCCACTGTGGCTCGCACCATTAAGGAGCTCAGCTACTGAAGCCGGAATATATATGATCAGGACCACATCTGCCCCTACCAACCCACTCAAGCTGAGAGGGCTTTTCCTTAGGCACTCTTTCCTAACCCCATCCTGATAGAAGCCTTAAATTAATAGTCCTGCTCCTACATCTTTTCCAATCACTTGGTTGTGTCTACCCATGTATAACCCGTCCCTGAGAGCCCTTGGGGAGTCTGCATAGTTTTAGAGCACTTAAATGTTTTTAAGTACTCTTTAGTTTGCAAAATTACTAATTTATTGTGTCACGTTAATGAACCATCCCAAAGCAGCTTTCCAAAAAGGAAAATGTTTCCAGAGAGTAGTTGATACACTGAACAGAATCTATTTAAAATTCACTCACGTAAGACTTTGAAAACATTAATCAGCTACATGACAATCTGGGTTTTCATATTTTAAACCTCAGAGCATCAGGGAAGTAGCCACTATTTAATCATTTCTCCAGAGGCATCCTGCTCTAGCTGCAAACGCAAGGACCAGGGAAGGAAAACAGGTTTTAAGTTGTACCCGATGCCAATTGATTGGTAATGGCTTCTTGCAGTGCTGGGTAGAAAAGGATTCTGGGATGACATGGAAGAGAGAAGCAAAAGGGTATTCAAATTGATTAGCGATGTCTGTCATGCGCTCAGGAAAAGGCCATGGCAGTTTATGTGCCACAGATACGCAGCCTGCGTGGACTCTGGAGATAAAAAAGCCCTAGGTTCCAACCATGGCATTCTAATTTTAAAGTTCTAGACCTTGTGTAACCAAAGCTTTCAGTTTCAGGTTCCTCATCAGTAAAGAAAGGAAGGATATACTTGCAGCTGTTTTATTCTCAAAAAGCAGAGGAGGGCAAGTTAAAACCAAAAACCCAACATACTTCTTTTTTTTCTTAATATTTATTTATTTTTGAGAGAGAGACAGACAGAGGGTGAGTGGGGGAGGGGCAGAGAGAGAGGGAGACACAGAATCTGAAGCAGGCTTCAGGCTTCGACCTGTCAGCACAGAGCCCCACACCTGGCTGGAGCCCAGGAGCTCTGAGATCGTGAGGTGAGCCAAGGTCATAAGCTTAATGATCTGAGCCACCCAGGTGCTCCTACCCAACATGCTTTTAAAGAAGTGTTTACTGGGGCCCCAGGGTGGCTCAGTGGGTTGAGCACCCGACATCAGCTCAGGTCATGATCTCACTGTTGGTGAGCTTGAGTCCCAAGTCGGGTTCTGTCCTGACAGCTCAGAGCCTGGAGCCTGCTTCGGATTCTGTGTCTCCCTCTCACTCTGCCCCTCCCCCACTCACACTTTGTCTCTCTCTCTCAAAAATAAATGCTTAAAAATTTAAAAAAAAAGTGTTTACTGATTTTTTTTCTTTTATTTTGAGAAGGTCCTTTAAAGTATAATAAAAATACAGTTTTTGTCCTAATATGAAACAAAGTTATTTTAAACAGCAGTGCCCAAGCTCATTCTTGAGACTCCTTACCACACAATAAGGCTAGCCATATAGAGCGCCTTGGAAAAGAACAAGGAGCACCATACTGTTGGACTTTCCCAGTAGCACCAGACCAGAATCCCTAGTGAGCTGGGTTCTCAGGGATCACATGCTTCAAGCCCAGGCCTAGGGCTTCCAGGACCCTGTGGTTGCTGCAGAGATGCGGGGAGGGTGGCTGCTGGGGCCCCGTGGGCTGAGACTTTCCCCGGAAGAAAAAGCCCAGAGAAGACCAGCAAGACCCATAAAAGGACCGGTTCTGTTGGCCATAACTGGGATCTCAGCCTTGAAAGTAAGTGTTCTCCAACTGTGTCTTGTGCTTCTAGTTAGGGAATCAAATTCCGACCTGGATTTATGGGGTGAGCAACCCTCTTGGAGAGCCTTGTGAGGATTTGACTACAGCAAAACCTTGGTTTGTGAGCATAATTCATTCTGGAAGCATGTTTGTAATCCAAAGCACTTGTATATGAAAGCGGATTCCAAGAACCATTGGCTCAGTTGTGATCATGTGACGTTCAGCATCAGGCACTACCCGGATTGCAAGACATTGCTCATTTATCAAGTTAAAAATTTATTAGGAATGTTTGCTCATCTTGTGGAACATTTGCAGAACAAGTTACTGGCAATCCAAGGTTTCACTGTACATCTTCTTCTATTGTGGTTACTTAAAAGAAAAAAATTTTGTTGCACCCTCTGATAAAATCATATTTTACAAGTTATAAAATTGAAGATACAGAAGGCTGCCGCCAGTGAGTTAGGTATAGACACCAAATGTTTTGTTTCCTATTCTTTTGCTTTAGAGATGTGTGCAGACATATTTAGGTGTGAAGAAATATGTCTGGATTTTGCTTCAGAATAATGGAGTTATACATGACGTATGAAGGGTCATAAGTGATGTCTGTTGAAGCTGCACGGTAGTTCACACAATAGAAATTTTTCACAATACAACTTAATTTTTTTGGCCTAGTTTTTAAATTTTTTTCTCATTTTAAAATATTTTAAGTACATGAAAATTGAAAACTGCACAGATGAACATATGTTTTATTATAGTATCCCTATTATTTCAATTAGACCAAGAACTTAATTTAGTTGCCATTAGATTTATGAAGTGTGGAAAGCTTTTAAGAACATTTGATTAAATGTAAATGCATCCTTTTTATTAATATTTGTTACTTACATGTAATGCCCCAAATCTACTGCTAAACCTGTGCATAGAATATTATAAATTATGAAATAACAAATATTTTCAGATATCCAAATTGTTTTACATCACACTGAGTAATATAACTTAGGTTTTCAGTTTTAAGTAATGTTTTCATTATTGTAAGATACAGGTTCAGCAAGTACAGAACTAAAAATCCATTCTTTTCAGATTTAAAATGTTACAGTTAATTCTTCAGCTGATATATCTCAATGCATATTATTCATTTTCCCCTGTTAAAAGATAAACTGAGGCACATTAAAATTTACAAGAGTTTACCTGAACAAACATTGATTAGAATCAGGCCGTGCCAAACAGATAGCGATTAAGGCCACTCTGCTAATAGGATTGAAGGGAAAGGTTTTTATAGAGAAAATGGGAAGCAAAGCAAGGAAATTATTCCATTGGCTGTAGCTTAAATATTTGCTTTATTTGGAAAAGCCTAGGTGGCTGTTTGTGATTGGTTGTTCTTAAGTGTTTTGTTCTTAGCTTCCTGTGAATTAATTGTGGCTAAGGTTTTGCTTTGCTTACACAAGCTGCAAAGGCAGTAGAGCCATATCAGTCGAATGGTCTTCTTATTTAATTACTTTAACAACTCTAATTTTGTTTCTAAAAGTTAGAGCTATATATTTATATTAGGCAAAGGATGTCTTTACTCAGTTTGCTACCTCTGCATTCTGAGGACATCTTGCTAAAAATCTCTCTTAAGTATCTTGTAAAGTTGATTTGTTTATTCTTTGCAGTGGCAGCAGCTGGTAGATTTGAGAAGCAAAAAGGGTAATTACCAGTGACAGAGGAAAGAAAATTTAAACAGAAAATGACCACATTCCTTTATTTGTAGTAGAAAAATAAGCCTTTCATAGAAAAGATTGTAGCTCTGTGAGTTGGTGTAAGAAACCCAAGGAACATGAACTAGTAATGTAATTAACTGTAGATACTATGCAAAAGTGTAAAGTGAAAAATTGTCTCAACCAGCTGTTTTGTCTATATGGTAGGGAAAAAGAGATGAGTTGAGGTTTCATTTATTTATTTTTTTGCATTTTCAGCTGAGTCATATTTTCAACATTATATTAATTAGATATTTTGTTCTGTGGGGCACAGTATTAGAAAACCTGCATAGTAATTTCAGAGAGGCAACCACATTAAAGTTCGCTAACTGTGGTTGTTGTTGGTTGGCTAACTGATTTAACATCAGGTAGTTTATCTTAAGTCTCAGGAGGAATATTTTTACAACTGAACAAGAAAGTCTTCCTGGGAGGAGGAGCCAAGATGGCAGAACAGCATGGAAGCTTTCCGTGTGTCTCTGTCCGTGAAATACAGCCAGACCAACACTAAACCATCCTACACACCTAGAAAACTGATTGGAGGATTAACACAACAATCTGCACAACCTGAACCACAGAATTCAGCAGGTATGTGGCGCGGACAGGTGAATTTGGGCAGCCAGAAGCCGCAAAAGGTAGGGAAACACTTTTGCGGGTGGAGAGAGGACGGAGACTGGGGACGGGGGGAGAATACGGGAAAAGCACCCCTCCCCAAAAGCAGCTGGAGAGAAAGTGAAAAATTGGAAACAGCCACAGGGACTAAACTAAAAAGGGAGAAAGGAGAAAGGAAAGGGTTTAAATTCCATTAAGACTAAACAAGGGGAGCACAAAGGCTGCAACTCCACAGCTCGATACCTGTCGGTGCTCTGGTGGGAACGGCGAATCCCCAGGAGCAGAGTGGGGTCCGGGAGGCTCTCAGGCCACACGGGAAAAAGTGGTTCCACTGCTGGAAGGACATTTGGTAGAGACTGTTGAAGCCACCTGGGCCCAGCAGACCCCAGAGAACTCCCACATTCGCTGGTGCTGGAACAAGGTTGTTAAGGGTGAAGCCTGGTGCCAGATGTGTGTTGTGATTTTCCATAATCCCTGAGATGCTGCTGCTACACTGTCTCGCGAACTTTTTCTGGGGCAGGCTTCCACCTGGCCACAGTCTCAGGGCACTGGCAGCAGCGGGGTCCAGCAAGCGTTCATGGGAGCAGCCGACATTCGGCCATTGCTCATTTGGTCACTGCTCAGTGAGACCCTCCTGCAGAGGGGCCGAACGGGTCAAAGCCGCACTCTTTTAGAAGTAAGAGGCGGGGGAAAACAGCCGCATCTGAGACAAAACCCGGGAGAGAGGTACTGCCTGGGGCCTGGTCACGGAGAGTGAAAAAGCAGGGAGTGGAGAAGAGCTGAAGACAGAGGATGGGTGCACGATTGCTGACTCAGGAGAACAGACTCAGGAGAACAGCTACGTGGCGCCATTCTCACCAATCCCGCGCATGCACATATACACCTACGAGCACCGTGACAATCCACCCCAGTAGGCTAGCAGCGCCATCTAGTGGAGAGCGGAGCTGTTACACTGAGCCCCGCCCAACTGGGCCAACTTTGCTCTTCAAGAACACAAGTCTCACGCCCGGCTTAGTTTATGGGCGATAAGGAGCTACATAAACTGACTTCTAGGGGAAAATGAAGCAATTTCAGTCCTACTTCACTCTGTTAGCAGGTTCATTAATTCAATTTTCTTTCTTTTTTTTTTCTTTTTTATAATTCTTTTCTTTTTCTTGAATACTGAAAGAAAAAATTCCTTTTTACTTTCAATTTTTATTAAAAATATTTTTCTTTAATTTTTATTACTATATTTTTTACTTTTGTGTAAATTTTTTCAAATTCTGTTTTACTTCCATCATTTTATTTTAGTCTACTTCAGTGTATTCACCTTTTCAAATTTTCAATTTCCTTTTTTTCTTTCTTTTTCTTTTTTCTCTTTTTCATTTCTTTTCTTTTTCTTGAATGCAGAAAGAGAAAAACTTTGTTTTTACTTTCAATTTCTATTAAAAATATTTTTTTTAATTTTTATTACTATATTTTTTTCATTTATGTAAATTTTTTCAAATTCTACTTTACTTTCATCATTTTATTTTAGTCTACAACAGTGTATTCACTTTTTCAAATTTTCAAACAATTTATCTTTTCTTTTTTCTCTTTTTCATTTCTTTTCTTTCTTCTTAAATACAGAAAAAGAAAAAAATTGATATTTATTTTTAATTTTTATTAAAAATATTTTTCTTTAATTTTTTTCTACTGTATTCTTTACCTTTGTATATTTTTTCAAATTCTATTTTACCCCCATCATCTCATTTTAGTCTACTTCAGTGTATTCACCTTTTCAAATTCTCAATTTCCTTTTTTTTTTCTTCGCCCCCTTTGTTTCCCTAATTTGTCAAACCATTTTCAACACCCAGACCAAAACACACTTAGGATCTAGCATCATCTATTTGATTTTTGTGTGTGTGTATTTTTTATTTTTAATTTTAATATTTTTTTAATTTTAATTTTTTATTAATTTCAATTTTTCTACCTCATTAATTCCTTTTCTGCCTTCAAAATGACAAAACTAAGGAATTCACCCCAAAAGAAAGAGCACTAAGAAATGACAGCCAGGGATTTAACCAACACAGATACAAGCAAGATATCTGAACCAGAATTTAGAATCATGATAATAAGAATGCTAGCTGGAGCCTAAAATAGATTAGAATCCCTTTCTGCAGAGGTAAAAGAAGTAAAAAATAGCCAGAGTGAAATTAAAAATGTTATAACTGATCTGCAATCACGGATGGATGCAGGGATAGCAAGGATGGATGAGGCAGAACAGAGAATCAGCGATATAGAGGACAAACTTATAGAGAAAAATGAGGCAAAAAAAAAAAAAAAGAGGGAGATTAAGGCAAAAGGGCATGATTTAAGAATTAGAGAAATCAGTGACTCACTAAAAAGGAACAACATGAGAATAATAGGGGTCCCAGAAGAGGAAGAGAGAGAAATAGGGGTAGAAGGTTATGTGAGAAACTCATAGCAGAATACTTTCCTAACCTGAGGAAAGACACAGACATCAAAATCCAGGAAACACAGAGGACCCCCCATTAGATTCAATAAAAACTGACCATCAACAAGGCATATCATAGTCAAATTCACAAAATACTCAGGCAAGGAGAGAATCATGAAAGCAGTAAGGGAAAAAAAGTCCCTAACATACAAGGGAAGACACAGCAGGTTTGCAGAAGACCTATCCACAGAAACTTGGCAGGCCAGAAAGGAGTGGCAGCATATATTCAGTGTGCTGTATCAGAAAAATATGCAGCCAAGAATTTTTTATCCAGCAAGTCTGTCATTCAAAATAGAAGGAGATATAAAAAGTTTCCCAGACAAACAAAATTAAAGGAGTTTGTGACCACTAAGCCAGCCCTGCAAGAAATTTTAAAGGGGACTCTCTGAGGGGAGAAAAGATGAAAAAAAAAAAATATATATATATATAAATACCAAAAGTAACAGAGATTAGAAAGGACCAGAGAACACCACCAGAAACTCCAACTCTACAAGCATGATAATGGCAATAAATTCATATCTTTCAGTACTCTAAATGTCAATGGACTCAATGCTCCAATCAAAAGACATAGGGTAACAGAATGGATAAGAAAACAAGATCCATATATATGCTGTTTACAAAAGACCCACTTTAGACCTAAAGACACCTTCAGATTGAAAATAAGGGGATGGAGAACCATCTATCATGCTAATGGTCAACAACAACAAAAAAGCCAGAGTAGCCATACTTATATCAGACAATCTAGACTTTAAAATAAAGACTGTATCAAGACATGCAGAAGGGCATTATATCATAATCAAGGGGTCTATCCACCAAGAAGACCTAACAATTGTAAACATTTATGTGCCAAATGTGAGAGCATCCAAATATATAAATGAATTAATCACAAACATAAACTCAACAATAGTAATACCATAATAGTAGGAGGCTTCAACACCCCACTCACAACAATGGACAGATCATCTAATCAAAAAATCAACAAGGAAACAATGGCTTTGAATGACACACTGGACCAGATGGACTTAACAGATATATTCAGAACATTTCATCCTAAAGCAGTAGAGTATACATTCTTCTCCAGTGCACATGGAACGTGCTCCAGATAGACCATATACAGGGACACAAATCAGCCCTAAGTAGGTACAAAAAGATCGAGATCATACCTTGCATATTTTCAGACCACAACGCTATGAAACTCAAAATCAACCACAAGAAAAAATTTGGAAAGGTAACAAACACTTGGAGACTGAAGAACATCCTACTAAAGAATGAATGGGCTAACCAAGCATTAAAGAGGAAATTAAAAAGTATATGGAAGTCAATGAAAATGATAACACCACAACCCAAAACCTCTGGGACGCAGCAAAGGCGGTCATAAGAGGAAAGTATATAGCAATCCAGTCCTTCCTAAAGAAGAAAGAAAGATCTCAGATATACTACCTAACCTTACGCCTTAAGGAGCTGGAAAAAGAACAGCAAATAAAACCCAAAACGAGCAAAAGACAGGAAATAATAAAGATTAGAGCAGAAATTAATGCTATCGAAACCAAAAAAACAGAACAGATCAATGAAACCAGAAACTGGTTCTTTGAAAGAATTAACAAAATTGATAAACCACTATCCAGTTTGATGAAAAAGAAAAAGGAAAGGAGCCAAATAAATAAAATCGAGAATGAAAGAGGAGAGATCACAACCAACACAACAGAAATAAAAACAATAATAAGAGAATATTATGAGAAATTATATGCCAATAAAATGGGTAATCTGGGAGAAATGGACAAATTCCTTGAAACATATACACTACCAAAACTGAAACAGGAAGAAGGAGAAAATTTGAACAGACCCGTAACCAGTAAGGAAATCGAATTAGTAATCAAAAATCTGCCAAAAAACAAGAGTCCAGGGCCAGATGGCTTTTCAGAGGAATTCCACCAAACATTTAAGGAAGATTTAACACCTATTCTCCTGAAGCTGTTCCAAAAAATAGAAATGGAAGAAAAACTTCCAAACTCTTTCTATGAAGCCAGCATTACCTTGATTCCAAAACCAGACAGAGACCACACTAAAAAGGAGAACTATAGACCAATTTCCCTGATGAACATGGATACAAAAATCCTCCACAAGTTATTAGCCAACCAGATCCAACAATACATTAATAAAATTATTCACCACAACCAAGAGGGATTTATACCTGGGATGCAGGGCTGGTTCAATATCTGCAAAACAATTAACATGATTCATCACATCAATAAAAGAAAGGACAAGAACCATATGATCCTCTCAATAGATGCAGAGAAAGCATTTGACAAAATAAAGCATCCTTTCTTGATAAAAAACCCTCAAGAAAGTAGGCATAGAAGGAGCATACCTCGAAATCATAAAAACCATATATGAATGACCCAATGCTAATATCCTCAATGGGGAAAAACTGAGAGCTTTCCCCCTAAGGTCAGGAACAAGACAGGGATGTCCACTCCCACCACTGTTATTCAACATAGTACTGGAAGTCTTAGCTTCTGCAATCAGACAACACAAAGAAATAAAAGGCATCCAAATCGGCCAGGAGGAGGTCAAACTTTCACTCTTCAGAGATGACATGATACTCTATATGGAAAACCCAAAAGATTCCACCAAAAACTGCTAGAACTGATTCATGAATTCAGCTAAGTTGCAGGATATAAAATCAACGCACAGAAATCGGTTGCATTCCTATACACCAACAATGAAGTGACAGAAAGAGAAATCAGGTAATTGATCCAATTTACAGTTGCACAAAAAAACCATAAAATACCTAGGAATAAATCTAACCAAAGAGTTGAAAAATCTATACACTGAACACTATAGAAAGCTTATGAAAGAAATTGAAGAAGACACAAAAAAAATGGAAAAAGATTCCATGCTCCTGGATAGGAAGAACAAATATTGTTAAAATGTCGACAGTATCCAAAGCAATCTACATATTCAATGAAATCCCTATCAAAATAACACCAGCATTCTTCACAGAGCTAGAACAAATAATCCTAAAATTTGTATGGAATCCAAAAAGACCCTAAATAGCCAAAGCAATCTTGAAAAAGAAAACCAAAGCAGGAGGCATCACAATCCCAGACTTCAAACTGTAATCATCAAGACAGTATGGTACTGGCACAAGAACACACTCTAAGATCAATGGAACAGAATAGAGAACCCAGAAATGGACCCACAAACGTATGGCCAACTAATCTTTGACAAAGCAGGAAAGAATATCGAATGGAATAAAGACAGTCTCTTCAGCAAGTGGTGCTGGGAAAACTGGACAGTGACAGGCAGAAGAATGAACCTGGACCACTTTCTTACACCAGACACAAAAATAAACTCAAAATGGATGAAAGAGCTCAATATAAGACAGGAAGCCATCAAAATCCTTGAGGAGAAAGCAGGCAAAAACCTCTTTGATTTTGGCTGCAGCAACTTCTTACTCAACACATCTCTGGAGGCAAGGAAAACAAAAGCAAAAATAAACTATTGGGACCTCATCAAAATAAAACTTCTGCATAGCGAAGGAAACAATCAGCAAAACTGAAAGGCAACTGACAGAATGGGAGAAGATATTTGCAAGTGACATATCAGATGAAGTCTCCAAAGAACTCATCAAACTCAACAACCAAAAAACAAATAATCCAGTGAAGAAATGGGCAAAAGACATGAATAGACACTTCTCCAAGGAAGACATCCAGATGGCCAACTGACACATGAAAAAATGCTCAACATCACTCATCATCAGGGACACAAATCAAAACCACCATGAGATACCACCTTACACCTGTCAGAATGGCTAACATTAACAACTCAGGCAACAGCAGATGTTGGAGAGGATGCAGAGAAAGAGGATCTCTTTTGCATTGTTGGTGGGAATGCAAGGTGGTGCAGCCACTCTGGAAAACAGTATGGAGTTTCCTCAAAAAACTAAAAATAGAACTACCCTATGACCCAGCAATTGCACTACTAGGCATTTATCCACGGGATACAGGTGTGCTGTTTAGAAGGGACACATGTACCCCCATGTTTATAGCAGCACTATCAACAATAGCCAAAGTATGGAAAGAGCCCAAATGTCCATCAATGGATGAATGGATAAAGAAGAAGTGGTATATATATATATATATATATATATATATATATATATATATATACACATACAATGGAGTATTACTCAGCAATCAAAAAGAATGAAATCTTGCCATTTGCAACTATGTGGATGGATCTGGAGGGTATTAGGCTAAGTGAAGTTAGAGAAAGACAAAAATCATATGACTTCACTCATATGAGGACTTTAAGAGACAAAACAGATGAACATATGGGAAGGAAACAAAAATAATATAAAAACAGGGAGAGGGACAAAATAGAAGAGACTCATAAATGTGGAGAACAACCAGAGGGTTACTGGAGGGGTTGTGGGAGGGAGGATGGGCTAAATGGGTAAGGGGCACTAAGGAATCTACTCCTGAAATCATTGTTGCAGTATATGCTAACTAATTTGGATGTAAATTTTAAAAAATAATTAAATTAAAAAAATAAATGAAAATAAAAAAAAAATAAAATAAAAAAAAAAGTCTTCCTTAGGAAGGTATATCCTTACGAGTTAATCAATTTTTAAAGGAAGCACTTCTTTTTTTCTTTCTACGTGGCACAGAATTTTAAATACTGAAAGAAAATTAGAAGATATAAACTGAGTTCATAGGTAAAATACAATTTCTTTTCAATTGAATGCATAAAAGGCAAAGGGAAAATTCTACACTTGATATATACCTCTTTAGTTATTTACTACATCATTCAACTCAGTGACTTTTCAATTATTGCTGCCTTCACTTAACTACTTCATTAAGAAAAATACTTCTAGGGCACCTGGGTGGCTCAGTCAGTTAAGTGTTTGACTTCGGCTCAGGTCATGGTCTCAGGGTTCATGGATTCGAGCCTTGTGTCAAGCTCTGTGCTGACAGCTCAGAACCTGCAGCCTGCTTCAGATTCTGGGTCTCCCTCTTTCTCTGCCCCTCCCCTCTGTCTCTGTCCCTGTCTCTCAAAAATGAATGTGTTAAAAAAAATTAAAAGAAAAAAGAAAAATACTTCCATGTAGAACTCAAAATTTTCCTCAAAAACATCAGGACTAGAAATCTAGAGACACCAAAAAGGGTTAAAAATTCTGAAGGAAAAATTTTATGTTTTATCTTGCAATCTTGCACATTTTGCATTCTGCATCACGGAAACTCAAATTTGTTAAAAAAAAAAAAGATATTTTAATGATTTACTGGGAGACAAGGGATAAGAATCCACAAGAAATTCCTACCCAGATATAGAGGAGTGTTAAGTATGCTCAGTTTCTCTGGATGTAGGGTGCCTAGATTCAAGTCTCATTCTTCTTCCTACTGGTGTTCTTGACCAAGTTCCTTAGCCTTTCTATGCCTTAGTTTCATTATCTCAGAAATGGGAAGATCAATACCTCTTTCAGATTCAGTGTGAGAATTAAAAGCAAAAACATTTGTAGACTTCTTACACCAGTGACTGAACACATGATAAATACTTGGGAAAACTTCGTTATTATTTGTACTGGCCCTTACATATAAGAAAATTTAAACTGTAAAGAGTTAACTGCCTATTGGGTATAGCATCCTCACACATTCTCTTTTCTGTTTTCATGTTACAATACTTTGAGGAACAGCACCCTTATAAATATAAGAATGAAACCACCTTTCAAAAATCAGCCCTTTGGGATATTATTTATTAAGCATTTATCAAATATTCTATTAGATACCAGGAATACCTAGAATGCTAAAGAGGGTAGAATGTAATCTTTTCTAGCTATTACTGGAATTTTGATAATCACAAATGCTATGCATTTTATGTTAATTCAGATTTTGCTAGTTTAAAATAGTATAAAATATTCATGAAATCCTGTTTTATGAACCAAATTTTCAAAAGAATATTGCAAATGCTTATTTGCATTTATTTCAATGAGATACTTAGTCTTGGATTAGGTGACTTCACATAACACAGTGTCTTCAAGAATGCACGCTTCCCATAAAATTTTTATTGACTTACTATTTTTTTTTCTTTGGCTAGGAAGTACAGTTACTTCTTTTAATAACAGACTGAAAGGTTTTCTAGTCAGTGGTTACCCTCTTTTGTCAAAAGACGTTAAAGAAAAACATTGATTAAAACATAACATATACATAGAAAAGTACACAAAGCAGAAGACTACATGTACTGCGATGAATTCATAAAAATTTAGAAAAAAATATAATTTAGGAAAATTCATGAATTTTTATAAGTTCATCACACTATTTTAATCACCATACATGTCAGAATCAACATATTACCAGGAAATTCAGAAAACTTATCTTTTGCTTCCTGCCAGTGACTACCCACTACAAGGGTAACTTCTATCCTGACTTCAACACTATTGATTGATTAGTTTTGCTTGTTTTTGTACTGTATATAAAAGAGTCATTCAGTATATATTCTTTTGTGTCTAACCCATTTCATGCACTATTATGTTTGATTTTTTTTCCTTCACACAAATGTATATGGGAATTCCCACTGGGATTGCAAATAAATATTGTATGTTTTCCATATGCTAGAGGCTGTATAACTATTTTTTTTTAATTTTTTTTTTAACATTTATTTATTTTTGAGACAGAGAGAGACAGAGCATGAACAGGGGAGGGGCAGAGAGAGAAGGAGACACAGAATCTGAAACAGGCTCCAGGCTCTGAGCTGTCAGCACAGAGCCTGACGCGGGGCTCGAACTCACGGACCGTGAGATCATGACCTGAGCCGAAGTCAGGCGCTTAACCGACCAAGCCACCCAGGCGCCCCTGTATAACTACATTTAATGCATGATCTCATTTAATTACATTAAACTGAAAAATAGATGGTGCTATTACTTGAATTTTATTGATATGAACTCTAAGCCTTAGAGGGGTGAGTACACTATTTTCCCAGGATGTACATTTGTAAGTAATAAAACTGAGAGTCTAAACTCAAACCTGTCTAAATTCTAAGCCCAGAGAATCCTCAAACATCGTTATAGCTCTCATGTTAGAAATGTTATTTCACCAAGACCTTAGTTCATGTATGGGATACTTGATTTGGGGGAAGAGCCAATTTTACAATCTTAGGTTGCTGATAAACATGTTGGAAATGTATAAGGTAGTCTTAACTAGAACAGTTAATGGTGTGGCATGACATTTTATAAATCTGTAAAAGGAGCTACTTTTTTTTCCCCTCTGCAGTTAAATAACCTAGGTATTAGTTACAATGTGATGAGTAATAACGGAAATTTTCTTTTCTTTTTTTTAATGTTTTTATTTTATTTTTAAGATAGAAAGAGTGAGCAGGGGAGGCGCAGAGAGGAGGGACAGAGGATCTGAAGCAGGCTAGGTGCTCACAGCACAGAGACTGATGTGGGGCTTAAACTCAGGAACCAAACCATGAGATCATGGCCTAAGCTGAAGTCAGACGCTTACCTGACTGAGCCACCTGGGAACCCCCTAACAGAATTTTTCAATTTCAAAATCAGAAGTTACATGAAAATATGTCAGATATTCAGGAAAAACTCATTCATTGCAGCTCTCTCCTTGGCTTTGCAAATAGTTGCTATAATTCATATTCTGAGCAAATTCTAGATAAAATTCAACATATAGTAGTAGGATTTTTTTGTGTGTGTGTCTTAAATACATAACAAACATTCAACTTCCCTTAAGCTAAAAGATCAAATATTTGGTAGCAAGAATTAAAAATCAATCAATATTTTAAAGTAATAAAAAAGAGGACCCTTTTTCAAAGAATGGTTCATATAGCAAGCTTTTAATAAGTACCTACTAACAAATTATTGGAAAACCAAAGAAAACTATAATCTGAAACTTTTTTCACCTTTACTTTTCTACTTTTAGAAATTCCATTTCTAAAGGTCATGGATTCTCTAAGTATATATACTTTTTGACTGGAGGAAATAAAACTAAGTGTTCTGTTTTAAGGGTTTAAAAAAAAAGGAACTTGTGAAAAAGACTGACATTTTCCATCCAAAGTAGATGCTCTTCTTTGTCCATACTAATATAATTCCAAGGTGAGTGTATGACTTCCTAGCCAAACACTGCATTCCCCGGCATCCTTTGTATGTAGTTTTGGCTTTGTTACTAAATTTTGACCAATGATGTCTGTGAGAGGAAATAGTATGAGCTACTTCTCAGTTATGTTAAAGAAACATATTTTTTTTTCTTTTTTCTTCTTTGTCCATGCTCTTTTCTGAAATGTGAATACAATATTGAGCCAGCTTATACTATGTGGGAAAAGACAACCCACTAGGAAAGGTGGAACAACAATCTGGAAAGATCTTAGGTCTCTGCGCTCGGGTAAAGTAGATCTGCTTTAGTAGCCCTGGACAGCCTATATCTAGATTCTTATTAAGAAAGAACATTTTGTCTTATTTAAGCACTTTTGAGTCTCTGTTATAAACAGCTGAAATATATATTAACCACAAAATTTGGCAGCTGAAAGTGATGTCATGACATACATATCTTGAAATGTGTAATATTTATTGGCTAAATTGTCAGTAAGTGGGCAGGGAAGACACAGATATACCTGGCTGAAAAAGCTGGAATGTTGTTAAAAAGTATTTGGTAGAATTTTGCTTCTAATATCTTGGATCTTGAAAAGTAGACCAAATGCTGACTGGTACTACAACTCTAGGGAAATAATTGAAAAGGAAAGTCCTGAATGCCAATATAAATTGGTATGTAACAATACTTTTAACAAATTCTGTAAAGGAAAAAATGAACTCAGGCTATTGCTAATCAACTTACAAGGAGAAATTTGAACATATACAGTGAGGATGAGGGGCATTCTCTACCTACACCCAGCAATCCAAGTTGGCTGAGTGACTGGTAACTAGGAGCCTTGAAAATTAAACAAAAAAGAAAAACTGCTTTTCTACTTAACCTAAAACATTTATGTGAGGTGCCTCTGAAGCTGGCAAGAGATATGCCCCCCAAGTACTTCTCAAACACTTCCAATTTAAGATTTTTAGGCCAGAGAAAGGAAGCTGTCATAGTGGTAGAAATCTTATTAAGGGGATTATCTCTCTCACCTAAACCTATTATCTAGATTGCTTTAAGATGGTCTCTATTACATTAAGAAGAGGGATGAGCAGAGACACTAGTGAATAAAAAAAGATAAAGTCTTTAGGTTTAAAAAATACAGATAAATGAGAGTTTTGGTGTTGGTTACATGAATGTGGAATTTGTTGTAAGCAAATATCCTAGAAATCTGTTATGTTTCTAGAGGGCTGTATTGACAAAGAAACTTCAAGCATCCATGCCAGAACATGTGAGCTAGATAATAATGCCCATGTCCTCAGAAGAGCAGTAACAAGAGTAGGGCTGGGAAAGTTTTTTTCAGCCACCAAGAAGGGCCAGCTGTCCATTGTTCACTTTAGATGTAGTCATTAGGGATAATGGACAGGAAGAACCTTCCAGAGGAAAATTCAGGGACAAATGGAGGACCATGTGTAAGGGTGATCCTCCAAGAGAACAGAATTAGGACTTTTGAGATGGAACAAACAGGAACTTACTTCACTGCCAAGGCAGGGACATATTTACAATTTCCAACGAGTACGATTTGATACTTATATATGGACATGGGTCTGTTGTGTATTTTCCATTCCCCCTTTTTCTGAATATAATTTTTAGTGGCATTATCTTGTTTTGACTCCACAGTTGTATATAAGTTATAAGGTGTGTGTGTGTGTGTGTGTGTGTGTGTTGGGGGAGATTTAGATAACTTGTTTTTTGACTTAGAGGTCATCAGTCCTTCCTCCTCTACAAGGCTATCTGAACCTCATAAAGGTGAATGTATGTCATCATGATTCTATAGTTTAAGTGCATTAACTCACTGGACATGTAGAATTCCATCATTTGGAAAACAGGTATGGTCTATGTGTACAAAGAAATGCACACAGAGATTTAGGTGATCAAAAGGGCCGCCAGTAGAAAGACAACTAATTTCCCAGTCTTGGATTACTCTTCCATAATATCATTTGTTATAAAAATCAAACCATTTCTTCAGTCATAGATTATATTCCCCAGGCTCCTGTGAAATCATGCCTATCTTTTACTAGTAATTTTTACTAAATTTTACTAACTTTAGCAATGGTGTGTAAAGATGTAGTGTGTTCCACTTTTAGGTTATACCCTTAAAAGAAAAGGGCATGCCCTCCTTACCCTGTTCCTTCATCCAGCTTCCTGAAACATGAACTTGACGTTGGGTTATCTCAGGTCATGTGCACAAAGAGACTACCTTAGGGTACTGATGCTACCTCTGGCCTGAGTTGCTGGCTGCCATATAAATCCTAGACCACCATCTTTTCTCCTAAGGGAAATAAACTACTGTCTTGTTTAATTCATTTTAATTTGATGGTGAACCACAAAATACCGATTTGCCACAAAACGGTTTCAAGTGTGCCAAGAAAATCTTCTCCTCAGCCCTTAGAATAGTCAGGCGGAGCCTGAAGCTGCTAGAACCATTAGGCTAGTTATCATCTTCTCAAAAGATCTTTTTTAAAAAAATACTGAAGTATAACTGACAAACAGTGTTATGTTAGTTTCATGTGTACAACATTCTGATTCAATAGTTCCATACATTACTCAATTCTCAGCAAGGTAAGTGTAGTCACCATCTGTCACCATATAACATTATAATATTATTGACTATATTCCCTCTGCTGTACTTTCTTGTTTAATGCTTTTCTATGTACGTCATTACATTAGAAACATTGGGAAGTACTGCCCTAATCAATACAGAAGTCCTGTTATTTTAGGTTATGGGTAGCCTGCTGCACTGAAACCTCGAGAATGTCCAATGGAACAACAAGAAATACAACACAGAAGTAACTAGTCTAGGGATGCTTGACTGACTCAGTAGGAAGAGAATGGGACTCTTGATCTTGGGGTTATAAGTTCAAGCCCCACATCGGATGTAGAGTTTACTTAAAACCTTAAAAAACAAAAAGATGAATAAGCAAGTGTCAGACTGGGAGAAAATACTTGCAAATCTATCTGACAAAAGTCTGAAAGCCAGAATTATATAAGGAATCTCTGTAAATCAACAATAAAAGAACAACGTAATTTAAAAAGGAAAAAGAAAGAAAGAAAGACAGAAAGAAAGAAAGAAAGAAAGAAAGAAAGAAAGAAAGAAAGAAAGAAAGAAAGAAAAGAAAGAAACTAGTCTTTGTAACTGGTGGCAAACAGAATTTCGTTTTATGCTAATCTGATATGGCTCTCATCTGTAAGCCTTTAGTCTGAGAAAGTGTAAAATCAGCTTGCAGCTCTGGCCTGCATTCACCTGGTGTCCTGCTCAATTCATCTAGATTGCTGAAAGGATCCAGGATGGGTGTGCCTATGTAAGAAACAGGAAGGCATCAGGGATCTGCATGCACTGACTCCACTACATATACTTCACTGCCTGTGTTCTTAGCCCGACTTCCTAGCCAAAGCAATAAATCCCCCATGTGAAAGTAATCCCAGAAAATTCCAAGTTGTCATTTTTGCCTATCCTCAACAGACCTCAGCCTCGGTGGTCTGGCCTAGAATCCCTATTATTCTTTAGAATAATTTCATAGAGGCTTAATGTAAAAAATAAGCCTAGAGGGTAAAGTAGATCATGCCATTAACATTAACAAGAGTTGTAGATAAGCAATCCCTTGCAAAAATATTTAATATAACTCTTTGGACCACAAGCATGAGAAAATTTCCAGTTGCCTTTTGAATTTATACAGGATCAGAGATTCTTGGAGTCAGTCATAAACAAAGCTGATTTAATGACTCCTTGTTTGGAACACTAAACTATTCACAGATGTTAAGAAATAAAGTAAAAATGGGTTGGCGACTTGGATGATGAGGCCCTAGAGCCTCCACCCACCTAGTCACCTCCTCAAGGGAATGATAACTCAAAGTGTTACTTTTGACCACCCCATGCTTGCTAAGTCTCAGAGGTCTCCATTCATCTATGACTAATGGTTTCTTTTCTGTCTGGCGTTTAAATGTGAAACATTTTGAAGAGGACCACACCTTCCCTGTAGGACTTTATTAATAGGAGGGGAAAAAAAATCAGTGTTCCTTCCAGCTGGGCAAGTGGGAAGTAGACTATAGAAGTAAGTTATCTAATGACAGATTAAGTAATGTTATAGGACGTGGAACCAGAACACTCCTTTTCTGGAGCTGTCCATCTGACTGTAACCAATATTTATCTTCTTTTCTAAATGAAATCTTGACTGTGGCTTTTGCCATACAGCCAAATGTATGGCGTATGACATATGATGTAAGAGAAACCAAACATAGGCTAACCATTGACCTAGGATCTGTTGTCCAAACTGGAAAGGATAAAATAGGTCAATAGATCTCTTTTAAGAATCTGAAGGAAGAAGCAAATGAACTCCTTAACAATAGGAATTAAAGAAGCAAAGTCATGGTACAAACGGAGACCACTTCTTTGCCTAACAAACTCTTGTCATACAAATTTCAGCATAAACTTGACTTTATGAGACGGCCTTCCTTTACCTTTAGACTAGATTAAATCTCCTTGCCTGCAGTGTAATGAACTTGTCCTGCTTATACTCATCATAGTGACA
The DNA here is from genome assembly GCF_018350195.1 of Panthera tigris. Classification (NCBI taxonomy): domain Eukaryota; kingdom Metazoa; phylum Chordata; class Mammalia; order Carnivora; family Felidae; genus Panthera; species Panthera tigris. The sequence goes on along the minus strand of NC_056676.1, from coordinate 35,512,304 downwards.
TATTTAAGGTCTTTTCCTTCTCATACTATAATACATGTGATTGATCAAATGAGAAACCTGGTCATTCATGAATCCTCCCTCTCCTTTATTCCTCAAATTCAAACTATCAGTAAGCCCTGTAATTTGTACTTCCAAAATATATTTCAAATCTGACTACTTTTTTCCCCATATCAATTGCCAGCATCTTACCCAATTTACCACATTCTATCCACTAAACAACAAAAACCTCCAACAGTCTAAGTGGTTTCCAATTTATACTTTCACCTCCTTTCTATCCACTTTTTTACAAAGCTAACTGGATGATCTTTGTAAATTGTTCCAAATCACTTACTTACCTAAAATGATTCAGAAGCTTTCTGTTGTGCTTAGGAAAAAAATCCAAATTCTTTGACATAGACTATAAAGCATTCATGATCTTTTGCCTGCCTAGCCCTTGTAAAAAAACAAAATTCAGCTGAGTAAATTTGAAGATCTAATTGGCTTTTTTCAGCATTTCATGAATTGGGCAGCATCCCATCTAGCAAGTAGAGAGGAGCTAAACGGAGCTGTACAAAATGAAATGGTTTTATAGACAGCAAGGGAAAAAAAGCAAGCTTTCTAAGAAAGAGTGGATTGTTTCAGACTATGTCACCTATCTTTGGAGGAAGTTTGGGGTCTTTCATGCAGATTATCTCACTAGTGTTGGCCAGAAAGCTTCAGATTGACTGGTTAAAGGTCACATTCCTGGGAGAGGCAGAAACTTCAGCTAAGTCTTGGTTTGCTGTCCTGTGGGCAAGCGACTCCATTTTGGTTCCACTGTCTCTTGTTTAATATCCTGAAACCTCCTCTCATGCCACTACTCCCCTCACTCACTTGACTTCCCTTTCACCCCCTACTTTTCAGTTCTTCAAATGTACTAAGCTCTGTTCCACTTCAAAGCCATTATCAGAGCATCTTCTTGGCTATTCTCAGTTTTCAGAGAGCATGTCCTCAAAGGGTCTTCCTTACTGTCTGTTCTAAAAAAACCTTTTCTTGTTACTCCCCCTTAAAACAACTTTTAAAGTATTTCTCACATTTTGATAGCATGTATTTATTTTTCTAATTACTTTTCTCTCCCTGTGAACTGCCAGGTCCTTGTGGACAGGGGTCATATCTGCTTGGTTTAGCACACAGGGTAGTGCTTAACTCATAATAGGTATCCAGTGCTTCTGTGCTGGATTAACTGGAGTGTAAGCAAAGAAAATTGGTTTGATGAATGAGGACAGATAGAAAGGAGATAGAAAGATAGGCAGATAGCCCTTCTGAGAGGGATAAGGCAATTGATTCTTGATATGAAGTGTTGGGGTTTGGGAGCAAATGGTCAAGAAAGAATTCTTGAGATATCTTTGGTACAGAAAGGTGGTTTTATTAAAGCACAGGGACAAGACCCGTGAGCAGAAAGAGCTGCACTGGAGTTGTGAGGAGTGACTGATTATATACTTTCAAGTTGGGAGAGGAGTAGGGGATAGAGTGAGTCTCTAAGGATTTGGAAGCAAGGTTTCCAGGACCTTGAGGGTCTAGCTGTCATTAGGAAAAGGTCATTTACCACTGTCTTAGTAAAACCTGAGTCATGAGACCCTTCAGATGTATATTGGTGGGCCACATGCTTGGAGGATGATTGCTGTATCTTGGGTGGTAGAGATAAAGGAAGTTTCCAAAAGGATTTTTACAGGATCCTGGAGGTCAGGCTGATGTCAAGCTAAGGTTGCCTTTGCCTCTAACAAAGAATTAACATGGAGGCAGCTAATCTCTTTGAGGAAGATCACTCTGCCTGTCTCAAGTACTTGTCAATGGGCTATAAATTATAAGGAAGTTTATTTTTTTTCTTTTGCCTTTGTTCTCCATATCAGTTCTTAGAGTTGCAGTGATTTGCAAAAGTCCCAGTTTTGTTCAACTTATATCCTTTCAAAAGGAAGAAAATAAAACCAACAAAAATCTCTTTGAGTAATGAGTGATAATATATATGTGCCGCTTTGTTCTTTAGAATTAAAAAAAAAAACCTAGAATAGTATATTATGCTAAAGTGAATCTCTTTAACAGTATTGAAGAAGGAAAGAATGTATATGCTGAAAACATAATTTGGCATTCCAAAGGAGAAAGGGATACCACTATCTTAGGTTATTTTTTAGATTATTTTTATCCATTTGTTGGCAGTTAACTTGTTGATTATCTGTCCCTCCCTGTTGAATGTCAGCTTCCTGATGGCAAATCTTTTGCCTTTATTGTTCGTTGGTATATCTCCAGCACCCCTAAAAAATAATAATTTTAATGTATAAAGAATATATGGATTTAAAAATTACCGTTGAAGAGTAGCAGAGGATGTTGCTTGTGCAGAGAAATACAAATAACATTTAGGAACTTGCCATATAAATTAGAACATATATCTCTTGGGGTTAGTTCCTGGCTCTTGGATACACTTTTGTCCAGGGACAAATTTGTTAAAATGATGAAACTTGCCTTATAAGTGAAACTTGTGTATTTCAACCACTGTTAAGGGAAAGAACTGAACATCTATTGTCCTAAATAGCAATTCTACTAGAAATATTGCAGTAGAAACCTTGTATTTGGGGAAGGATAATGTAATCAAGGCTCTTTACCAAAAAGATTACAGGATTCAGAAGGCAATTTCCTGGGTAGTACAGCTTACATTCATTCCTGTTTTTGACTTATCCACCAAAAGAAATACCTTCTAGAAGTCTGAGAAGATTAGTTCTCTAATTCAAATGACCTAAATGTTTGGCTACCTTAAATCTACACTAAGGATGCCATCATATTTATGCAGCAGATTTAAAAGAATGCCATATGTGGTTAAGTGTTTCTCAACAAAGTAGTTCCTTGAATACTGCCTTCATACATACTTGTTAATTCATTTAACACCTATCTATCACCAGTGTTTGGGAAATTTTACAGAAATAAGTATCCACTGCATGAAACAATTATTTACAGTCCCTGTAGAGGTCCAATGAATGGACTAGATCTTGTATTCTCAGCCTTAAGTTTACATTAGCATTGTCTGGGCAGTGTAAAAAGGATCTATCTCTTGATTCCACCAAAGGAGAGCTCATTCCAATTAAATTTAAATTTCTGGTCAAAGGATCAGATACGGATTTTTTTTAAAGCTCCCATGAATAGCTGGGGTTGCTGGATGAATTACTATTATTTGTTAATGAAGCAGCCATTCTTTCTTCATGCTCTTCTGAGCTGAGTTAATGTTCACTGAGCACAAAATGGGCCAGCGTAAGTGTCTGCCATTTTCTCCATTTGAGGCCATGACTACTAGGAGATTTTGCCTTTTTCGCTTCTTTTCAGTCAGCTTTGTATTAGCCTTGTTTGATTTGTAAATATCCTTTTTAGTAGAGAATAGATAACAAGATGTTTTTCAAGTCTCTACATCCAGCCGTGTTGTCTGATAGGAAAACTTGTGGTAGAACTAGACACAGTCAATACTGGCTTCTTCTACACATAACTGAGAATCCAGTCAAACTCCACAAATCACTTATACATAATATGTCACCTTGAGTTTCCACAGATGAAAATAGTCTAATGAGTGAAATATTTCTTTTATTAAAAGACTGGTCTGTCAAATTAAGAATCTAGCATTTTACAGAGTGAGAAAGTTGAGTGAGTATTAGTGGCCAGGATAAATAGACGCTTCAGGATATTTTCTTTCCATCTTATTGTTAAATTCCTTCTCGGGTCCATCTTGTCATAGTTTATCTATTACAGTATGTATCCCCAACATGATGAAACATTCCATAATCGTGTGATTTTCAGCCGAAGTGTTGCATAGAGACAGAAAATGAGACCTTTTCCCCCGGTTGTGTGAGTGGCAATATTAGACATTATCGGAAATGAGTGGAGTGTGTTAGAGTAAAGACAAGACAAAGACTGCCAGGAAAGCCATGTCAGTTCACGGTATTAATCTTGTCCTAAATGGCATTGAGCATGTGCCAGCATCTCTGGAACAAAGCCATTTATGTGGAAGCCAAGGAGAGGAAGAGCAGGTGGCCGGCAGAGGAGTCCAGCACTCACAAAGCTGCCCCTGTTCAGTGGCCCAGCCTTGAAAAGCTGCCCTGCTGGCGGAACTGAGTGAATGAATCCCAATGTGATTGACACACTGTGAGTGTCAGTGGGTGCTTCTGAGTCATGATTAGCATGCACATGGAACCAGGAAATTGAAATGAATTGCCATAATCTTTGTACCTTTGTACACCAGCTCAAAATGCCAGTCTGTTAAAAGTCATTTCTTCTTTTCCAGTTAACTATATTTGGAGTAGATGGTTCAGAATGCACATTTGGCCTGACAAATTAATGGGACTTCACCAATTCACTGGGCATAGTTGTTCTTTAGGGAAAAGAAATTAAGAAAGCAACAGCTAAGCTGATATTCAATCATGGCAGTTTTCTTTTAGTTGAGATCCCCATTAAAAGAAAATTTACTAATCCAATTCAGTATGGGTTAGTAAAAACATCCATTGGCCGTATTTTTATAGCATTAATTATTCTTTTTTGTATCTTGGCCAAATTCATGAATCATCTCTACTAATCATCATCTCCATGATGCCTAGTTTCTCTTTTCTAGCAAAAACCTTGGTGGACAATTTACATGGGCCTAGGAATAATGATGGAAGCATCATGAAATTTTCCAGAAATTAGAATGTATAAGCCAGAAGCTTAAAAAGAAGTCACATACGCTCTGTGGACCCAAGATATTAGATGATGACTTTGCTTCATGCAGTATTATCAGTTCCCATCAGGTTTAATATGCTGCTATTGAATATAACTTTTGAACAGAACAGGGTTGCTTGGTAAATAAATGTCTGTTTCACAAACAACACAGGAATAGGCACACAGATGGCTCTGGCCTTGCTTATCTTTCCCTTTATGTCTGGAACCTCCTAGGGCTGCTCAATGGGTGTCAGTATGTGAAAAACAACCAATTGCGCTGATAAAAATAATTTAAAAATAAATAAATAAATAAGACTGCAGGTTTGGGAATAGGTGGTGATGATGATGATGATGGTGGTGGTGGTGGTGATGATTTGATTTGAAAAGCAGTAAGTATTTATGGTTCTAAGCCTAGGGTGAAAGGTAGATATCCTGGCTCAATTAAAGATGATACTTGGTGCTCTTATCCAAGATTTGTCTCTGTCCTTGTATATGTTTTCCCCCTGTGTTGTACTATAAGTCTCTGAAAATCTGTCAATTAAAAATATTTTTGTGTACCTCTTTGTCCTCTTAATTGTGTAAACACAAATAGGATGAAGGAGCTAAGGGCCATTCATAGAGTCACGTAATTCAGTTCAGTAAATGAAGCCCTTTGTCATTCCTGGTTGCAACCAACTCTTGGAAAGAGTGAGGGATTTTATTAGGGTGAGATCATTTTGAACTATTGGGGGATACATCAGACTTTGGGGAGGTACTTCTTTGGGAATCTTTAGTGGGAGGCTTAATGCAGCACCAAGGCTCTGGATATTTGAGAATTAGAGAACAGGGCATAGAAGAAGTTAGGAAGGGATACAAAGAGAAATGCAGAAAAAATGTTATTTAAAATATAAATATAAATATTTATATTGTTTTTGTACACAATAGATCAGGCTTCCAGAGGTACATAATTTTGAAATTGCTTCACAGGTCTTATTACCCGAAATGAAGAGGAAATTTTCTCACTTTTTTATTGCCTTCTTTTTTTCAGTATCTCTTCCCTTTTTTTCTCTTTTCTTGAGTTTCCTCCTTGTTAACAAAAAGACCATTTGTTGAGAGCCTAGCTTCAGAAGATATGTAAAAAAGCACATATTAAAGAGAATTATAGGAGTGCCTGGCTGGTTCAGTCAGTTAAGCATCTGACTCTTGGTTTTGGCTCAGGTCATGAATTCATGGTGCTGAGATTGAGCCCTTCATAGGGATCAGTGCTGGGCATGGGGCCTGCTTAAGATTCTCTCTCTTCCTACCCTTCTGCCCCTCCCCTGTGCATGACTTTCTTTCTCTATGGAAAAAAAAATTTTTGTGTGTGAAATGTTGATGTGAAGGTTATAGTGACAATGTCAAAAAAATTATATTAACATCAGGGTGTTAGTAAATCAATTCTAAGAATTTATCTTCCCAGGTGAACCTTCTGATGTGAGAAAGAGGCTTTGTCTCTGCTTGAGACATCAGACACTGTGCTACGGAGTTTACCAGCCTTGTTCGTTTAACCTTTAAAATAACCCTGCGTGGTTACTATTAGTCCACTCTTGCAGGAGACAGAAGATCACATATGTAAAGGAAATTGCCCAGGGTGACATAATGAAAGGTATTTTACTTAGAATTGAACATGATTCTAATGATGATGCATAACATTGTTTATGTGGGAAAATGTGACCTTACAAATAACATTTAAAAGTAGTCTGATTATATATTGGGGATAACCGGCAACAAAACTGTTTTAAAAAAGGAGAAAAAATACTTTGAATCAATATTATATATTTTAGAACAACAAACTTTGTCACTTTCCTGCTTTTGAGAAAAGCATTTGCAACAAAGTAATATGATTTTGAAAGTTTATGTGCAGTTGTTCAGGTTGATCACTGTACAAAGGCAACTTGCTGAGGGGACGAGTGGAGTTAAGGTCCAGCTTGTATTCATCCATTAGGCCTTAAGTTTAGAGTGTACTGTTTTCTAATAGTTCTCTCTCCCCCAGAAGAGACACATGGTTTTGATTGTTTTTTTTTTTTTTTCATCTTAAAGGGAGTTCCTTTTTCTATTTTTACAAGGGTGGGCAGTGCCTCTTTCCATGATTCTTTTCTCTCTTGATAGCAAAGCTATATGTTATTGTGATAGCAGAGGGCTCAGTATGAAAGTCAGCCAAACAGTGTCAACCCGATCTTAATAATGAAACAATTTTAAAAGTTTAATCATGACACTGCCTATTAAATCAGTTCCCTCCTTGAAATAGAAACTAGTATGCACTCTCCCCAAGTTTGGTTGCAAATCATGCATAAAATACTAGCAGGCCATCCAAAAGAGACTACTGTTAAGACAGAGCATGGCTGAGTTAACATTTTTGGTAAGAGGGACCATAAAACAGTTCTTTCAAAGCATATGATGCTGAAAAACAGAAATGCAGAAAAAAATGTAATTTGGATAATTCAAAATACTCAGACAATTAAATAAAAAAAATTAGAGCCTTTTAAAAATATGGTTGGTATAAGCTGAGAAAAGTATTTAGGGAATAGTAATTCAGGGTTTATTATTTTCCTACAAACATGGTGTAGCTTCTAAAACTTTTACACGAGAAATGAGGCAAAGATTTTGTTGTCTTTATGCAACTTTAATGTGGTTAATGCAAATTGATAGTGTGGCTAATTAAAATGACTGCATTTTTATCTAGATGGTTTTCTGGGTATAAAAACTGCACTTAATTGTAATATTAATGAAGTGTTTAGAGATGTTTGTGTGGAATTTGTTTTGTGATAAGGTAACTTTATGATTATTACTTCTATTACATATATAAACATTTTCTCTATCTTAGCAATGAAAGCCCTTCCTTAAGTAATGAGAAACAGCAAAAACCTGAATATATTACCCACAAAGGAAAAGTATTTGAACATCATAAAATGAATACACAAAATCTCAAAATATAGAATTCCTTAAATAAAAGAAAATCTATTTTGTTTCAGTGGCCAGTAATGAACATTAAAGCTAGTAAACCAAAAAAATCCTTTGTGACTATTTAAGTGAAGACAAATTGACAATTAAGGACTGCAAAGTACATTTGAGGCTGCCTCATTAATATTAATTTTAGATACATAGAAGTATCAACACATTGTAAAAAACACTATAAGGTGTAAGTATTCAAGAAAAGGAAAAAAATAATTGGGCTATTCCTGCAAAAAATTTTATAAGTACAATTTAGAGAAGTGTAATTTACAGAAAAATGTTTGAACTTTTGGCAGATATTTTAAAATGGATTTTCATAGTTGGTGCATAAATTCAGTTAGAGATAAATTAAATCTATTAAATACAATGAATTCAAAAATAATACAATTGGATGTTTCAAATATAGATATATGTATACGGTTCATTTGTTTTCACTTTTATTTTTCAGAGACTTCCAGTACATATGAGCCTCAGTCTGTCATTGTTCATTATAAAAGTTATTCAGGGTTAGATTCCAGCTCCCTGGACTCACTAGCTCTCTAAATTGTAATAAATAACTTCTCTGAGCTTCAGTACTTTCATCTGTACAATGGGACTCACTTTCAAGCTGTTGTACTGATTGAGATAATGCCTATGAATGCCCGCAGTACAAAGCAGAGATAGCACATATTTATTTAACTCCATTTAATATAGTTCAATTTAATATAAGTGGAGTACTATTTAAAAGCTGCAATTCTTGGTAATTTGCATTTTATAATGTTTATGACATTTTTATGAAATATGCATGAAACTTTTTTTAAGTTTTATTTATTTTGAGAGAGAGAGAGAGCGTGTGTGTGTGTGTGTGTGTGTGTGTGCGCGCGCACGCGCGCTGTGTACGTGCAAGAGAGAGAGAGCATGGGGGAGGGGCAGAGGGAGAGAGAATCCCAATGTGGGGCTCAAACTCATGGGCTGTGAAATCATGACCTGAGTCAAAATGAAGCGTGGGAAGCTCAACCAACTGAGCCAGCCAGGTGCCCTGAGATATTTTTCAAAATAGAAATAAGGGTTGTCAAATTGAATAAGATCTATCTGAAATCTCTTAGTCAGGAAGTGGTGGTATTGAGTTGATCTGACTCCAAAGCCTGTGCTGATCACTACATCATGCAATTTCATATGCATGAAGCATGATTCAAGTTAAAGTAATCTCTATGAAGAGACACTTACTGTAAAATAGTCCCACTTGGATTCTTTCCTTTTTTTTTTAATGTTTATTCATTTTTGAGAGAGAGAGACACAGAGCATGAGTGGGGGAGGGGCAGAGAAAGAGGGGGACACAGGATCTGAAGCAGGCTCCAAGATCTGAGCTGTCAGCAGAGAGCCCAATGATGGACTCCAACTCATGAGCCTTGAGATCATGACCTGAGCCAAAGTTGGAGGCTTAATCAACTGAACCACCCAGGCCCCACCACCCCCCAACTCAGATTCTTTCAATAGAATATTTGTGTTTAAAACACCAAAGGGACTTTGTTATGAAATAATTTCAGTACAAGCGGTGCTAGATATGATAACAATGATAGTAGACATAATGTCGTTAGTTTACATAGTCTATATGGTATAGAGAAATAGCCTAAAATAAGTTAGGATGGAATTGCCTTGGAAAATTCTAGGAAGGGGGCAGAGAAGGTTTAAAGAATTATTTGAAATGCTGAAAAGGTGAGAAAAAGAATTATAATCAAATTGGGTTGGAAGATAATGCTCAAATCAAGACTCCAATAGGATGCCTTGATACGGTGCTTAGTGATGCAAGCATTTTTCAGCTAGGGATGCTTGTGACCAAAAGCCAAGAGGTAGTATAGCAAAGTGGACACGGGGCTTTTTGCCTCCTGCCTGAATCTATATCCTGATTTCAGCGGTACTAATTGTGTTTTGGAGGGCAAATTACTCAACCCCTCTATACTTCAGTGTTGTTTTCTCATGTGTAAATTGGGAATAATGGTATTACTTCTGCATGGTTTTATTGTGAGGATTAAATCACCTAGTAGATGTAAAATGGTTGGAATAATATTTGACATACAGAAACTTCTCCTGAAAAATAGCATTTGATAAATGTTTGCTGTTCTTACTATTTTTATTATGAGATTCTTAGAGTTTCTGTATTCTTTCTCATTTTCATTTCGCTCTTAAAACCTGCCGCAGCCAGCCTTTTGTCGTCAGCCCTCCTTTAAGCTTTCTTTACAAGTTTACCAATAAACTCCCAGTTACAAAATCCAATAAAACGTTTTTAATACTTTTCTTTTTTGACCTCTCATTGGTATTTGCAAAGTTGATTTATTTCTTCTCTCTGACACTGTCTTCCCTTGGAAATCTATTAATAGGGTTTATGTTTTAAGAATGCCATGATACATATCAAGCTCTTACACTGTGTCTGGCACACAGACATACTATATGCTAGTATACAGTTGTATTATTATTATTATTCTGCCTGTGTTTATGTGGAGGTTCCATTCTTCTCATTGTCTTCTCAGTGATACTCTCATAAGTAGTACCTGTGTCATAGCAGATGCCATGTGTATTCAATTACCTACCACAGAGCTTGCCAGAGAGTAGGCACTGTTGATTCCATAAATACTCCATAAAAACCTGCATACAGATGCTTATAGCAGTTTTATTTATAATTGCCAAATGTCAGAGCAACCAAGACGTGTCTCCATAGGTGAGTGGACTCATAAACGGGTTCATCCAGACAGTGGAATATTATTCAGCACTAAAAATCAATGAGCTGTCAAGCCATGAAAAGATAGGGAGGAACCTTAAATGCAAAATTACTAAGTGAAGGAAGCCAGTCTGAAAAGGCACTGTACTATATGATTCCAGCTGTATGGCATTCTGGAAAAGGTTAAATTATGGTGACAGTAAAAATCAGTGGTTTCCAGGAGTTTTGAGAAGGAAGAAGGAATGAATAGGTGAAGCACAGAAGATGTTTGGAACAGTGAAACCATTCCATATGACGTTGCAGTCATGTGGAATAATTTCACTGCCAGTGTCATACACATCATTATTTATTTGTGAAAATCCATGGCATGCACAACACCAAGAATGAACCCTAATGTAAACTATGGGCTTTGGGTGATTATGATGTGTCAGTGTGTGCTTATTGATTATAACAGAGTACCGGTCTGGTGCAGCATGTTGATAGTGGAAGGAGTGTGTCTGAGGGGACACGGAATGTATGGGAACTTTCTGCACTTTCTATTCACTTTTTGTGAATCTAAATCTGCTCTAAAAAATAAAGTTTATTAAAAATAAACAGTCATGTCGTAAGGGGATAGATTGATCAGTGAAGATTTACCAGAGCAAATTAACTGGAGTTTGAAGCATTAAAAAACAGAATGCTAGGGAGACAAAAGAGAAGAAAACATCTCTGGCAGAGAGGACAGTCCACATCAGTGTTTGGAAGCTGGAGAAAGCATTTTGAGTTTAGAAGAGAAATAGCATAGGCAGATTGGTCAGATTAGTATTGCTGAAATATAATTTAGCTAAACAAATACTCCTAATTTTTGAAAAATGATATAATTTGTAAGTCTGTAATTCAATCTTCTTAAATCAGTATCTTTCTATTATTTTTTCTTATATGAATATAGTAGTCACCAATTACAAACATAAGGTAAAAACGTTTTGACAAGCTGACAATTGATAAGCCTAAATGCTTCCGGCCTCAGTTGAGAAAAGGGTCCTTTTGATCTGTTCACAAGAAAACAAGGACTCATACAGCTTCCTTTGTGTATCTGAAGACCATGGTTAACTAGTGTTTAATCCACTGAAAGAGACACTGTAGTTCACTAAAATGACATCCTGTGGCCTCAAAAGGAGATTTTGATTCAGTTCCTACAGGACATAAAGTGTTTTTACAGGCTTTACAAGAAAGCACTGTTTAAGTTCTAACACTAAGGTTTCTTTCATCCCAAAGAGGATAAAACTTTATGGCAAAAGAGTAGTTTACCCATCGCCTGTCACAATAGTTACAGGGCAGGGCACCAAGAGATGGTAGTTTAGATGCCTTACTTGTAAGTGGAACTAATCCTGGTAAAATATTGTCCAAAGTAAAAGTACTAAAGCACAAATAGTGAATCATTTTTTTTTTACAGACTGTTTTGGGGTTATTCAATGTTTTATGAATGTACCCATTGAGTTAAAATCCTTGAGTGAGAAAAGAATTTTAAAACATGAAATACTATGGAAAGTTTGTAATACCTAGTTTATGTGGGGGCGGGGAATGTTTTTAATGGGAAAAATCAAACTTTGAATAGCTTTTCATTCACAGTTTATTCATTGCTTCCTTCTTTCATAAAATGATTATTGAAAGACTCCACTGTGCAAAGCATTAGAGAGAGGACCTTGACATTGGCTAGGGAATCTTCTCTCACATGTTTATAATTCAGAGGGAGCTTAAGTATGCTGGTTTTGTTGTTCTGTGCAAATGTGGGTGCGTAGTCACTGCACATCATATGTGACTGCATGTTAGTTACATATTATAAAGTTATCCAAATACACTTGTAAAGTGCTGTAAATGTTATTTATTGTGCTAATATGGCAGGGAAACAAACATTCAGAAATGAGGTACTTTTGAATGCTCAAAATCATTTGGAAACTCTTAATAAAGTCATTTGTTACTTTCTGTAAGTAGCTTACAGATGATGATAAATCATGTACAAGTAATTAAGATCGGCCATTTTTTTATTGTTCTTGATCTTCTGAAGGCGTATTGCATAAGAACTGATAGGCAGTTTTAAAAATTCTAATCATCAGGGATTTACTTCTTGGTAGAAGGAAAAATAAACGAGGAATAGAAAGTGGTAAGAGGGACTGCTGAATATTGAAATAGAGAATGTTCTCACTGTGGATAATAATAATGTCCTTTTCTCCACAACTTTCAGAACCAGATCAGGAGGAGATTTTCTTAAGAGCTATGTGGTGGTTTAAATAAATAATGACACTTACTAGGGATATTGATGGGGTCTCTTTTTTTGTTTATTCTAAAAAAATTTTTTTTAATGTTTATTTATTATTGAGAGACAGAGAGAGACAGAGCGTGAGCAGGGGAGGGGCAGAGGGAGAGGGAGAGGGAGACACAGAATCGGAAGCAGGCTCCAGACTCTAAGCTGTCAGCACAGAGCCTGACACAGGGCTCAAACTCACAAACCATGAGATCATGACCTGAGCCGAAGTCGGATGCTTAACCGACTGAGCCACCCAGGCGCCCCTGTTTTGTTTATTCTAAACATATGTTCATATTATACTTATTTCTTTTAAAAGTAAAATAGTTTACTGTATGGCAAATTTCAGCAATAACACACTTTTAAGATATCAGAGAAAATACTTTACTTTTTTCTTTCAAACAATTCCTAGGATAAATCATAATAATGAGTGAATTGAACATCTGAAGATGGTATCTATTTTGGATATGCAAACATCCCACAATTTTAAATACTATAATATTTCATACCATCCTTCTCACAGAAACTATTAAGGAGCAATTTCCCATCTGCGTGTGCTGACAGGTCATACAGATGGTATTGATGTTTGCTCAAAAAATGTCTTTGAACATCTGTTGTATTGAGCATGACTTTTTTTCCTTTTGATCAAAAATTGCTTTTTTGCCTTTGATATGCCATGGATAATCTAAAGAAATCCATACTAGAGAGCAGAAAACTACTGGCTTTTTTTGATGAGGGCCAGAGAGAGCAAATTATGAGTGCAAAAATTAAAAAAAGGAATCTATGAGTTTTATAAAATTGTGAAAATATGAATCTAAGATCAACTTTCTCTCTGTTTTTTTTTAAATGTTAGAATTCAATGTTCAGGTTGAGCCAGTGGTATGCTGGTAAAATGGCTTTCTAGAAAGAAAGAAGCCCATGACTTTTTACAGTATTTGCCAATTTCCAAGGTATAAATATTGCCACCATGGTGATTTGAGGTTAACAGTGGTTCAACAATTTCTCACAAAATTATTGATTTTTAAAAAAGTTTATTTATTTATTTTGAGAGAGAGAGAATGTGCACACAAGCGGGAGAAGGGCAGAGAGGGAGAGAGAATCTCAAGCAGGGTCCGTGCTGTTGGTGCAGAGCCTGATGCAGGGCTTGAACTCACAAACAGTGAGATCGTGACCTGAGCTGAAATCAAGAGTTGGATGCTTGACCAACCAAGCCACCCATGCACCTGACAAAATTCCTGATTTTTAACAATTAGCAATTGTGAATCAGTAAGAGCTGACTCCAGAACGCCACTCATTGTATTCATGATAGAAATGACATATGCTCCTTCTCATAAAGGCTGCTATAAAGTCCAATTTGTTCTCCATAAACAGATGTTTCAGTTTACCTTTCATCTTGAGTATCCATTTTTAACTGTTATGGAATCTGCTATATAGGCAACATATACATTTGAGTAATGTGGTTACCCAATTGCTCCTCTTCTCCAGATTCCTCCAACAAATGTTTATTGCTTATTAATGGGATGTGGGTGATAGAATGTGTGGAGGGAGGTTGAATTTGAAGATTATAAAAAAATGCTGCAGTATAGAGGCACCACTTGACCTATATCATTTGTATTTCAGCTGACTTTTTTTGAACTTGTACTGAAATGTGACACCACTAACCCCATGATGTATCATCATAAGGCCAGTATAATATCTTATTATTCTGTAATTCAAACCAGTCACTTCCTTTATTATATCACAGCCATGTTGTTATGACAGTCCATAAAAATTTTCATAAACTACAATATTGTGAATACTGAGCTATCAGTTACAGTTTATAAGAATTTTATGAAGACCCCGATCCTCATTTTATTTTTTTGAGGGGCTAGTTCTTGGTGGTCCAAATGCTTATCTGAGCCTTGTTTGTTTTTTGTTTTTTGTTTTTTTGCTTTTAATTTAATTTTTTTTAATTTACATCCAAATTCCAAATTAGTTAGCATCTAGTGCAACAGTGATTTCAGGAGTAGATTTCTTAATGCCCCTTACCCATTTAGCCCATCCCCTCTCCCACAACCCCTCCAGTAACCCTCTGTTTGTTCTCCATATTTATGAGTCTCTTCTGTTTTGTCCCCTTCCCTGTTTTTATATTATTTTTGTTTCCCTTTCCTTATGTTCGTCTGTTTTGTCTCTTAAAGTCCTCATATGAGTGAAGTCATATGATATTTGTCTTTCCCTGACTGACTAATTTCACTTAGCCTAATACTCTCCAATTCCATCCACGTAGTTGCAAATGGCAAGATTTCATTCTTTTTGATTGCTGAATATTACTTTATTGTGTGTGTGTATATATCTATATCTATCTATCTATCTAGATAGATAGATAGATATCTACCACATTTTCTTTATCCATTCATCTGTCGATGGACATTTGCTTTAGATAGTGCTGCTTTAAACATTGGGGTGCATGTGTCCCTTTGAAACAGCACACCTGTATCCCTTGGATAAATACCTAGTAGAGCAACTGCCTGGTCGTGGGGTAGTTCTATTTTTAGTTTTTTGAGGAACCTCCATATTGTTTCCCAGAGTGGCTACACCAGCTTGCATTCCCATGTTTGTTTGTTTTTTAAATCAGATTGAATACATTAGTTGCAGAGCATATTACTCTAAAGTTTATCGGCTTATAAGAGTTATAAGCATTTATTAGCTCACACAGTTCCTGTGGGTCACAAATTTAGGAGAGGTGTAGCAGGGTGCTTCTAGCTTAGGGTCTCTCATGAAGTTGCAATCAAGATGTCTACCAGGGCTGCAGTCATCGAAGGTCTCACTAGGATTGTAGACTCTGCTTCCAATATGACTCGTCTGCGGCTGGCTAGTTGGTACTGGCATTTGGCAGAAATCATAGTCCTGTTGCTACATGGGCCTCTTTCTTCAAAGGGCTACTTGACTGGTCCCACAACATGACAGCTTTCCTTTAGAGCAAGTGGTCCCAGGGATAGCAGGGTGGAAGTAGCAGTCTTTTGCGTGACCTACGCTCAGAATTCAAACACTGCAATTGCCATAACAGCCTAGTGGTTACACAAGTCAGCCCTGTGACAGAAACTAGAGGATGAGGACGAGAAGGTAAGAATCATTGGGGTTATCTTGGACCACATGGAGGTTTTGTTTTGATTTCACCAAGGTTTTTAGTAAGGTACCGTGGTAATTTGGATTTTTAGTCAGCTGAACCAATAGAGCAATAGGCTAAAAGCTTTCAGTGAATCTTCAGGGGCACTATTCAATTTACACTGTATGAAATATAAAAATTATTATGAAGTCTTTTTTTGTCTTGATGATAATTCTTTCTTTAAAAAATAAATGAGGATGTTGAATGATTGACGCAGAGGGTAGAAGCAGGGGTCCTGTTTAATTTGTGCAATAGTACAGCAGAATAGCACAATCCCCCAAAATCAATATTCACAACCCAGTTCTTCCACTCAGTAGCTGGGTGACCTTGAACAATTAAATAGCTCTCTGCCTTGGGATGGCTGAGTGGCTCAGTCGGTTAAGCATCTGTCTCTTGATTTTGGCTCAGGTTATGATCTCACGGGGCTCATGGGATGGAGTCCCATGTCGGGCTCTGTGCTGACAGCATGGAGCCTGCTTAGGATTCTCTCCCTCCCTCTCTCTCTGCCCCTCCCCCGCTCATGCCCTCTTGTGCTCTCTCTCAAAAATAAATAAACATTAAAAAAAAAACATTAAAAAAAAATAAATAGCTCCCTGCTTTAGCGTCCTTATTTGAAAAATCATCTAACAGAATGTACTTTACAAGATGATTTTTTTAGGATTGGACTATTTAGCATATGTAGAGGGTTTAGACAATTGTTTTCATATAATAAATGCTCTATTCATTTTGGCTTTTTTTTCTTCATTGAGTTGCTAGTGTTAGACTGTAACAAATATCTACCATTCTTCAAAGGAGGTAGATATAGTATATGTCACAGATTTCCCTATCTTAATTCCTCACAGCAAAGCTGCAGCATAGGCTCTTCATTTCATTTTACACATGGAGAAGCTGGGATGAATCAAGGTGGGGTGCTAGCTTAAATGGGACAGTAAGTAGAAAGAAGGATGGGGGCACCTGGGTGGCTCAGTTGGTTGGGTGGCCGACTTCAGCTTAGGTCATGATCTCGTGGTTTGTGAGTTTGAGCCCCATGTCGGGTCTGTGCTGACAGCTCAGAACCTGGAGCCCACATCAGATTCTGTCTCCTTCTCTCTCTCTTTGCTTCTCCCCTGTTCATGCTCTGTCTCTTTCTCTCTTAAAGATGAAAAAACCAGATTTACTTGGTTGTTCTGCATGTTCTGCATGCTGAGGGAATTTCTGGGGTTTAGCACTAAAAGTGTTTAAAGACTTTGCCAGCAGATTTACATATTAGAACTTCAATTTTGCTAATTGTCCCATCTTACTGGTTAAACAGAATTACTTAGGATGCACCAAATTTTTTATTTGATTTCAATACTTTACTATCTACTCTCTGGCCCAAACTTGCTTTTCCAGTGCAATTTTGGTCTGAATATTTCTAAATAATCAAATGTTTACGTCAGTGATATTTTCTTCATAACCTTGATGGTGTGAGTTATTGATAATAATGTCATCACACACTCTAACATATCTAAAAGCATAACAACATTGATATTAAGAACAATATATGCCATTTACATTCATTTTTAATGTCTGAGTACTGGCTTTCAAATATTGGTTAACATTGTAGGTGTTATATACAGAAAACATATATATTAGATATAATATAGAATAAAATCTTTTTGTGCTTTGTATGGTAAAATTCAATCCATTATATTAATTATAAGTTATATTTAATATCTCAAGATTGTAAAAAATTCTAATTTTGTAAAAACAGTTGTAAAGAAACTTCAAAACAGAGGGAAAACGTCCACAGTTAATATGAGTATCAGAAGAGGGTCTATTAGCTCAATCATTACATGAACATTTTTGAACAAGTACGTGTTTATACAAATTAAATAATAATTTGAGGCTGAATAATATAGATGAGGTTAGAATATAATTTTATTATTTATGTGATTGCTTGTTTCTAAGCTATATGTCTACTAAACATTAAATAATAACTATCATTCATAATATGAAAACACAAATTTAAGTAGTCTTTGACTTTTTAATTATTTAATTTCATTAAGCCACAAGGCTTGCCAGTAAAAAAAGTCTTATTTAAGAACTCTTCACTTCTTGTAAAGATGAAAGGAAAACCATCTAAAAATTACATGAAGAAGAAAAACTCCAAAATCATGTGTGACTATACCTACAATAAGGTATCTTCAATTCAGACAGAATTGTTTGTATAAAAGTATAAAGGAAGTGAGAAAATATGTGAGAAAAAGATGTCCCCACCCCTAAAAAATATTTTTAAAAAGCCCCATCCAGTGGGCTGCATTTGAGATCCGTAGTTACTTACCAGATAATAAAAGGCATATTATTTTTCAATGCGGTAGCTGAAACAATATCCACTGAACACTGCTTTGAGGGTTCAGTCTCACGTCTGAGCAGTGACAGAGAAGCTTGTTCTCTTTATATGGGAGAATTGGCTGGGAATTCAAGAGTGTACTTGCAACTTTAACAAAAGTCCCTGGTTGAGAAGATGACCAAAATATGTACTTTAGGATTAGATGTAAAGGATAAATTATAACATCAGCAGAAATGGGATGCACTTTATTCTTCAGCCAGGATCTACTTGTTTGGTGTGCTTCCTAAAATTTGTAACGCAAAGTGTAGGCGTTTCAACACTTCCCTGAAGAGATTATTTTATGTGCCAGTATGTACATTTTTTTCCTAATATTCAAGAATAAATCCTCTTTAAAAAAATTTTATCCAAGCAGTAATAAGTACTATTCAGGATTTAATGAGCCTGGTGTTCTCCCCCGTGGGGTGGAAAAGCTTGCCTGAATAAATGCTCTTTGGAGCTGCCAGCATTGATGCAAGGGAGGGAGAATGGAGAGGAAGGAGCTCAGCTTCTTTCCTGTGTTCGGCACCACAGGATTCTGCTGAGCCTTAGGAAGTAACTGTGCTCTCTCCCTGTAGGGGCAGTGGGAGTTGGGGAAAGGAAAAAAAAAACAAAAAACAAAAAACAAAACACAAGAGAAAGGGAGAATGCACTATTTTCAGCAAACAGAGCACTGATTCAGCCAAATGATAGAAATCTAGGAAAAAAATTTGAATGAATTCTACATATAGTATTTTAAATAAATGGGAAAGGATGGACTATCAAAGGAAAATACATTCAAGAGTCAGATACTACTACTTGAAATTTAGCTTTACTCTTAGCCACTGAATGATCTTGGATAAATTGCCTAATTTCTAAGCCTTAATTGTCTAATCTATAAAAATTCAAATAATGCTTTCAGAAGATTGTTTTAACAGTGACATTTAAAAAAAAAAAGTGCTTCCCAATGATTGTTTTTTGCCTTTCAGTCTTTCTTCCCACCTATTTCTTTAGTGAAATATGAAAATAAAAATACCACAAGTTAAGAGCATGTTTTGAACACTCTTTTGCATCTTACTTATTCACTCAGTTTCATATTTATTTAATAAGCTTATCCTGGGAGGGGCGCCTGGGTGGCTCAGTCACTTAAGCACCAGACTTCAGCTTAGGTCTTGATCTCATGGTTTGTGGGTTCAAGCCTCACGTCGGGCTCTGTGCTGACAGCTGAGAACCCGGAGCCTGCTTTGGATTCTGTGACTCCTTCTCTCTCTGCCCCTCCCCCACTCATGCTCTATCTCTCTCTGTCTCCCAAAAATGAATAAAAAAGTTAAAAAATTTAAAAAAAAAAAGCTTGTCCTGGGAAGGGTTTATCATACAAAAATAAATAACACCTGTTGTCCAGAATACAGGCACACAAACACAATTTTATAAATGTGGTAAGCTCCACTGTAGAGGATATAGACGTAGAGATGGTTCTAGAAGAACACAGAGAAAAGAAAAAGTCCATGTTAGGGAGTCAGGGTTACTGTGATAGGTATGAATCTTATTCCATAATGGCAATGAAATGTCACACTTGAAATTAAGTCAAATGTTTCTCAAGCATCCCACTGCACTGAAGGAAAATCCTATCTCAGTGGTTATTAGGAGGCCTGTGCCTTCATCAGATTTTACACATGACTTCAGTAGGCTCCTTTGCTACCTGTAAAATATGAGACAGGTGTTATCCGTCATTGTCTATGCCCATATATTACTTTATTTGGCAATTTGATGTTTTATGGTAAGCTGAATAATGACCCCCAAAAGGGATCACCTCCCTAATCCCTCAACTCTGTGAATGTTACCTTATATAGCAAAAGGGACTTTGTGATTAGGTTATGACTTTTGAAATGGGGAGATTATCCTGTATTATCCAGGTGGGCTCTAAATATAATGAAAATGGTCTTCATAAGAGGGTGGTAAGAAGGTCAAAGGAATAAGCAGCAGATGTGATGATGGAAGCATGAATTTGAAATGTTTTCAGGAAGGAGTCATGAGTCCTAAGAATGCAGGTTGCCTCCAGAAACTAGAAAAAAACAAGGAAATGAATTCTTTTCTAGAACTTCTTGGAAGAACCAGCCTTGCTAACACATTGATTTTAACCTAGTGATACTGATTGCAGATTTCCAGCCCCCAGAATTGTAAGAAAATAAATTTGTATAATTTTAAGCCAGAATGTTTGTGGTACATTGTTACTGCAACATTAAGAAATTAATACATGTTTCATGCCAAGATTGGGTCCCAGGAAATTTTGTCAAAGTTGGAGATGTAAATGTTTGGGACCCTGGGGCACCCTGTTCCAGAGAGTAGAATGGAGATCTCAACTGTTAGGTCATCAACCCATTTTTTTTTTCAGAGTTTAGGTAAAAAAATTTTTCTCTATGACTGCTACTGAAAGTGGTCAACTCTTTCCAGAATAATTTTCTGCTGGCCTTTAGGGAAAAGGTTATTAACTGGTGAATTTGTGGGTTGCAATTGGCCTATGGGTTCGGTTTTGATTAGTATATATTTGAATTTTTATGTAAAATTAAGGAGATTTCCCATTAAATAAATGCAGAGTTATACCTTATTTTGAAAAGTTGGAAAGTCTGGCAATATGGCACTCCCATGAGGAAACCGTTGTGTAGAGTTGTCTCCTTTAGTCAAGGTATACGCTTGCCATTGGAAGTCTAGTGATACTCCCTCAACTCATTTAGTTACTTACCTGGCTAACATAGACATTTGAGTTTGTGATCAATTCTTAATGCCATTAAATTCTAGAAAGAGAGTTATCTTTAGTCAACTGCTGCTTGGGAGGGAACTTGCAACCCAATCTCTCTCAGGAAGGAAAGCAGATAGGGTCTGGAGAGTTTGTAACAGGATGGGAATAAAAAAAGTATGAACAAAATCAACCATAAAATAAATAATGAATTATTTTTCCATAAAAGCTTCTTTGAAATCACATTTGAACTTGGGTCCCAAAGGGTGAAGACACGTGAGTTAGTGACAAGATGGTAAATTATCATGGACTGTGTCTCTTTCCACTGATCCAAACCCTGAGATGTCTTAGAGGTATGAAGAGTAGTGGGAGCTGAAGAACTAAAGACAGGTTGCAGGTCCTGGAAGGGGCTGGAGGAAGGTGTGATTCTGGTGCAGATGGAAACAGGTTGGATGGTAGAAGGCTAGAGGCAGTGATTAAAGGATGAGTTGGAGAACAGGCTGTAAGAAGGATTTTGAGGTGTGTGTATGTGTCTATTCCATTAACTGGATCATTGGTGATTATTGTCTGTGTCATCAGTGATGAGAGACAGAATCTGTTAAGGGAGATTGAGTTGGAGATACATTTAGTTTAGATTTAATGTGGGATATGTGTTTGGTTTGTGGTTACTTCTCTGTACAGTTATTTGTAGTTGTCCTGATAAAAGAATGGCTACACTTAAAAGCTCAGAACTGTTTCTAGGTTATCTGTAATATGATATAGAATATCTTATCTTAGTCATAAATGTGCATTATCACAGCATCCTGGACCAGTGGGAAGGACCACAAAGTTCAAGAAATTGTAGAAAGCAATAATAATCCTTATTCACCTAATTGATTCTATATGTACAACCTGGTATGAATTGGGATATATTTTTAAAAGTCAATCGAAAACAACAACAAAGAAGAGAGAACAATGAATTAGCATTTATACTCACAGAGCTGCTTCTGACCCGTGTGGTAAATTAGAAAACAGAGTCCATTCCTGTGCAGGGACTAACCCTGAGCTACATTGTAAGATTGGTGAGCATAGGGGAGTTTGGATCTTCACTTCCCGCATTGCCTGGTCGCCAGATCCTGTTGTCCAGGGCACAACATGCCAACTGTATGCAGTGACCCTGTAGCGAACAGACAGGTGGTGAAAGTAAAGTGTGGCAGAAAGAAGTACCAGTGGGAAACCTTAAGTGTGTAGGAAGAGTTTTTGTTTGTTTGTTTGTTTAATTATAATAAAAAAATATTAGTCATTTTCATGAGGGTAAATACAAAAAGAGGATAACAAGAATGGAATTTCATCAGTAGTATAGATTCTAATCTTCTAATCCACCAATAGATTATTATACCTTGGATAATACAGTAGAATAAATTTGTTTATAATCTGATTTTGTATTAAATTTTCTGCATTCCCATCATTTGCTTTCTCAACTATCCTTACTTAATAAGGGTTGATCATACATTTTCCAATTGGGGGGGTTTTGTTGTTGGCATGATGGAAGCTAGGAGTATACAAATTTAATAGGAATTCCTGATATGTCCATAAAACTGTTGTAAATTCTTGTTTAAAAATTTTTTTATGTTTATTTTTGTGAGAGAGACACACACACACACACAGAGTGCAAGCAGAGGAGGGGCAGAGAGAGAGGGAGATACAGAATCCGAAGCAGGCTCCAGGCTCTGAGCTGGAGTTGAACCCACGGGCCATGAGATCATGAACTGAGCCGAAGTCGGATGCTCAACCGACTGAGCCACCCAGGTGCCCCCGTTGTAAACTTTTAATTAAGAAATGGCCACTCACCTAGATTTATGGAAACCCAGAGCAATTATTATAGTTGTTAAAATGGGGAAAAAAATAAGTTTAAAGCAAAAGTTTTGTGAATTCAAAGAAATTATTCTTTTGGTGGATAAAGTATAAAAAGGGAGACGGGTTGTTTCAGGAAGAAATACCGAGCTGGTTGCTGGTGCACAAAGTGTCAGAACAGTACATTCTCATGGAGGAGGCCTTATTTTGTTCACACCGGATTGAAAACTTTGTCCCATAGTACCACAGAGTTATAAATCTATTACAGAAATAAGTAGAAGTGTAGCAGTAGATCATGGTTTAAATTACTGCTTTGTATAAAGTTATTTAAAAATAAATATTACAATAACTGTTATCTTTGGTCACCACCTTCTCTTTGATGTCACGTCTAAAACAAATAAAAGGATTTCAAATTGTTCTTAGGAAGGTGCTCCATTTCTTGTGAGATTTATTTTAAGATATCTGTCTACATGAACATGCCTGTTCTCTGCTCCAAATCAAACTAGGAAAGTATTTTTTTTAAGTATGAAAACAAACGCTTTTAGTTCTTTCTCTGTTTGTAGTGCAGTTCAGATTTCTATTTGGAGAGTGCATTAATTGTCCAGCAATGCTAAGGGAGAGTTAACTGGAATGTGGAAATGATTTTCAATATCCTTTCTAGATCAGCGCCCTGTTTTAATATAGAACAGGTGCGTGTGACTTTACATGTAATTTAAAAAATAGATATAGCCATTTGTGTATTCAGACAAAGAAAAAAATCTGTCTGAAGCATCAAGAAGCAAAGAAAGCTGGAACATTCTGAAAATAGACTTTTCTCCTTATTTTTGGTCTTCTCAAAAATGACAATTATATGGAAATTTCTATACTTCAATAGAACACAAAACTTTTTGTTGTTCTCCCCACACAATTTTGTTCAGATTTTATAGAGGTATGCAAGGTAAAGTTCTTACAAGAAAGAAACCCATAATAGGCAATATGTTATCTTCAAATATTACACATTTAGACATACACATATAGCTGTTGTCCTACTTGTTTCTTTTTAATTTAGATTGAGTCCAGTTCCCCAAGTTGATTGATGAGCCAGACACTGTAGTGATAATAACCGAGGAATGGAGTAAAAACACAGATACATCTCCAAATGGTCAGAGCTGAGGGACGTAAACACCGACAGGATCCAACACAGAGCTGGTTGAGGGAAAACACATTTCTGTTTGCAGCGTTTGAAAGAATCTTGCTTTCAGACTCATATTTTCGAACATTGTGATACTGCATGAGCATTCACTAGGGCCTCTGTATACATTAGCTAGATTTGACTTTTCTGAGTAACATTCACTAGATGTGATAGGAAGTCTACAAGGGCAAATTTTCTAGAATTAAAAGAACCAATTTTCTCTGTAGATATGATTGTTTTAAGTGTGTGTGGTGGCATTCATACAAGGAGATTTCATACCCTGTGAGACCAGAGGCCATCACAGAGTTCAGGCTGGGGAGATATATAAGAATGCTGTTGTGGTGAGTTTCTGTCAACTGTTTCATTTTTTAAGATACCGAGAATGTCCATACAGGATATTTAAGAAACTTTCAAATAACTAGACCTGACATTTATGTTGGAAGATAATTACATTTAATGGAGGAGACAAAAGGTTATTTGCCATATGCTTTTGTTCGTATTCAGCCTTCAGTGCCCTTTCTCCCATTCTCCACAAGTCCAGCAATTACCCAAGCTTCAACGTCCAATTCAAATGCCACCTTTCTACATGATGGTTTCACTGTTCTTACAGTGAAGGATTCAGCTAGAATGTAAATAGAATCTCCCCCCGTACAACGTGATAAACACTAATCACACCGTCTTCATTCTACTTTGTATAGCCAATTACGTGCTAGGAGCTCCCTGAGGACAGGAAACGTGTTTTATGTAGCATCGCTGAACGTTCTAAATGCTGAAAGGGTTTGGTGACTGATGTTGGGGGAAAAAGAACCTTAGAATTAATCTCTAATTTTGCTTCTTGCATATCCCATGGAAATGGAATAAAATTAATAGGAACATAAAAGGGATTTTTATCTTTGCTCACTATTCAGAGGTTTTCTTGAGGGTCTCAGTCTTTTTCACTTTGTCTAAGAATGACCCCCAGACACACGCTCAAATTGCTTTCCTGGGGACAGGCAGACGTGAATGTATATCCTATTTCTGGGCTTTCTTAAACTAGAGGAAAGGAGCCAGTACCAGGCATCCTCTCACTCTGATACCATGCTCGAATCCAGACAGCAGTTGGGGAATGAATCACTGTCCAGACCTGAAAGATGTGACGAGTGCAAGGCAATTGCACAAAACATTCTGGATTTTCCAACAACTGTAATCCAGAGGCCTTCCTCTCTGCTGGCTGTTCTGCTTTATCTTGGGCTGCAAAAGTCAGTGACACTTTCTGTCAGCTCTCAGATCTTCATAATTGTTCCTTGGCAAGTTCTAGTGGTGGTGAGTGTATGCATCTGTGTAAACATGAGCATTATCTGTGCTTTAAAAATTAACCATAAACATATGTAAACAAGCAATGACTATGCATGTTTTCAAAGAGAGGTAGCAGAAACACACACACACACACACACACACACACACACACTGTTTAAGAAGTGAAGGAGGTGAAAGTTACTCTTAGGACTATAAAAGTTATAATGGGGAAGAATGGGAGTGGTGAAGGGCTACACCAACTAGGTAATTAGATGTGAGTGATGGATTTGAGCTTCATGGAAGAAGGAAGTCTTGAGCACAGTTTTGAAGACAAAATTAAATAAGGCAAATGTGATTTATTTACCAGCCTGAGAGCAATCCACTGATAAAGGTGTATTTTTAATTAAATGTCTGTGATCTAGTATCGACATTTAATACTGTCATAGGGGAGGAAGATATTTTCCTTTTACCTTTCTAGGTTCTTTAGGGTCTAATAATTAAATTGACATAAGACAGATTAACAGGAGAAAAACAAATTTAATTTCATATGTATGGGAGCCCCATAAAAATATGAGACCCAATGGTAAGTTGAGGCTTATATTCCGTTCTGAGCTAAGGAATGGGATCAGGGTCTGGGGCCTCAAAAGGAAGACAATTCACAGGAAGTCGGAAAGAGCAAATATTTTGTAAACAAATGTTTTTCATGCTATGCAAAGACGATGGGTCATGGAGAGGAGTTTGGACAAATGGGCCCTGCCAAGCTCACTATAGCTTACCATAAGTAGACTATGTATTTTGTAGCTATGTCTGGTGATAGCTCTCTTCCTAGACCAAGCCCTCTATCTCAATTCTTATAAACAGTTAAGTAAGTGATAGGTAAAAAGTTCTTCCTGAGTCTTTGAGTCCATAATTGTCTTTAGCCCAATATAACCTGCATGCCAAAGTGGCATAGTCTGGGGTGGCATATTCTGTTCCCCTTCACCTTGTACTTGCTAAAAGCTGTAGTTGATTGAAATCAGCACTTGCACAAATCTGCTGGTGTTGCTATAGCTCAAGGAAGCAGGAAGCCCTAAAATGTGCACCTTGATTTTGTCAAGTAGATGGAGGAAGGACATTGTGGATAACCACAAGAAGAACCCGCCTTCAGTGCTTATCACAGTTCCTTTTTCTGTCCCAAACTGTAAGACTATGTAGACAGCATCTTTCTTTTGCAAATGTTCTCAGAGAAAATTGCTGTAGAAGCTAAACTTTGACATACCCTGCTAAATGGGCTTAGCAGGGCTCTTAGCAGGGAGGGTTTAATTTCTGTATATTGCCAGGGAGGATCCAAAAACCATTTCCTCCTGTGACCAAAGGGATTTCTGGATTTCTTGACTGAAAATTGAAAAGATTTAAAATTATGCAGAGGCTCTGGTGGGGCAGAATAGTTTTCCTGTCATTGAACTGTCTCCTGTATCATTAAATTAGCATTGCTTTGGAGTTTGAAAAGCAAAGGCCAATTGCCAAATAAAACAAACTATATGTGTTCTGATGTTAATGGTTGACTGGAAAATGTCTTTATCTTTCTCAATGACTGGTCATTTTTTTTTCTCTAACCATATGGAAATATAATTCAGCTGGATTGCCCATTAGGAGTTATGAATTTCAAGTGTAAGAAAAAAACTCTACCTATATACTATGCTTCACTGACAAAGAAATATGGTTTGTTTTATCAATAAAAGAACTGGTAGAGAAAGAAAGCCACAAGAAGTAGAATAAAAAAAAAAGTTGAATATTAAGGTAGTGGTCAGCATTAGATGTAACAAATTTTTCTCAGAAATAAATGATCCAAATGATTTGTTTTTTTCCATTAAATGTGACAAGAAATGTTTGAACAGTTGCTAGGAAAACTTCTTTATTAAAGGAACTTTGGAACATTGTGTTAAAACTTTGCTTTATCCACAGCTTTCTCACCCTTTTCCTCGCCAATATCAAACTCACCCTCTGTTGTCTCCGTTTAAGGTTTTTTGTATTTGTTTGTTTGTTTGTTTGTTCATTTGTTTTTGGTCTGGTTTGATGAAAAATCCTCCTCATGATTTAACCTGCTCTTAGACCAGTTCATGATTCACCCTCTTGCCAGAGCAGGCCCTAAGTGCAGATCTGAGCAGGCCACTCTTTTGTCAAAAAAAAATTTTTTTTTGAGTCACATACAAACTCTTACCTCATTGAATTGATGTCAAATTTGTCACTTCAGATTCTGCCATTTCCTGTCTTACACACTTTGTTCAATCAACATGGTTATTTATTTAGCAAATAGATTTAGAGCACTTACTAAGTGCATCACCCCATTCTAAGCCATGTGGCTAAACAGACTCAATCTCTACTCTTGTTGGACTCACATTCCAAGGCCCTTTGTTCACAGAGCTTATGTTATTCTATGAATCCATGTCTTTCATTATGATAACTTCTTTGTTTTTCCCATCTTTATTTGGCCAAGTCCTCATTTTCTAAAGAGCCAACTCAATCTACATGTCTTTCAGGAAGTCTTTAGTGGTGGTTCTGTATACACTGTCAGTTTAACTGAGCTGGACTATGGTACCTAGAATTCCCTTCCCTGTGTGGTTCCAAGATAGAGTTGATTACAAGGAAATTTTTCTGAGATTTGCAAGGTGAAAATGAAGCAGCAGCCATTTTTGGATTCTTAAAGTCAGTGGGGATGCTCAGCTCTGTGGCCATGGATCTGTTTGCTCACCTGTTGGTATGGGTGACACCTGGACCTGCAGTTCTACCAGTTGCCACCAGCTCTTCTCCTTCAGCTTCTTCTTTATAATTTTTTTTAATGTTAATTCACTTTGAGAGACAGACACAGAGCATGAATGGGGGAGGGGTAGAGAGAGAGGGAGACATAGAATCCAAAGCAGGCTCTGGGCTCTGAGCTGTCAGCACAGAGCCTGACACGGGGCTCAAACCCATGGACTGACAGATCATGACCTGAGCCAAAGTTAGACACTTAACAGACTAATCCACCCAGGTGCCCCCTCCTTCAGCTTCTTAAAGCCCTGGGTGTGTGCATTTCTGTGGCAAAATACGAGAAATAAGGGAGATGATTCATTTTCAGAAATGCCAAATAAAAACTGTGCTGTCTAGTTAACAGTAGGTTTACAACTTATTGGGAATATGTACAACCCCCTCCACAATGGAGTCCCAAACGCTTAGAGATTTCACTTCCTGGTTCTTCTTCCCCTCTCCATTTTGTGGGCTTATTTTCATGGGCTTTGCAATGAGCATGTGCCAAAGAACAAAGGGAGGAGGGACTGAAAGTCTGTGCATCACCTCAGGAAATGTACACTGGTTCCAGTCAGACTACTTTTTTCCTTACATGGGAATAGGCAACATCTGGGTAAGGCTATAACCTCTGTAATACTCAGCCAATGAGGAACTAGGGGAGGGACTTGCATACTAGGAGATAAATTGTCTGCTGTAACTGCCTCAAGTGTGCCTGTCTGCAGACACCCATTCTTGTAAGAACATTGATTAAAACCTTGTTTCTCTCTGCTCCTGAGTCTGTGCATCCCTCCTTTGATTGGGTCAATGGGCTTATTTCTAACACAAAATACGCCAGCTTCTTCTGCATATCTCCTGCATCATTGGGCTGGAAATGGTTCCAATTTCTCCTTTGGGGGTCCAGTTTCTTCTCATGGATTCTGTATTTTTCTGTGAGTTCCAATTTTTGTCATTGTTCTTCCTATCCTATGTCCATATTTTATTTCTGAATTGTGGCTTAGCTGACCTGTAGCCATCTCAAATCTGACACTAAATGCAGAAGCCAAAGTCTTGGGTAGACTTGTCCACCAGCAGCCAGAATTGTATAATTTTTATTTCTTGTACCAAATCACTTATTCAGTATCACTCACAGTTATTCTACTTTCCTGATTGAAACCAGACTGCTTCAGAAGTTACCAGAAATGGGGCATCAGTAAGAAAACCCTAAGATATATGACATTAACTTTCAGACTAGGCAATGGGAGGACCAGGAAGGGCACTAAGGAGATGATTAACAGAAGCCTGATGGGCCTCCAGGATACTGTTGGTGAAAGGTAAAGGCAAGTGGAAAAATGTTACTGGAAATTGGAAAAAAGGAGAATTTTGTTGTATCTTAGGGGAAAATTTAGTGAAACCATATTCTGCTATAATGTAGAAAATAGAAAATATACTTAACAAACTGATGGAACTGCTAAAAAGAATTTCCCTGCAGAATGCTTAAAGTATCAACTAGTTTCTTTTACCTAAATATCATTAGTTACAAGTTGAAAAAGATAAGCTGAGGAAAATATCCAGTTTTTAAGCAGAAATTAAAAGTATATAAGTACCTAAGGTTTGCTGAATTTGATAAAACTACTTTCTTATCTTCCCTCTTCCAAACAAAATATGCTCCTCTGGGGGGGGGGGGGGTGGAGAAAAAAAAAAGGCCTCAGGGCAAAGATCAAATCCAGGATGAAGTCAGGAAAATATAGCCTCTGGGCAGGTCATAGATGAGGTCAAGGATGTGACTGTAAACCCTTTGTTATGACTTAAGAAAGATTTAAATTGGTGGCTCATAGACCTTTTGACATAGATAAAAGACAGAGACCTTCTAAGGGTCTTCTGGATGTGCCTTTCATATCCTCTCCACTAAGTAATAAGGTTTTTAAGAATCCTGAGGGCATGGTCTCACAGCAGCCTCATGAAGACCCAAAGTAGAGAAAGGCTTATTTCAAAAATGTTGTAGCTGTGACTTTTGCCTAATGGAATGTAACATAACTTGGTGTATTTAAAAAGTTTTTTTATAGGAATGTTATTATCTTGGACTAAGAGGTATAGAGGCAAAATGAAATAAGACCTCGGGAATCCCAAATTTCTACAGATTGGAGTTAAACTGAGAACACCACTTATCCTAGAAACTAATTAGGTTTTGTAAACTGCTCTAACAAGGGCTGCATTTATGGAAAAGATGATTTAGATAGCAGAAGTAAAAGACCAGAGGGCAGAGCTGAGAACTATGGAATACAACTTCCAGGCACTTGGGAATTAACAACGTGGACCCTGTGGTATATTAGAATTGTGATAGACCAGTGACTGTGTTTTCTCTTTCCTTTTCTGCTTTCTTTTTTTCATTTTTTTTTTAACGTTTATTTATTTTTGAGACAGAGAGAGACAGAGCGTGAATAGGGGAGGGTCAGAGAGAGAGAGAGAGACACAGAATCTGAAACAGGCTCCGGGCTCTGAGCTGTCAGCACAGAGCCCGACGTGGGGCTCGAACTCTCGGACCGTGAGATCATGACCTGAGCCGAAGTCGGATGCTCAACCGACTGAGCCACCCAGGCGCCCCCCTTTTCTGCTTTCTGAATGGGAGGAGGGCTAGTCTCATGGATGTCTGAACTTAGCATTTGCCAAGGACCTTATGGTTAGAAAGGCCCTGAGCTAGTTTAATTCTCTGCTGTTAGCATCTTGAAATTCGTAATAATATTTGAATAGGGGCTTTGTATTCTAATTTTGCACTGGAACCCACAAATTATGCAGCTGGACCTATACTGGTGTGTTTATTGCAAGTAGTCTAGGACTCTCCTGTCATCTTATATTTTTGTGTGTGTGGTGGGGGCAGATAACTTGCCTCTTATATCACTAGTCTTCAGACTGAAAAGAACTTATAGAACCATATCCAAAGAGCTTCATCCATGCCTGGATTGGATGATGAAATCCTATACCCAATTCACTATCTACCTCTTTGAACAGAGTATCTGAAGCACCCTGAGCCTCATTTCCTCAGCTGTGAATGGGGATAAAAAGAGTGTCTATCTAACTCATTGGGTTGTGGTTAGAAATTAAATGAGAAAATGCACATAAGATATTTGGCACAGAGCAAAGATTAAGAAAATGTTGGCTACTATGCTCTCCGCACCAGTAGTCATGAGCTTTGCATCAGGTCTCTATTCAGCCTCTCTATACTTACTTCTAAAAATTGGGTTAATGCTTCTTCCCCAAGTCTCAGTTCCTGTCTTTTGTCCTGGGTCCTTTAATATGGCATTTTCCCTAGATCCTTCTTTTGCCCTAGTTGTTTTTCTTCTTTCTTATTTATTTCTTTGTTTCCTGGTAACCATATGTCCACTGGTATCCCTCCCAGTACCGTGACTCGCACTGTAACTCCAACTTCTTCCACCAAGGTCTAGGAATCCTGCTCTGGATCACAGTCCTGAAGGTGTGGTTATTACCTGATGCTCAGTCACCCTGATGGTACCATATTTGGAGTCCTTGGTCTCATGTATTTTATATGATCCTAACATTATTTTTTTCTACAGCCTATACCTTGCCTGCTAGCTACTGCCTGGTTTGATACTGGAGAGTGCCACACATTTTAAACTCCATCTCAACTGCCAGACTGAATCTTCTGAAAGAGAATTATCTTCCCCAAAATGTCTGTAAGTCATCAGCCATGCTTGGTTGGATCCAGAGATAATGCAATATAAAGAATCTCTGAGTGGAGTCTGGAGAGACTTGTATATTGCCTGTCTCAGGCCAGGATTGCTTTTGGAAAAAGTGAAGAGGAGTGGGCCTATAGAAAGGGAACAGCTTCTCTCACCTAAGGGGTAGAAAAGTAAACATAGAGGCTTTGCTGGGAAACAATGGTTTGGTTAAGACGGTGAGAGTGGGAGTGTAAGAGGAAGAGAAATACTCAAGACACTAACCAGAAAAACTCATGACAGAAGGGCACGAAAGAACTTAATACAAAGACCAATTCAGGGGCATGAGGTAAATTGTGGCACCCCTATTAGAATAGGAAGTTGAAAAGAAAGGGAAGTGATTTGATTAATGATTCATTGTGAGAGATAGAATTTGAGGTCATGGCAGAATAACTTAGTAGAATTTTTTAGTAGGAAGCTGAAAATACATTACTAGAACTCGTATAATGACTCAGGATAGGATTTAAGGTTTTGTAATCCAATGGCACATCAACAGAGTAGAAGCCATATGAATGAGTGAGAAAAAGATATAATATAAAGTGGGCACATGGGTGGGCTACATACGCCTAAGAGGAGCATGGGATGAACCAGTGGAAAAAAACTGAGAAGAAGATATTGAAGATTGAAGGAGAAGAGAGCTAATATATTAATAGGGATGCTGAGAGAAGTGGGTTTCAAGAAGAATGATCACTAGTAACAAATGGATAAGAAAGGTCAAGGAGGATGAAGTAGAGAAATAACTACTGAATTTTAAACAAGATCATTGGTGTCAGCCAGGAGAGCAGTTTCAGTACACCTATGTGGATGAAAGCCAGCTTTCATGTGATTAAGAAGGGTGGTGAAAAATTAAACAGTAAAAATTGTATTTCTAGCATCCTGAATCATTAATCTTAATGTACTCCCGCAGTTCACTGACTCTTGGAGTTGCTAGAAACCTTTGAGATCTCATAGTTCAACATCTTAGAGTTAAAAAAGTCTGGGGAGTTGGTAATAAAACCTCTACACTTTAACTTCCAGGAACTTTTTGGGAGCTCACTATCTCAGGACATAATGTATTCATTTGTTAAAAAGGTCCTTCTTACTAACTCATGAAATTGTAATTTCAGTAGATATATGGTTCTCTTGGCATTGTTTTATCCATGTGTGCTCTGGGTATCTAACTAGCCATGGTTCTTTAGCTTCAGACATTGACTTCTTCTTCTTGTTCTTCTTGTTCTTGTTCTTGTTCTTGTTTTCAAAATCCCATGACAGAGGCTTTATCGATGCTATTTTCAAAATAAATATTCAAAACACAATGGTTGATGAGCCTTGCTGTCATTTACCTCCTGCATTCACAAAAGTTAGAAGGAGCTGTTGTCTACTCCACAAAAGGAAAAACAGATGATGTAAGAATTGCTGTTGGAAGCACTGCAGGCCAACTCATATCACATCTCACTCTCCCATAAATATTCAATTTTAAAAGAATAAGTCAAATTTACACAACCTTTGATCACATGTTGCTTTGGAATATTCCATGATTGTGTATGTGTGGTTTTCTTTGTTTCAGTCTTTCAGAAAACATAAGAGATTTTGTTGTACAAGTAGCAGAGGTGAATTGAATTCAAATTCTTGTAACTGAAGTCTCAAATAGACTTCGACTTTTGATATGCTGTGTTTATTGTTTAATTTCAGTCACATTGCCATCTATCTAGAGAAGAGTAAAATAAATGGAATGTTGGTCTTTCACACCTGTTTGCAAGATGAGATTTTTTAGTTGATTTGGAAGAGTACCTGACATTTCCAAAATTCATATTCCTTACTTGAATTCACTGAAGAAAGTAGAAATGTTCGTGTCTGATGACCTCATCAGAATTGTTTGGGAGGGGACTTATAATTAAGAATGTCACCATATTTTTAGATATTTTAGATACATACCTTCATAAGAACACCTACAGAAACAGATTATTTATAACCATCTTGCAGCTATGGAAAGCCCGATACAAAATATGAAGAAGGCGAAAACCCCTGACTCAGCCATATTGTCTCTCCTAAATTAGCTCCTTCTTATCACAACTTCTTCCCTACAATCTCCCTCTAGTTTAATAATGCTATCTCTCCAACCAAAAGAACAAACTAATACAGAACTTCCTGCTTTTTAGACAGCTTAACTTAGAGTGTATGAAAGGCTTGAAGTGGACGTTGAATGCATATGACTCAAAGCAAGTCAAATATGCATCGAGAAGCAATGTGAAATGCCAAAGGAGCTATTTTAAGAGGTAGACAGAAATGCTAGAGAGGACAGAAGGGAACATTCAATAGACATTGTTTTAGGGAAAACGCTATCATAATGAATAAAATTACAAAATTGGCTATATGATCTAATTTGAAATACATTTCCTCGTGTACAGTATAGCATCTTCCCTTACATGGCACAGTGTTAGTGTATCTTTCCAAATAGCTAACTATATCCAAATTGTAGCCCCCAATTTTTCTATGGGATTATTGTGTGGGGTTGGAGATGGGGATCTACTGAAACCTATTATTAGTTAGAAACAATTTAACAGGATCTATAACATTCTCATATGGCTCATGAGTCCAGCTTCCAAGTGGGATCCTAATAAGAGGACCTGGCCCAGGTTAGGATACTAAGAATGCTATGCTAAAAATCCACTTTGGCAGTTTTAAGCAAGATAATCACTCTGTTTCTTTTCCTTTACCTTTTTGAATCTGCATTTCTTATCATTACCTCTATGATCCTTATACCTCTGTGTTGAAATAATTTCATCTTTTATATTTCCCTATGATGGCAGAGGCATGGAAGATGATGGTGCTCAACATGTTTTAAAGACCTTGAAATAAGAGCTATAGGAAAGAATGGAGGTAGACATTGAAATTAATAATGCTGATAAATTTCAGAGTCTTTCCAAGGAGTCCTTATGAAAGGCAATGCCAACTTTGGAAATTTGTTTTATTGTTATGTTTCAGTATTTAGCAAAATGGAAGCATTCTTCTTAACTTATACAATTTCTACATGCCATTGTTATGCTTGTGTGTGATAAAGCATCACAAAACTTCTTTGTAGATACTGTGAAGGCTAGAGGAATATATTTTGTGGAATTTTCCCATGTTCATTAACAAATGACATTGTTTCTTTTTTTTTTAAATAAGAAGTTTAAATTTTATTGTATATTTTAATAAATAACAAATATCCATGTGCATAAAAATAATTTATACTACTGTTTGGCATGATCAACAATAATCAACCATCTGTAACCTTATTCGGTACACATTGTTGAATTCAAACAACAAAAAAATTGGGTTTAAAATAAAATATATATAACAAATGTTGTTAACCATGGGGAGAAATTAGAACCCCTGGACATTTCTGGTAGGGATACAAAACTATTCAGCTGCTGTGGAAAGCAGTTTGATGGTTCCTTAAAAAGTTAAACACAAAATTACCATATGACCCAGCATTTCCACTCTTAGGTATGTAACCGAAAGAACTGAAAAAGGTTATCAAAGGAAAACCTGTAGGCAAATGTTCATAGAATTCACAACAGCCCTTCACAATAGAGAGACAGTAGAAACAGCCCAAATGCCTGTGATAGATGAATAAACAAATTTGGATCAGCAGTTAAAAGGAATGAATATATGTTCAGCAGTTAAAAGGAATGAAGTATTGATGAATGCTGCAGCATGGATGAACTTTAAAAAATTATGCTGGGTGAAAGAAGACAGACACAAAATGTTACATATTATATGATTCCATTTACATGAAATATACAAAATAGGTAAATCCATTAAAAAAGAAAGCAGATGGATGGTGGCCAGGAGCTGGCGGAGGGAAAAAGGATTGAGGAATAACTACTAAAAAGTACGGGGTTTTATGCTGCAGTGATGCAGTGTTTGGGGACTAGGTAGAGGTTGTGGTTGCACAGCATTGTGAATGTATGAAATGCCACTTAATTGTTCACTTTAAAATGGTTAATTTTACATCATGTGAATTTTATCTCAATGAACAAGTTTGTGTTTATATAAATAACTTTAATTTCAAGGTTTAGGCTGTTTTCCTTAGCATATTATATTGGGTGCAGTTTTATTTTCGGCTTTTAGAGTTAATTTCTACATCATCCTACATCACAAAGGAAAATGACACTTAGAAGTGAAGGTTTCTAATTCCTGCCTTAGGGACTTCTACCATAGGTGTGCCCTGCTTTAAACTGTATCTAGTAATTAAACAGAAGTTGGAAAACAGATTACTGGGTGCTTCTTCACTTTCTAACGTATTTTTGCACTTTAAATTTTACTTCAGAATAAGTTTAAATATTGGATTGCTCCATTATTTAAAGTTGGAAGTTATTTTCTAAAATGTAACATACAGACATTTCTACAGACATTTCAGGAACATCTCTTTGCCATAAAAAACTCACAGCAGTCTTCCAGAAATTTAATTGCTTCCTTTATCATCCAACTGGAGAAGTAGTTTACCTGACTTGCTTGGCTCTATCAAGTATTGGAGGAAGGCACACTTGGGCTCCATCCGCTGGCGATGAGTGGCTGAGTGGAATATTATTACAATAAGCACAACGGATTCCTCATGCACCACTCACTTGGTTGCTCTGTTATTGGCAGAAAATATCTTGAGTTTGCCCCTGCACCAGTGCATACTATTATAGCTGGTTCCTATTAAATGTAATAATTTGGTTTTCGTCTTTGGGATATTTCTTCCTGAGGCCAAAATCTTTGGTAATGAGATTGGATTGGGACAAAGGGACAAATATAGATTGCTTTCCTCGAGTATCTTGTTTCTAATACAAGCACATGACTGAATCCTTTGTTTTATTTTAATTCTTCTATTAGATAGATATTTGATAGAATGAGAATAATTGCTATTGATGGCCCCATTAAATGAAATTTAATTGGTCTAGGAAGAAAAATATTCTTCTTTTCCCTCATGATTTCAACTTCAGAGCCCATAGAAATCCTTAGTTAAATATTTCAGGATGTATTAGCAGATTGAAAGTATGGTCATATATATCTTATGTCTATGCTACTTCTCATCAGAATAAACTTCCTTTACCCACTACTGAAATAGGGTGCATGTCCCCTGGCATCTAGAAAATGCTACCTAATGTTGCTACCATAGAAATGTATATCATTTGAATTATAAAATAAAGCCAAGTTTTTATTTTTTTAAAGTTTTTTAAATGTTTATTCATTTTTGGGAGACAGAGAGACAGAGTGCAAGCAGGGGAGGGACAGAGAGAGAGACAGACAGACAGACAGACAGAATCAGAAGCAGGCTCCAGGTTCTGAGCTGTCAGCACAGAGCTTGATGTGGGGCTCAAACCCACGAACTGTGAGATCATGACCTGAGCCGAAGTCAGACACTTAACTGACTAAACCACCCAGGTACCCCAGCCATGTTTTTATTAATGACAATTATAGATTTATGCTCTTCTATTCAGAAATCACTTTACATATTTTATTTGTACAAATATGTACACT
Source organism: Panthera tigris (assembly GCF_018350195.1). Lineage (NCBI taxonomy): Eukaryota > Metazoa > Chordata > Mammalia > Carnivora > Felidae > Panthera > Panthera tigris. Next base: position 35,475,222 of record NC_056676.1, on the reverse strand, counting down.
CAGCAAAGGCTCATCTTTCCATCTACTTCAGTTATAACTCAGTTTCTTAATATGGTGCTATTTCAGTAGGACAATATGTTAATTCAAAGACATAAATCCACTACAATTTTCAAATAGTAGCAGCAAATTACACGTAAATTGGAAGTGTAAAATTATAAACAAACCCTGTTTAAAATTTGAATGACAAATATTGCCTTAGAGATACAAAGAACACTGAAATACATTTGAACAACTCCAAAAATTTAGCTACTTATATGCGTAGTAAGTAACCCAAGAACCATGCTAAGACTTACAGATCTAAGGATAAGAAGCCAGAAATTGAACATAAAACTGCGATATTTTTATTTTGAAGCACTTGAAAATAGAAGTATGGCATGGCAGCAGCAAATGCAGGACGTATCATTCATCTCACTGCCAGCATATTTAGCTCGGATCAGGAGTTTAATAGAGTATTAATTTTTATTATGGATACCACATGTTTCTGCTCTTGATGAAGAATGAGACAATTTAAAATATATAATGGGAAAAATGGAAAGAAATTAATAAAACCTAATTTGGAAAAGAGAAAGATGAAGGGAGTCAATCGTTTTTATTTTAATTTCTTAACTTATACAAAGTCTACTACAGCTTAGGATACAGTGTTCTCCCCTGCTAGGCACAATCAAGAACTTACTGCACTTCCTTCAAGATTAGTCAGTGTCTCTCTCTCCTTCTCTCTCTCACCTACCCTCACCCCCACTCCGTGTGTATGTGTGTTTGTGTGTGTAGGGGGAATGACTCAGGTATAAAAAATAACTGTAGTACAAGATGGAATTACATTTTAAGGAGATTTGGAGGAATCCGTTACAGCTGGTTGAAGAAAACCTTTCTGGAAGGGTAAGATTTGCATTTGGCAAATGACATTTAAAGAGAAGTAGGTTTGGAAGGCAGAACCTGTGTCTGTCTTATTCACTGCTGTAACCCAAATGATAACAAGTCCCTGGAACAAAGAAGTGCTCAAAACATACTTGTTTAATAAAAGAACAGTGGGCAAAAATTGGAGACAGGAGTTAGGAAGACACCATAGGTGGAAGGAACAGCCTAAGAAAGTCTGTAGAAAATAAAAGAAGAATTTGGGGAAACCGTGGTCCCTTAAGTTTTTGGGAGGAGTTATGGATGTATGATAAAAATGGAAGCTAACATTTGTTTAGCACCCGATTTTCCAGGTTTTGTATGTTATCTCTAACTCCCATTTTATACGTGAGGAAACTAGGGGTTAAGTTAATTTACTCAAGGCTAAAACTTGGTAAGTGCTAGGCTCTACTTCTGGTGATGGTCAAATGAACTTCTATCAGACCAACCACTCCACAGATAACAATTATGAACTCAGAATAAAATGTGAAAAACAAATATATGGCATAAGCAAAAGCAGGAACAGTTTGTTGACACTTAGAGAAAGGGAAGCAACAGGTTAAATTTCTCTTGTTAGGGAAGAGACTGGATAAATTTCTGTTGTTACTGTAGGAAGTAAAAAGAACTAGAAATGGTGAATGTATGGGGAAACAGTGTTTCCCTATGTTTTCCTATTAATTTCTTTAAAATACATGACTATTTAAAGCAAAAATTGTAGCTTTAAATTGTAGCATTGTATTGTGGGGTTTGTTAAGTCTGATTGATATGATAGCTTAAGAGTAAATAGACCTATATAGCAGCAAGATTTCTAAATCTCACAGGCATTAGTACAATATTACTTTCTGCATGTTATTCCTAACTTTTTTTAAATTAAACTTATTATTTTGAGATATGTGTAGATGCACATGCAGTTGTAAGAAACAATACAGAGAAATGTCATGTGCACTTTATCCACTTCCCCCCAAGATATTAGAGAACTGTGTAATATCACAAGCAGGATAATGACACTGACTCCTTACTTTGTCCTTTTATAGCCACACTGACTTCTCCTCCACATTTAGTCCCTCGTTAACTCCTGGCAACCATTTGTCTGTTTTCCATTTCTAGAATTTTATCTTCTCAAGAATGCTATATAAATGAAATTATGCAGTATGTAATTTGAGGGGGTTGGCTTTTTTTTCACCAGCATTCTCTGGAGTTTCACCCAGAGTGTTGGGTTTATCACTTTGCTCAACAGTATCCAATGGCATGGACGTACCACATTTTATTTAACCATTCATCTGTTGCAGGACATGTGGGTTGTTTCCAGTTTAGAGATATTACAAATAAAGCTAGACTAACCATTCATGTGAAGGTTTTGTGTGATCATACATCTTCATTTTACAGAGATGAATACCCAGGAGTGTAACTGCTAATTCCTATAGTAGTTACAGATTTGGTTTTTAAAGAAACTGATTTCCAGATCGGCTGTACAATTTAATATTTCCACCAGCAATGCATGAGTGATCCACTTTTTCCACATCCTTGCCAGCAATTAGTGGTGTCACTGTTTTTTATTTCAGCCATTCTGATAGGTATGCTGTAATAACTTATGGTGGTTTTAATTTGCATTTCCTTAATGGCCAGTGAAGTTGAACATCTTTTCATGTGCTTATTTGCCATCTGCAATATTCTTTCCTATGGTGAAATGTCGCTTCATGCCTTTTGCATATTTTCTAATTGGGTTTTTTGTTTTTTACTATTGAGGGTTTTTTAAATTTTTTTAAATGTTTATTTTTGAGAGAGAGAGACAGAATGCGAGTGGGGAAAGGGCAGAGAGAGATAGGGAGACATAGCATCTGAAGCAGGCTCTAGGCTCTGAGCTTTCAGCACAGACCCGATGCAGGGTTTGAACTCACGAACTGTGAGATCATGACCTGAGCTGAAGGTAGATGCCTAACCGACTGAGCTACCCAGGCGCCCCTTACTATTGAGTTTTGACAGTGTTACCCACTCCACCTTCCTGGAAGTGAAAGCCTACAATATTTGAAAAAACATCTTTGTTTACAATAAACTGCACATATTTAAAGCATACAGTTTGAAAAGTTTTTATTTACATATAAACCTGTTACATTTACAAACTGGTCTTAAAACTTATATGGATGTGGCAAGGACCTAAAATAGATAAGATGATTTTGAAAAATAACAGTTGGTGGACTTCCTGTATTCAAGGCTAATTATAAAGATTTAGTAGTCAAAGTTCAGTTGTCAACATATTGAGGTATTGAAATAAGGATTCACAGATAGCCTGATGGAACAGGAGAGAGGACCTCAAAATAGACTCATGCTTATGGAGTCATTCCAGTCCATTACTCTGAGAACACAACAAAGCAATTGAAAAAGGAGAGTTTTTTCAATAAGTCATGCTGACCAAATGATGGCCCTATGGAAGATAGTAAACCTCTACTCTTACTTTACACCATACCTAAAAATTAATTCTAGATAGGTCATAGAATTCTATGAAAGAGTGAAAATCAAATGAAACTGGAAGAGACTATTTTATCTAGAATATTTATAGAAGATTCTTTCAGTAGCTCAGGTGAAAGGTAATAAGGAATTGAAAACAGGGAGGACATTTGAGCATCTGTAGTGGGTGGATGGATTGAGAGGATTCCACAACTGGCTGTGGGACTAAGGAAGTGAAAGTTATTAAATGTAATGGTGACATTGCCCCTGGGTAGTGAAGCAGTTATGAACATCTCCAGAGAAGTAAGGGATGAGAAACAGGTGTTCCCACCTGGATAGGTTATAAACACCTGAAATGTTCAGAAGGGCTGTGGGCAATTCTCTTCACATAACCACTGAAGAAAACTCCACAACTGGTAAATTAGATTCAAGAGCAATGGAAGGCAGGGAGGGCTTGCCTCTATGGAGAGCTGTTTGACTAGTTAATGAATAGTCAAGCGGCTGTGGGATTCTCTTTTTCATCAGAGAAGATGTGGGTTGGGAATGAGTGATTGCCAACATCTGGTGAATTTTAGTTAAGACACTTTTCAGTGAGCCAAATTCTGTATTTTGTGTGTCTGTTTTTATGGGTCATCAAGTAGACAAATCAATGAGGTTCCTGAATTAATAATTTTTGAAAGACTTTTTGAGTTTTTAAGGATCATCTCTCATCTTGAGATGTTGAAAATGTGGTTCTTCAGTCAGACTGCTTCTGCTCAGTGTTTTGAGGTCTTGCAGTCTATAAAATTTCACATCTGTTATTAAAGGACAAGTTTCATATACTCCATATACACATTAGCACTACAAAGTTACTTTATTATTAAGGTGGGCAGACCAGAGGAAAATACTTGTTTCTATCACAGAAAATTCTGAAGAAAACATTAAAACAAAAACAGAAAGAAAACTGAAAATGTTAATTTAAATGTTTTAAATTTGTATCTTTTAAAGGAAAATATAGATTTGGTTTATACAAACATCCAAAAACACTGTTTTATAATACATAACTGAAAAGGTATTTGTAATTTTACCAACTAATTCAATTTTGTTTGCTGATTTATTTGCTATATAAATGAGACAACTCTTTAATGAGATAATGAGATTTAACTTTCATTAATTTAAAATTATACATCTTTCAGGTATTGTTTTTAAGATTTTTTTTTTAAAGTTTATTTATTTATTTTGAGACAGAGAGAGAGAGAGAAAGAGAATGAGCAGAGGAGGGGCAGAGAAAGAGAGAGACAGAGGATCTGAAGCGGACTCCATGCTGACAGCAGAGAGTCCAATGCTAGGCTGGAACTCAGGACCATGAGATCCTGACCTGAGCTGAAATCTGACACTTAACCAACTGAGCCACCCAGGCGCCCCCTTTCAGGTATTTTTTTAACTAAGCATTAAATTTTCTTTTGATTTCTGAAATCTAATTTCATCTTTATTTTCCATTGTCTTCTTGTATGTCCTCCTTTCTTCATTCAATTCTGTACTAATAAATTTGATTATTATTTTTTTTGAGAGAGAGAGAGAGAAAGCATGCACATGTGCAAGTGGAGGAGGGACAGAGGGAGAGGGAAAGAGAGAATCGTAAGCAGTCTCCACACTCCAGAGCAGAGCCTGATGCAGAGCTTGATTAAACAAGTGTGAGATCATGACCTAAGTTGAAATCAATAGTCAGATGCTCAACTGAGGGGTGCCACCCACGCACCCCTAGATTGATGATTCTTGAAAGAAGGATTTATGTTTTATTAAGTTTAGTACTACAAAAAAGTCTAATGCAATGTCATATATAATAGACAAAGTAAATAAATGACTGAAAGATGCTTGAAACTCATATCAAGCATTTATGATTCTTTAATAGATTTTTTGTGATAATATATTAATACTATTATGATTTTTAAGCAAATATTTTTATTCTTTGATTTAACTAATGTGGAATTTGAGAAACAATGTGTGTGAGAAGATAATGCTCTTTAATGATACAGTACTTAATGTGTGATTAATAATTTTCTGTTATTTAATCCAAAAAGAAATGGAAATCTGCTCATATAAAACAGAAATTTTCCTAAAGCCCTTTTGCTACAATTTCAAGTCATCTGGGCTAAGATCTTTCTTATAAAAACAAAACAAAACAAACAAACAAACAAAAAATAGCACCTACTAAGAGACTATAATAATGTGTGTTTTTTATATAGTTATTTTAAATTTCTGCTAGATAGTTCCATGTTTGTCCTGCTAATACTTAATGACATTCTTGATCACTTGGAATTTAACATTTCAATAAACTTTAAACAGCAAGCGGAAGGATATAGGAAAAGACTTAAACCGAGGAGGCTAAATTTGTACTGGACATTTGGATTATGCATGTCCTTTGAAAGCTGAAGTTTAGGAAATATATATTTATATATGTAATATTATATATATATATATATATAATAATATATATAATATTATATATATATAATAAAATATATATATATGGAAATATATATGGAATATATATATATGGAAATATATATATGTGTGTTATATATATGTTATATATAATGTATATATTATATATAAATATATGTATATATTGTATATATTACATATATAATATATACATTATTTATTTATTTGTTTGTTTATTTGTTTATTTATTTATTTCTATTTCGCAGTCAGCTCAGGTTGCCATAACAAAATACCATAGACTGAGTGCCTTAAACAACAAGAATATATTTCTTGTAGTTTTGGAGACTGAGAAGTCCAAGATCATGATGCCAACTGATTGAGTGAGGGCTCTTTCCAGGCTTGTAGATGGCAACCTTTTTACTGTGTCTTCATATGGTGGAGAGAAAGAAAGAGAGAGAGAGAGAGAGAGCGATCTCTGGTCTTCCTTCTTTGTATAGGGACACCAATTCCATCATGGGGACTCCATTCTCAAGACCTCATCTAAATCTACTTACCTCCCAAAGGTTCCACCTCCACATACCGTCACATTGAGGGTGAGGGCTTTAGCATATGAATTCTGGGGGACACAAACATTTAGTCCATAATAACAGTATATACATACATATCACTTAATAGATTAAAAGATGTAATGGAAAGACACCAGAAGAGATAAAGATTCTGGGGTGGTATTTGCAGATATCATTTTGATAAGCATAAATTTAAGAACATCAAAAAGTGTATTATTAGTAAAAAAAATAGTTTTATGAAAGGCAACTATCATTTCAAATCTCTATGCCATACATTGTTCCAGATTTATGCACATATGGTTAAAATCTCTCCCTCTCTCTCTCTAAATATCACACACACACACACACACACACACACACACGCAAACACGCACACACACACATTTAGAGAGAAAGAGGGCAAAAATGGGGGAGGGGCAGAGGGAGAGAGAGACAGAGACAGAGAGAGAGAGAGAGAGAGAGAGAGAGAGAGAATCTCAAGCAGGCTCCATGCTCAGCTTGGAGCCCAATGCTGGACTTGATCCCATGACCCTGGGATCATGACCTGAGCCGAAATCAAGAGTCAGACCCTCAACTGACTGAGCCACCCAGGTGCCCCCAAAATCTCTGTTTCTTAAAATGAGGAAATAGAGGGTCAAAAATGTAAGTGTGTTGCCCAAAGTTGCACAGCTAGAAAGTTATACATCTGGGATTTTACCTGGCACCCTGAGTCCCTATGCAGCCTTCATTCTATTCTACACACACAGGATCATGACTGGACTGGAGGCAGATGATACAATCTAAAAAGAGTGGCAGTTTACATTTTTGGAGAATAGACCGTAATTACCCAAGGCTCATGGCCACTTAGCAAAGGAAGGTCCAAGACATTGAAAGCTAGAGCTGGTTTTGGCAGCCAGGTTTCCACTGGCTAAACTGGATTCAATTTGGTTTGGACCTTTGTATACAACATTTTCAGAATAAGTGCCTGCCAACTAATCAGGGACTCCTAGAAGACCACTTTCTCAGCTCTTCCCCAGAAAGCTAAGCAAGGGTAGCAGAAGCCTTAAATTAATAGGATTTTTAGGGATAATTTGCATTTCAGTGTATAGAGGGTCTTTTACACATTCTTTAATAAACCAACACATTAAAAATAAAACATACCCACATTATCACCACCTTTTAAAGAATTTGTTTTTCAGACAGATACTTTGTGGATAATTAAAATTCATGTTATATATAAATGATTATAAAACAGTGATGTTAATGATGAAATAGTACATTGCATTACTCAAGCCAGGAAAATTTACAGTGGTCACCATAAATTGTACATCCCACCATCAGTAATGTGGCATGACCCAAATGAAATTCCAGTGTTTAATTTTGCTTAAATGTCTGAATTCCATCTTTCCATTTTGCAAGAATATTTATTGATATGTGAAGGATTATTGTACCTTTGAAAAATGTTTTTGGTTAATATTTCTTAAAGAAACATAACATAAACATACCCCACAGATTCTAAATTACACAGTCAATACTCTCTGTATATAGGATTTGTATGGTTGGATAGTTAATAGTGCAGTAAACCATGATCATGTTATAATTTATTACAGTCTTGTTTGCAGAACTACGTATCTTTATCTTCACTTCTGCTTTATTGTCTTATTGTTAAACCTGAAAAAGGAGGTAATTAACTTCACATTTGCCATGTGGAACAGCACAATGACCTTGAAATTCAAGTAACAAATGGGCCACTTTTTCTCTTTAGACTTTTTTAATGCTGCCCCATGTTCCTTGAGGCATTCCAACATGCAGCACTCTGTTTTACTCACATAAAACTTAGATTTTGACATCCAATCCTATAACCTCCTGGCTTTTCTACAAAGAGTATTTCATATTAACTCCCCTGGATGAACGTGATAACTCATTTTGTTGCACCCCAAACACCTGAACATTTAAACATTTGAAAAGCAGTTTTTTCACAAAAATCTTTATTGTAGGGTATTTTATTTATAATAGCTGTTGAAGCATCTGAAGTTTAATGTTCTATTACTTACGCAGTTTTTGTAGAGAGATAATATAAACCATCATGATTATGAATGATTTATTTCAGAATAATTATCTTCTTTAAGTCATAAAGATTCTTGAAAGTATTTTGATTGTGTTAATAGCTTAATGATTATGGCCTAGACCTGAAGCAGCGGCCATTCTGCAACTGACTCCAAGGAGATATTATAACTAGTTGATTGGGTCAGTTCTTTTAAGCAGCCGGTTATAAAGAAAAACAAATAAATAAAATAGATAACCAGATCAAATCAGATTCTTGGCAGTGCATATGAAACTAATTGGTTGAATATTTTAGTCTTAAATGGAAAATTTTTTGTAGACATAGCCTTAGGCGTATATAGAAGGCACAGATTACTTTATTTTTGTTTTGACTTGAAACTCTGCTCTAAGATTTCCACAGCCTTTGTCTTGAATGGTTATACTGGATCATTTCTCACAGAAGCTTAAAAGCTTGACTGTTTCTAAAACACAGCATTTTGTTTTCTTCAAGAAAATTATGACCTTTGTAAAGTGAGGTCATAAAGTAATGAGATGTTCTTTATATTTCAGGTAAATTGGCAGTGAAGGTTAATTCTAAAACAGAAGTTCCAAAGGACATTTTGAATGAATGAAAGCTTTGTTGGAAAAAGCATTCAACATCTGGATATGACCATCTTGAAGGACAACACTTGTTTTGTTATAGAAGTTCTGACATATCCTAGTTGCAGAACCAAACAGAACAATATAAAATCAATTGCGTCCTTTTAGTTTTCCCATCTACACCAGTTGCTGTGAAGTTTTACAAAACTGAAGATAGTGTGTTTCATGACAAGTTGCTTTGAATAAAGCGTTTCGGGGAACTTAGCTTGTTAAGTATAGTTTAGCCCACTTGTGAGATAAAAATGCTGTATACCAGAGAGAAACAACGAAATAGTTCGGTTGAAGAAGCTGAACAAAAGAAAAAAAAAAAAAAAAAATGGTGAGGGAAAGAGCCAGTAGGGCCTGGCTCCTTAAATGTGACTCTAGCCTAGGTTTATGACATAGGGTTAGACGTGGGTCCTGAAGAGAACCTATGTGGTCCAGCTCAACTTCTGAAGGAGGGACAGAGAGACATGTTGTAGGCAGAAGAACTGAGAGAAAAAAAGCAAGTGCCAGGCTTCCTGGCATTCTCAGCGCCAAGCTGTTGGGTGAGTGTTACCAACACAGTAGCTAATATGGACTTAAGCATTTAGCTCTGTTGCAATTTGTGATCATAGTTACTCTGTCAAGTTCATGTCAAATGGTCTGCTTTTTTTTCTTTAAATCAGAGGAAAAATAGAGAAGAATGGCTGAATTTTTCTCCCAGGACTCCGTGCAAAAGTACTGGTGAATAGGGGAAAACAACATCAACAGTACCTATCTGACATTTCCCGATCCAGTCATTGTTAGAACGAGTTCAATCTTCTATATTTGCAAAGAGCAACCCTTTACTAAATCAAGGGTTTTGCCTGATTCCTCGAACTGTTCTTTATCAGTTGAACGCCTCCTAGGGTAAGAAACCCTCGTGAACTTAATCGCCTATTGAAGCGGCCTTGTTCCTCCTTCCTCACTCTGTTGCCTGTTGCCTTTTTGCTGTGTATGAATCTGGGTAGAAGGTTATAGAAGTTGGGAAAGGGGTATGATTCAAAGGTGGTGGACTGGTTCCTCACACAACGCACAAATGTTCCACTGTTGTTCCTAAAGTCTCCCTTTGTATACTAATTAGATATTCCCCCCACACTCCTTTTCTTGAATCTGCATTCAAATCTCATTGTGAATGCGCCCCAAAGAGGTTATCCTAGACACTGGGACTCGACTCTTGTAGGAAGCATGTTCAGCTTTGTTGTCTCAGAAAGCAGCTGTGCTTTAAAGTTCAGATTTTTTTTTCCCCCAGCAAGTTGTTCAGTTGACACATTAGCCAGGACTTGACACTTTTCTTAGAGAAATGACACTAAAACTCCTCTGGGAGTGATGGGTGTGACCACCCCTCCCCCAGGATCATAGAGAGTTGCAACCTAGGGCTATACTTCCTTTGGTCTTGCAGAATTCCTACCTGGCTGGCGCAGAGGAATGAGGCTAAATACAGTGCAAACACTTAGCACACAGCAAATCAGAGGGGGATTTGTTGCATGGTCATCACCATCATCCATTTCCAGAACTTTTTCATCTTTCCAAACAGAGAAGGTTCTGGGGGACCACCTATGGCAGCATAAGGATAACTTGTTAAAACAAAATTGAACCAAAGATTAGCGTTATTACTGTGGCGTGTGAGATGTCAACCATCTTCCCCATCTTGGCCATAAAATCTTTTGTAAATTCAAAATCCAGGAGCTGCTTTGGACTACCTGGACTGCCCCACTCCCTTTTTTTACTCTTACAGGCACAGTCACAGCAGCATTATTTACAATAGTCAAAAGGTGGAAACCACCGAGTATTCATTGACTGATGAATGGGTAAATAAATGTGATATATACTACAATGCAGAATGATTCAGTCTGAAAAAGGAATCCTGATGGGGCACCTGGGTTGGTTAAGCATCTAACTCTTGATTTCAGTTCAGGTCATGATCACACGGTTTGAGTCCCACATCAGGCTCTGCACTGGCAGCTTGGGATTCTTTCTCTCTCTCCCAATCTCTCTCTCTACCCCTCCCCTGCTCACACACACGCACACCCTGTCTCTCTCTCTCTCTCTCTCTCTCTCTCTCTCTCTCTCTTTCAAAATAAATAAACATTAAAAAATTAAAGAAAAAAGAAGGAATCTTGATGTACACTACAACATGAATGAACCTTGGGGATATTCTGCTAAGTGAAATAACCTGTCACAAAAAGGACAAAAGCTGTGATTCCACTTACCTAGAGTAGTCTAGAGAATACCTAGAGTAACAGAAAGTAGAATGGTGATTTCCAGAGCCTGAGGGGAAGAGGGAAGTGAGGAGTTATTGTTTAATAACTGGAAAGAGGAAAAAGTTCTGGAAATGTATGGTGGTGATGGACACACAACAATGTAAAAGTATTAATATCACTGAACTACATATTTGAAAATAGTTAAAATGGTAGATTTTACCAAAAGGTCCACACACACACCAGTTGACCCAAACTGAGAAAGATTCAGCCTGACTAGTTGAGGAGAGAGCCATCTTTACACAAAAGCAACAGACTAATTCACCTATTGCAAATTATTTTCCTATGATAGTAAGTAGACCAGAAACCAGTAGGTCGTTTGAACCCAAACATTGGAGAAAATCCATAACATTGAAAATGATTTCATTGAATCACTATATTGTATACCCGAAGCTAATATAACACTGTATATTAACTATACTGGACTTAAAATAAAAACTTAATAAAAAAAGGAAGAAAATGATTTTACTATGGGTTGTTCTAGTTTTTTAATTTTGACATGACTTTATGCTTTAAACTCAATTTTAAATAAGTTGATATTACTGAAACTGCATAGTAAACAATACATATTTGAATTCTAGAATCCAGATTTTCTATAAGAAGCAGGTTGGGGTCTGACACTCAAGACTATGTTCTTTGACAGTTACTGGATTCAGTTGGACATTATTGACCTAATCTTTTGCACCTTGCTTCTTGTTGCTAAGCAACTCACTTGTTCAACAACCAAGTAAAATGTTCCCTCCCCTTTCTCTCCCTTCACAGAAGGTGGTGGAGCCTGAATATCCCATACATGGTTATTCATTTAGCTTGAAAGGAAACTAAAAAACAATTTTTTTTAATTACAAAGTTACCTGGAAAATATGGCACCTTTTTTTTTTGAAGCATAATAAAATATTCGAACACACATACCTGAAAATGACGCCAGTTTTACTTAGAAGTCCTCTTCCTGTATGTACTACATTGCTTTCACTAATTGACAGTGTTTCAAGAAATGATTACAGCATAGATTGAAGTGTTTGAAGCATATACTAAAGGTTAAACTATTAAAGAATACAGGTCTAAAGTGCCCAAAAATGATCATCTAACAGGCTTAACGTTGTTACATTTAACATGGCTAGTTATATGCAGTTCAGTCTTATACATTGCTATGTGTCAACCTGAGAAATATATTATGTTCCAATTCATAAAAGGACCTACCTCTTGAGTAGTATATTGAGAAAAAGAAAATAAAGTGTTAAAAGGTCCCAGTGGTATCCTAGCAACTTAGGGTCTTGGAAACAAGGACTTGTGCATTGAATCAATTCCAGGAATTTGTGGCACTAGCCAATGTTGAGATGGGGAAACTGCCAAGCCTGGGAAGAGAGGTGATAATTATTATATGCCAGGTGGTGTTTGTTATCAGTAGGCTAACTTCTTCCATTTTGTTCCCTCCAATGAACATAAGATTACTAGGGTTTTAGTTAGTGCTGTTTCTCAACAGAAAAGTCTGTTGTCACCCAAAATTAACAGAGTTGACAAACGTATAGTGAATATTTACTACCAAGCCTGAATAGTTACATAAGTTATGTTCTTTAAACCTTTCCATGGTCCTTGAAAGTAGCTATTATTACTCACATTTTACAGCTGTGGAAACTGATGCTCACTAAGGCAGAGTGATTTACCGTAAATGGCGTATCTAGTCACTAGCCTGACTGGGATTGGAACCCAGGCCTCTGGTATGTGTTAGAGCAAAAGAGCTGCTACTAAAGAGTAAAGATGAATGCAGCGTTTGCAATATACAGCACATCTATCTATCCCTGGGTTTGCAGGTCAACATAGAGCCCCAGGAGATTTCTGGACTGTTAATACACAATTCCTCTCCAAGCTTAAAGGATGCGTGTGCTTTGTTCAAACTTAGATTTAGTTTTCAAGGTACGCTTTTACTGTTGCTGTCATATTACTGACATTCTCTCTCTCTCTCTTTCTCTCTCTCTCTCTCTCCTTGTACTTTATTTCTCAGGGTTGCTCTACTATTAGGACCTATGAACATATTTTTTCCAGACTCCTCTTTGATCTTCAAGTACTTCTACACAAACAACAAGATTCCAGGGCAGAAATAATCTCTCTGGAGCTTTTGTATTGAAATGAATTGGTTTCAGCCTTTAATCTTTGAACATAATGGTCAGTTGCCATGATTTCACATTTGTTTACTTAAATGCACAGACTTTTCTGTCTTGTGAAATCTGGTCTAGGTCAGCATGTACTGATAACCTACAAATCAAACCCCAGGATCCTGCATAGGAATAGCTCTATCTTTATTTGTCTTCCAATTAGAGTCTCTGCATACCATCAGGTTTGTAATGGATTCACTCCAAGTTTTTGGCCAGAAGTAATTTAAATTCTTGCCTCACTGACTTCCACTCAGCATCTCTTAAATTGGTAGAAGAGGCTCAGTGATAGTAACTCATGGCTGTTTGTTGTTTTCAAGATTAATTTGAAAAGCACTATAGGAGAACTCACCTAAAGGTGTAAATTACAGTGAACAGATTTCAAAGAATTAAACATCTTTGAAAAATGGTGTTTTTACATGATATGACCAACAAGAAAGATTACCAGCTATCCCCTCCTCTTGGAGTTTATATTCCATCAGAAGCCAATGAAAACTGTTTACAAAAAACACAGATGTGCTAATATCTTTTACTTCCCCCTATTCTTTTCCCTAGAGTCCATTCTTTTGAAAAAAATGTAAAATGGTACATGCAGCATTAATGCTTTTCCAGAATGCATTTTTAATATTTTTTTCCAATGTGAGATTATCAGAGAGAAGAGCAAAAAGCCACAAATTATGCAAATCTTCCCACTGCGATTGAAAAATTTGGCTGCATATAAAAATTGTCACCGGTAATTGCAGAGTCAGAATGAATTGTGGCCTTAAGGCACTTGAACAGAAGGTCTAATGAACCTAGCATCTCACAAAACGGCATAACGTGTGGCCATTAAGTTAAAAACAAAGAATGTACAGCTTGCCACCATGGAGCCACCAGAGCAGTTGGATTATGGGTGGAACGTGACCTTGTAGGCTACATATGTTGCCTTATATCATTACTACACTGAATTTAGAAGGAAAAGCTCTTCATATAAAGTAAAGCGGCTAAGCTCCATTATAGATATTTATTTGGTACTATACTCTTTGTTTATATACCAGAGATCACACATGTGTATTTGCTGTGCTTATTTTAAATTTAAATGACAATAATTTTTTTCAAACCATTTTAAAGTATTGACTTCAACCTAACACCCTGCTTATCTAACATATCATGTGGTTGCTGGTGATTCTGCTATATAAACACCGAAAAACAGCAAACACCAGTTACAGGCACACAGAGTAGTTTCATCCCACACCCTAAAGTTCAGGACCCTTAGAGTTGTTGAATCAGTGTTTATGCTTCTATGAGAAAGTTGGTTTTGGATGCAGTATGTACCCTTGTGGAAATTTCTTTATTTAACTAGATTAAGCACTAAGCAAAATAACATTTACTGACTGAACAGAATCACTGTGTAAAATTCCAGACAGCTTGCCACGTTGGATTTTAGTTTCACAAAGCTGGGATCTTCAAGAGAGGGCACATAATATAGAATTGAGTCATCCCTCCCTCCCTTTGCAGATGCATCCTGCTTTTTGGAAAATGGTTGCCATGCATATTTCTACCGAATTTCATCGACTTAGAAGCAAGGGAGAAAGAAACACCCTAAAAATTATGGTTTCTGAGGAATAGGTAGAAGAGGTGTCGAAAATGAATGCTGTTTTTCACTGCATAGATCTGCAAGGTCTAAAAAGGTAACAACCACAGACTAAAACCCAAGTTAAAAATAAAATGAAGAAAACACTGAATAGCAGTCTGACCATCCGTATTAAAAGTACTGTTGCACTGACTGAGAAGCCAACTTATCTAAAGATATTTTTAGTATCTTTTAAAGCTTGAATCATTATGTTGAAAAAAATGTTACAGCTCGTCATAAGATCATCTGTAGTTACTGTATATCCTCAGGGAATGAAACTGCTAACAGATGAAAAGACAAGAGATTAATGTTTATTATTGTAGAACGTAAAAATTTGTAGGCATCAAGTGCTTAATTGTTTTAAAAAAAACTGATTACAACATCCTCTCAACTGGCAGTCCTAGAAAGCAAGAAGTACTTTGCTGAGGGAAGATTAACCTGTCTGTGGTGTCTGATGCAGTTTTAATAGGACCTTGAGTATAACCCACATCTAAGTGAAGGAATATTACAGTATTGATTAAATATGAGCCTCCCCTGGAATAGTTGTGCTTGATTCCATTCAAATCACATACTTTCTAGGGTTTAAATTCAAGTATTATTTTGAAGTATTGATTTAACAAACCTTTTTGAAATGACGATTCGCTGTGATTCTGGATTTTATTTGACGTTTATTTTGCTGAGGGAATTTTAGTAAACTTGCAGTACATATGCTGCCTGGAGGATAAAAACTAGGGCAAGAATTCTGCACCTTAGCAGGATATAATCAGTTTTGCACAGAAATGGGTATATTATATGTGGTGTTTTAACTTACATATATACTATGCATTTTGAACAGATGATGCCAGGGAAGTGTTCTATGCTCTTTATTCCCCCCCCACCCCCCCACACCATGTTTCCTTTTTAAAGGTGAGATGGGGGGAAAGCAGGGAAAGGTGGAGTGTGTCTGAGCAGAGAAAACAACACAACAATGACAAAGACTGAAGTGCAGTCTTTTTGTGGTCTTTACCGTGACCGTTCTTACATGTAGTATTTTTCCGTGTCTATGTTTATTTAATCTTTTTATTTTTATTTTCATTTTTTAATGTATTATTTAATTTTGAGAAAGAAAAAGTGCAAGCAGGGGAGAGGCAGAGAGAGAAGAAGAATCACAAGCAGGCTCTGTGCTGCTGGCTCAGAGCCTGATGTGGGGTTTGAACATACAAACTGTTGAGATCATGACCTGAGCTGAAATTAAGAGTCAGATGCTTAACGGACTGAGCCATCCAGGCATTCCTATGTTTCTTTGTTTTTTTAAGGAAATTAATGGATCCTCTTAAGAGTTGAAAGGATCATCTTAGTAAATGGACTGTGAGCCCCTATGATATATTTAATGCTGCTAATCTTCCCGACATCAGGAAACTACTGTATCAGACTTCTAAGCCAGCATGTGGGCCCCAGTGCATTGGCTCCTTCCAATTTAGCCTCCACATAAGGCTATGCTCTTTCTAAAACAAACAAAATCATGTCATTTTTATCTTTTCTATTAAAAATAAATCAAATAGCGGCACCTGGGTGGCTCAGTCAGTTAAGCGTCCGACTTCGGCTCAGGTCATGATCTCGCAGTTGGCGAGTTCAAGCCCCATGTCGGCTCTGTGCTCAGAGCCTGGAGCCTGCTTTGGATTCTGTGTCTCCCTCTCTCTCTGCCCCTCCCCCATTCACACACACACTCTCTCTCTCTCTCTCTCTCAAAAATAAACAAACATTTAAATAAATAAATAAATAAATAAATAAATAAATAAAATAAAAACACCCTGGAAAGTACTGTTTTTGGAATATGGGCGGAAGAGAGGTCTAATATGAGTGCTATTTTTTATTTCATAGATCTGCCAGGTTCATAAGATGAAACAATCACAGACTGTAAAACCCAAGTAACAGATAAAATGAAGTGCATAGAATAGCAGTCTGAGGATCCATATTAAAAATACTGTTGTACTGACTGATGCTGAAAACTTTTAATATGGCCTTATCACATCAAAATTCCTTAGCTCAGTACAAAAGGCCATAAGTGATGTGCTCCCTTTCAATTTCTGCAGCCTTATCTTTTTGCCACTCTCCTTGGGATATTCAGTATTGCAGCAAGACCAAATTACTTGGGAGTCACAGAGGAAGCCAGGTAGTGTTTGAATCCCTGTGCTTTTGTGAGTATATACCTCTACCTGGAAAGCTTACATTTACCTGATAAGCCCCTACTTTGTTTTTCAGTGTCCAGTCCAACTTTTTTAGGTTATCAGACTAGTTTGTACTTGGCTGGAAAAATTTGATTTAAAAAATGTGAAGTTTTATTTTTCCAAGTAAAGATAGTAACATCAAATAAAACACAAGAACTGGCCATCAGCTGCAATCATATCATTTTGTAAAAGAGGAACATTTTAACATAAAAAAAGAATGTAAATAGATTCAATAAAAATAATAAATTAGGCTTTCAGAAATATCAGTCTATGCTTCTTGTCAATCTCATTTTATTCTCTACTGGCAAAAACTTCATTAGACAGACTCTATACTACAGAATAGTGTTTTAGAAAACTTTCTGGGGCACAGCCAGGTAAGAACAATCACTTTCTACTCCAGGTGATTGTTAAAATTATTGTTCAGCACTGCAGCTCTTTTTTTTTTGCATGCTGTTTCCCTTTCTAGAAAGTAAATTATTAATGGCATAAAGTAAGTTTTGTTCACCTAAGTATCATCTGCACCTAGTGGAGTGCCTAGCATATAATGTGAACACAGTGTTGGCTGAATGAGTAGATTTAAAAAATGAAGACAATGCATGCCACTGTTGGACAGCTGTAGTTGTTAGAAAATTTCTTATGCTGAATTGAAATTCTTCCCTAGATCTCCCAGTTCTATTGCAAAGAACAACTCTATTCCTGCTCCCAAATAGCAAGCCTTTAAATACTCAAGCTGATCTTTTCTTTAGGCCACAAACCTCAGTTCCTTAAAATAATTCTAGTAGGAAGATGTTTAGACACTTTCCAATCCTCTGTTCCTTCTAAATTAACTCAACCAAGTTTCTTTTTTATCTTTCTTAAATTACAGCGATACTGTGGAGGCCTCGTGTAAACAGATTTGGATCCAAAAAGATCTGGATTCCTGTTCTTATTTAGCTGTTACTTAGCTCAGTTGAAAGTGCAATTTGGGATGATTGACTAAAATTTTCTGAGATTTGGTTTCATTATGTGTGAAATTGGGATGATGATGATGATAGAAAATAATGTATGAAGACTACACATGATCTGAAATAAAGCAAGTACTCAATTAACTTCTGTAATAGACCTAATATATAATAGCACAACACAAAAGAAATATACATGTCATTCACATAAATTGTCCAAACCATTTTCACATGGGTGGGGCGGCACTGGGGGGGACTATGAACTGGATATCTTGTCCCCACAAAATTCGTATATTGAAACCTAATCCCCAGCATAATGATATTTGGAAGTTGGGGCCTTTAGCACCTGATTAGGTCATGAGGGTAGAATCCCCATGAATGGATTAGTTACCTTATAAAAGAGATCCCAGAGAGCTCCCTTCTCCATTCTGCATGTGAGTACACAGTGAGAAGATGGCTATCTATGAACCAGGAAGTTGGTTCTCACCAGACACAGAACCTGCTAGCACTTTGCTCTTGCACTTAGCCTCTAGAACTCTGGGGGAAAAAAAGATTGTTGTTTAAGCCACTCAGTCTGACATTTTTGTGATAGCAGCCCAAATGTACTAAGACAGGGGCAAAACTTTAACAGTCTTTCAGGGATTCAGGTTGATGTAACCTCCGTTATCTTTAACATGTCTTCCAGGGTCACCATGGAGGATCTTCCCATCAGCGAAAAATGGGATAGAGTGGAATAGAGGAGCAAGAAAGGGAGGATTTTGTGTGCCAAACATGGAAGTGGCATGTGCCATTTTGAGTCTTGTTGCTGGTTTAGGACTCCTAGGGTCATGCCAAAGTTTAAACAATATGGGAAATAAGGTTGAACCAAGTGAACCAGAGGAAGGGAGAATGCAATTTGATGAACCATACTAGACTATCCATTACAGCTCAAGAAAGTCTATTAAATTAGATTAAGATGGCTAATGTTATTTTGTAACCTCATATTATTGTTGGATCACATTATATTTGTGGTCAGGTTCACAATTTGTGCGTTTTTAGATGTAAATTGCTATCTACTCTTCTATACATATGAGCAAGAATTTTTTAAAAATTATTTTAAAAAATAAATATTAAAAAATATTTATTTTTATCTAACTATAAAAGAAAAATACAGTGACTAATAATTTGGAAAATACATGAAAGTCTTAAAAAGAAAAGTAAAGGTTTTCCAACGTACATAAATGGGGATAATAATAAATATTTTTAAGATATTATAAAGATAAGATTTTATATATATGACAACATATATTGGGCAAAGTGGCTTCCAGGGTTAACCACATTTGTTAACATTTGGCAGTATAAACATTAGTTATTTTCCTATGCAAATATATAGGTTTTTAACCATAATTAGATTGGATTATTGTCTTTCGTATTTTCTGTGGTTGGCTCTTAAAATTTATTATGAACTTGGGGCACCTGGGTAGTTCTGTCAGTTAAGCATCCAACTCTTGATTTCGGTTCAGGTTGTGATCTCTCAGTTCATGAGATCAAGCCCCATATTGGGCTCTGCTCTGGCAGTGTGGAGCCTGCTTGGGATTCTCTCTGTCCCTCCCCCGCTCGTGCTCTCCCTCTCTCTCTGTCTAAAAATGAATAAATAAACTAAAAAAAATATTATGAACTTGTTCTTTTGTAATTGTATTCATTTTCTATTCTGAGCCACAAATTACTACAACCTAGTGACTTGAAACAAAATGCTTTGTTTTTTTGTTTTTTGTGTTTTTTGTTTTGTTTTGTTGTTTTTTTGCCTTAACAGCTTCCATGTGTCAGGAATTCAGGCTCAGCATAACTGGGTTCTCTTCTCAGGGTCTCAGCCTGGATTCAAAGTACTAACTGGGCTGCATTCTCATCTGGAGTTCAGCCTCCTCTTCCAAACTCATTCAGGTTCTTAGGCAGTTGGGCTCCTACCAGGTATACAACTGAGGTCCCTAATTTTCTGCTGGCTCTTAGCTGGGAGCTGTGCTCACTCTGAGCTATAAGAGGCTGCCTGGGGTCCTAGCCACTTAACTGCCTCTCATGGCAGCTTCCTTCTTTAAAGTCAGCAGAATAATAATTCTTATGTTTTGAATCTCTTCTTTCAGGAAGCTTTCTGTCCCTTTGAAGGGCTAAATTGATTAAGTCAGGCCCAGCCAAGGTAATCTCCCTTTTGATTATTTCAAAGTCAATTGATTTGAGACCCTAATTATATCTACAGAATTTCTTGGTCATAGAAAGCAACCTAATCACAGAAGTGAAATCCATTATACCCACAGGTTCAGGCAACACTCAAGGGGAGGGGATTATACAGGGCTTATTCCTGGGGGGAGGGCATGGGATATAGGAGTCTTGTGGGCCATCTGAGAATTCTGCCAACCACAGTCATTGATTTTATTTCATGCAGTTTATAATATACATTAGTGCTGTTTGCCATACATTTGTGATTATCCACCTGTTGGGCACGGGGTATAATGACACTTTCCTGCCCCCCTACAATTAAGGGTAGCTACATGACTTCCTTTGGCCAATGGATTGTGAGAAGAAGTGATATGTGTCACTTCTGAATGGAAGTCTTAAGAACCAGTGAAGGATTTAGCTACTTTTACTTTCTTTCTGGCACAGCAACCAGAGATGGGGCTGTTTTGTCCCTAAACCTCAGCTACTCTGATGCACAGAGCCCTGTTGCCAACCATGATGGGCCTGGCATGAGCAAGAAATCACCTATGTTGTTTGAAACCAGTAAGTTTCATGTCTGTGGTAACAGAAAAATGCCTCCTGTCATTTTAGAGATACATTATACTTTAGTTAATCTATAGATAAAATTTTACGTATTTTCTTACAAAATTTTACTGTACTGGTTTTGCTCCAGATTTCCAGCCTTCCAAAATCATTCTGAATCTGATTCTATAATCATCTTAGCAGTGCCTTTCAGTTTGGGATCACCTGAACATTTAATAAGTAGCCTTAGATATCTTAATCCAAATAATGAACACAAATGTTGATTATGACTGGTTCAATGATTGAGCCTTCTGCCATGTCCCTAAAGAGATCCTCCATATGACAAACAACCATTAATCACCATTCCCTGGTGCTATTATTCAACAGAATTATATAAAAGACATGTCCATGATTTAGTGTTCAAAAAAATCATAGATGAAATAAGAGATGATATGATAAAATAGAAATGCAATAGTATGTTATGATTTTTAAGTTATTTTTTTAACAGTTCTGTTAGGATATAATTTATAGGCCATGAATTTCAGTCTTTGTAAGCATCTCTTTCAGTGATGCCCATTTCTCTTTTCCATTTCCTCCTTAAGACTTCTTTCAGAAGCTTGTGTTTCATCCCAGCACTGTCAAAGGTGTTCTGTGCCTTTCTCACTTCCTCTGAAATGGATGTCCTTTACCTTTTCCCAATAGGCTTTTCCACACTGGTTTTCTTCCAAAGTCTGTGCCTCCCAAGACATTTCCCCATGCCACACAATCTTGAACTTGAGGCTTCTCTAGCCTATATTGTGTACAACTTGCTTCTGTTTTCCAACCTCAACTACATAGGGTCATTATAGGTTTACTTTTTAAATTCATGTTGTATTTGTTCCCCAGCACCTAAAAGTAATCAATCAAGTCCAGAATAAGATAATATTCATGGAATTATCAAAATACATTTATGTTCCTCCCTTTCAATGTACAGTAAAACCTTGGATTGCAAATAACTTGTTCTACAAGTGCTCCACAAGATGAGCAAGCATGTCTAATAAGTTTTCCCTTGATAAACAAGTGATATCTTGCAATATGAGTAGTATGTAACACTGAATGTCACATGATCACAAATGAGCCAATGGTCTTCTCTCTCTCTTGCTATGGGATTGTGGGTGATCATCTCCCATGCTTAGATGTTCAGTCTCAGTCCATGGTGTTTGGAAGAAATCAGCAATTTTTCAAAATGCTGGAAGCTGCCAACAACTGGAACTGGTGGTTTTTTTTTGTCACTTCAAAGCACATGTGGACAGTCCTTTGCTTTTCCATACAAGAGTAAGCTTAGAAATGCTTTGCTTCATTCTAGGTCTGGCTGCCTATAGATAAAGACCCTTTCCTCTGCTGGTTTATGGCCGGTTACATTAAATACAGTATATGACAAGAGTTTATTAATACTGTACTGTAGTTAACCTCCATGTGAACATATGCGATGACCCCCACGCAGAAAAAGATTCCATTAAGCCAACAGATAACAGTGATTCCATTAGTGATAGTGTAAGTCATCTTACACAATAGCTCTCCTCTCTCTCATCTCTTGCACACCAGCCATGAAGGTTTTTAAAGGTAAGTACAGGTTAATTTATTTTTCCCTATATTTTGTATTTTTTTAAATTATTTTGTATTATATTAGGGTATTGTAATCATTTTTATATGAGTACAAATCATCTGTGGAACAAATCATCTGAGTTTCTGTTATTTCTTTTTGGAAAATTCGCTTTGATATACAAGTGCTTTGGATTACAAGCATGTTTCTGGAACAAATTATGCTTGCAAATCAAGGTTTTACTGTGTATAAAATTACATAGTTATGGTAATCCACAGAATCCGATTCTACCAAACAAGTGCATATAAACTGAATAACTTGGTTTCCACCCACACGGATTGTACATCTTGGTTGTAAGGGTAAGTGTATGTTCTAGTTTGCCTGGCACCAGGGTATTAATTATTCCTTCTTTCAGTCTCAAATAAAGCCTCTTTTGGATGACAAGTTATATGATCACCCTAATAGAGGACTTAGCTTTAAAACAAAACAAAACAAAACAAAACTTCTAATACTAACTATAACACTAGTGTTCTAAAACACTAGAAGAGTTCAACGAGTCCTTCACCATAGCTGCTCCCAAAGTTTGAAATTAGCAGGGAATAACTGTAATTTGCAAACCTGACAATGAACAAGCCGTCATGTAATAACAGAAACAAATAATGAAAGGTCATCACATTTTTCTTGTGCTTGTCATTCATTTGAGGATATACCAGGAAAACAAATATCAACATTTTACCATGCAGGCTAACTAATACCTGGTAGCTAAGAAAATGTCTGGAAAATTCACTAGTTTAGATTTCTGGAAGAATTTGTATCACCATTGCAACTTCCCAATCCATACATGCAGCAGCCCCAAGGTTGCTGACATTTGCCAGATAATTGACTCAAGTTCGGGTTATTAATTTAGATTATTTAGGAATCATTGTTGTTTTTGTTGTTTCAATTTGTGAGTGGCATTTTCTAATTCATGAGATTGTTGTGTAAATTAAAAAACAATATAATCTGATAAAATATGTGAAGTACCTCTTGCAGAACCTAGCACAACAAACATTAGTCTTTATCTCTTGTGTGAATGCTTATTAATTTAAAGTGGCTGCCAAGAGAACCATTTGAGAGAGATGATGGGACCATCACTAGTTAGAGTGGGAATGAATGCTACTGTGGATAATGACATCTGTCATAAGCACAGGTAGAGGGAGGGAGTGGTCTTCAGTGTCCACTTAATACATTTCCCATCATATTTGTAGTTCTTACTTTAGTTTTTTTCTTAATATTTTTTTACTCCCAAGTAATTATTTTAACTGTTAATACTCCTAGGTATTAAAGTTTAAAATTGTTGTTCTTATTTGAACACTTTAATGATATTGTCGAAGGAAATTATACATATATATATATGTATATATATATTTTTTTTTCTTTCCTCTTTCACTTGAAGATATTTCCTCCTGCAGACACCAGGCGTTTGTAACAAGCCTGTGGTGTGTGAGCTTTTGGTGATGGCAAAGGAAAGAATGATGAGACAAATGCTGTTGAGTCCATGTCTGTTTTCTTCCAGACTTAATATGTTCAACTCTGAACTAAAAGTGTTATTCTTTTTTTTTAAAAGATTTTTTTTAAATTTTTTTTTTTAAATTTATTTTTGAGACAGAGAGAGACAGAGCATGAGCAGGGGAGGGGCAGAGAGAGAGGGAGACACAGAATCTGAAGCAGGCTCCAGGCTCTGAGCTGTCAGCACAGAGTCCGATGCAGGGCTCGAACTCACGGACCGCCAGATCATGAGCTGAAGTCGGACGCCCAACTGACTGAGCCACCCAGGGGCCCCTAAAAGTGTTATTCTTAACACATCAGTGCTCAGTTGGGGAATAAAAGGATGCTCCTTATTGGTTAAGAATAGGAAAGCCATTGGCAAAATGATAAAGTAGGTAAAGTTTGTCTTTGAAATTCTTCACTGCTCTGTTCAGTCCCCTCACCAACCATAATCCCAGTCTGATTATGTCTTCTAGTCTCCAACCCTCAACCCTGGCCTCAGCACTTTCATGATATAACTAAGAGGACATTTGTAGAGTAATTTTCATTATTTGTTACTGTCTTTTTATTTTAATATTTTTATTTATTTTTGAGAGAGAGAGAGAGAGAGAATGTGAGCGAACAGGGGAGGGGCAGAGAGAGAGGGAGACACAGACTCCCAAGCAGGTTCCAGGCTCCAAACTGTCAGCACAGAGCCCGACACAGGGCTTGAACCCATGAACTGTGAGGTCATGACCTGCATTGAAGTTGGATGCTCAACCAACTGAGCCACCCAGATGCGCCATTTGTTACTGTCTTAATGGTTTACCCTCCATGCCTTCACTCCCCAGGAATATTTGTATTTAAAAAGAAAAGAACATTAAATCCAAAGAAATATATTGTTAGGAGAATTTTAAGCATTTGTAATTTGTCTAAGAGAAGACAATTTTGACAAATAAGCCTTGATATCATCTCACAAATAAAATATTTTACACACACACACACAGACACACATGATTTCTTACTCCATCTCAAGATTGGCTGTGACTGGAACACTATATATAATCTTTTCATTGTGGTATTCATTTTACCCATCCTCCTTTATCATTTATCACTTTCTAAATTGAAGCTCTTGCTCCAAGAATTTTACTGTACTTTATGCTTAGTTTGTTCATTCTTATTACTAGTCTTTCATGAATTTCAACTGTCGCCAATGACCTTCCTTCTCTATTCTATCTATTTAAATTATTTTCATCCTTTAATATTCATATTGAACCCCTGTTTTTTGCATCAATCAAGTATTCATTAAACTCATCACTATGAGTTAAATACTTAGAGACAGATATAGTGAATTATACTAATGAGTTCAAAGACAACATGAACTCATGAGAAAAGAAGAAAATGGAATATAGGTTTGAGTGGTTTGGTAGAGAGCAATATGCCCATGTTATAATTCTTGGAACCTGTGAATATGTTAGGTTATACAACAAAAGGAAATATAGATTGTAGATAGAATTAAAGTTGCTAATCAAGATAGGGAGAATATCCTGGTTTATCTATTTGGGTCCAATGTAATCACAACAGTCCTTGCATGATAGAAGAGGAAGACAGAAGAATCAGAATAAGACAGATAGCATTGTGAGAAAGACTTGAACAGCCTTTGCTGGCTTTGAAGATGGAAGAGAATTATGAGTCAAGGAATACTGGCAGCTTCTAGAAGCTGAAAAGGCAAGAAAATGGGTTCTTAGAGGTTCCAGAAAGGAAATGCAGCCATGCCTACAACTTGATTTAGATCAGTGAGACCCATTGAATTCTTAACCTATAGAATTATTTAAAAAAATACATTTGTGTCATTTCAAGCCACTAGTTTTGTGATAAGGTGTTACAGCAGTAATAGGAAACTAATATAAGCACGATGAAAGACTCAGGATTCAAATAAGATAGTGACAAGTAAGTACAAGAGTTCGAAAGTATGTCATGTTAAGAATAGCTGAAGAGAAATAAGTCATACAGAGAAAGATACCATATGTTTTCACTCATATGTGGATCCTGAGAAACTTAACAGAAGACCATGGGGGAGGGGAAGAGGGAAAAAAAAGTTAGAGAGGGAGGGAGCCAAACCATAAGAGACTCTTAAAAACTGAGAACATTCTGAGGGTTGATGGGGGGTGGGAGGGATGGGAGGGTGGGTGATGGGTATTGAGGAGGGCACCTGTTGGGATGAGCACTGGGTGTTGTATGGAAACCAATTTGACAATAAATTTCATATTTAAAAAATTAATAAAAAAATAATAGCTGAAGAAATTGGGAACAATATTAGGAAAATGGTAAACTGAGTTTGGTTTATAATAATTATTATTATATATTTTATAGACATGAAAAATAATTTAGCTGTTAATATTTTCAATACTGTATGCTAGGCTTTGCTTTAGGATCTTAATATTAATTTAATCTTCCAAACAATCATATGAGCTAGATACTCTTATTATTTTCCGTAAAAAGTAAATTGAGGGGCGCCTGGGTGGCTCAGTCAGTTAAGCGTCCAACTTCGGCTCAGGTCATGATCTTGCAATTCGTGGGTTTGAGCCCCGCGTTGGGCTCTGTGCTGACAGCTTGGAGCCTGGAGCCTGCATGGGATTCTGTGTCTCCCTCTCTTTCCACCCTTCCCCACTCACACTCTCTGTCTCTCAAAAATAAACATTAATTTTTTTAAAGTAAATTGAAATGCAGAGAAGTTATATAACTTGTCCCAAGGTGTTATGGCTACTAAGGGGGTGATGAGATTTGAACAGACACAGTCTGATTCCAAAACTTTTTATTCCAACTACTATGCTATTCTGAGGGAGGGAACCCATCTATTCTGTGTGGTTTCAAAGGAAAAGCTGGGATCGGAGAAGTACAAATGACAATGACTTATACTAGCTCTGGTAAAAGAAGAAATTTTAAAGCACAAAGCTGTCAATAGTTAATTTGGTTGAGATGTGATGCAAATTGATTTGGTTGAGAAATGGTAGGGATGTGGTTGCGTAATGGCAGAGATTTATTGCTAGAAAAGGAACCACCTGTGTCCAGAGGAGAAAATCAGGTGAAAGTGAAGAAGGTAAGTAGTGAAAGTGCCTGATTCCCTTGAAGTAGAAAGGTAGTGGGGAAAAGATCTGGGATGCTTCAGTGTCTGGTGCTGTTTGCGGAAAAATACAGTATGATTGAAAGAACTCAAGACTTCCGAGAAAATGGGAAGAGGGAAAAGCTATAGAAAACTGATTATTAGCATAAATAGACACTTGTTATCCATACGCAATAGGTCAAAAGAGTAATTATATCACATATCCTAAGTTGGAACTTGAAGATTGATAAAGTTGCATTAATATATGGGGTAAAAACTTTGGCTTACACTAAATCTTTATCCTGAAAGCAGCTTGAGGTCAAAGGTGTATATTTTTATCTTCAATGCTTAATATTGACCCTGTAATTTGATGTGCTTATACCTGAAAATGTAGCTGTAAATAAGGAATAAGGAACAATCCTTTAACAAAATCAATTAAAATTACTTCCATCCTTCAACATTTATAGGCTACATGAAACATAGACAAACTTTATTGACACTGGAAATTGGCATCTTCCTGGATTTGGAGTTAAGCAAATGATTTTTCCATTTCAGTTTCTTCCTTTCGTGTAGGTTAAAATCTCCACTATGAGGCTTTTCCTTCCTCTTTGTTTGAAAAACTGACACATGTTAAGTATCAGGCAAGAGTAATGTTTTCTGTCAATTCAGTTGTAGTCCAAATATTATAGTGACAGTGTTTACAAGATTTGGTGGTTTTGTTCTTATATCAAATAATAAATTTTCCCATTGGTATCCACAGTAGGTGGCTCAATATTTTGGTTGGCGGATTATTTTCACTTGGAGAACTATTGACATATTTAAAAATTTTTTTAATGTTTATTTATTTTTGAGAGAGAGACAGAGTGCGAGTGGGGGGGGGCGGGCAGAGAGAATGGGAGACAGAATCTGAAGCAGGCTCCAGGCTCTGACCTGTCAGCATACAGCCCCATGCGGGGCTTGAACTCACAAACTGTGACATCATGACCTGAGCCAAAGTCAGACGCTTAACTGACTGAGCCACCCAGGTGCCCCAATTCACATATTTTAAAACATGGTGTAACTAAAACTGAATTACTCAGTTGTTAGAACTATAGAACGGGGGAAAGATTTACTTCTTTAAAACAGTGGTTTGGGGCAAAATGTAAAACTAATTTGCCAAGTGGCTACAAATTATCTGGACTTTTCCTTTAAATTATTTTTAAGAACTTGTTTTTTTTTTCTTTTAAACATCAGTCTTTGAAAAGTTGTAAGACAAATTGACACCTCTTAATTTATCTCGTCTTTGAAGAGAGAGGGGGGGGAGAGTGTGTGTGTGCGTGTGTGTGTGTGTGTGTGCGTGGTAAGGAAAGTACATAAAATGTGGGAGATTTGACACAGGAAAGGAGAAGTAATCTTAGTGCCTTGAGTTCCTAAATTCTGTAATAGAACACAGATCTTAGAATTAGCCTAAAATTTATAGAACCAACACATCTTTACCTATATGTAAATCAGTCTTCTTTTTTTTTTAATTTTTATTTAATTTTGAGAGAGACAGAAAGAGTGCAAGTGGGGGGGTGGGGAGGAGCAGAGAGAGAAGGAGACACAGAATTCACAGCAGGCTCCAGGCTCTGAGCTGAAAGCACAGAGCCCAATGTGGGGCTTGAACCTGTGAACTTCAAGATTGTGACCTGAGCTGAAGTCAGAACCAACCGAGCCATCCAGGTGCCTTCGTAAATTACTCTTCTAAGGGAATTATCTTAACCTAAAGGTTAAATGAAAAAGAACATCAGTCACATATTTTATTTGCCTGATCTCTAGGAAGATATTGTGAACTGAATCAGTCCTCTTCCCTCTCCCACATCTTTACAATCGGTGTCCCTCTTTGCTCACATAGCTAGTGGTAATACTTCTGCTTTAACATGTACTCAAAGTCTACTATAAGTATATTAAGAACATCCTTGAGATCAAGGATTTTTCCCCCCAGGAAGGCAAATGGGTCACAGTTGGAACCTGTAGGGTGTGTTTTGTGCTATAGATGTCTGTAGGTGAGTGAGTGCAGGTCCGGATGGAGGGCAGAGAGAGGATGGGCTGGGATGTGCTGAGCATCAGCATCAGGTCAGAGGATGGCAGAATCAGGCCCAAGAAGCTGCTGCCACCAGCATTCTTCCCAGAGGAAGCCTGATCTCATGGAATCTCAGGAGTTCTTTGGGGGTGGGAGGAGAGTCCCAGGAAGAGAAACACCTAGGTTCTTCCCAGACTTGACCATGAGGCATCTGGCTCACATCACTTATCACACAAACCCCGTCCTCATGGATACCTTGCCCACCACCACCCTCCCCTCGGAATCACAGTGCAACAGTGCCTCACCCCAGGCACCCAGCCTGGTGTGGCCTTGAGATCAAGGATCAAGTTATGTACACTCAACATGTAACATTTATCTGGAACATGAAAGGCACTCAGTAAATGCTTATTGAATGAAGATGAGAAAAATTGATTTTTGAAAGCTAACCTGCAGCCTCATTATCTTTACAGAAATCGATCTATTTAATTAAACACGAGACGTGGATCGTCTTTGCCGTGTGGATGACCCTAAATGGAACATCCTAAGGGCATTTCCAATAGTTTTATTATCTGTCTACCAACACTTTCTGGTAGAATTCTAGGTTTTAGTTTTATCAATAACTTGTTGATTTTCTGGGCTATTTCTATTATTTTTGCTCTTACAGATAGTACCTAGTCTCCAAAGATGGCCTCTAACAATCTCTCCCCTCCTTTTATGCATATACCTCTACTTACATCAGAGAGTTGAACTTAACCTTCTCCACTTCCCCCAAATCTCCTCCCGTCTTAATTCTGTGATCACCTTGTGACTGGTTTTAACCAAAAGAATGTGGCAGAAGTGACATTCTAAGAGTTTGGAAACAAGACATTAAGAAGACTAGCACTTTTACTTTCTTTACTCTTGGAACCTAGCCTTCATGCTGGGAGGAGCCCAGAGCTTGGGGAAGAGTACTTAGTGGGTAGCACAGGTCTCTGATGGACAGCTCCTGCCTAGCTACCAGCTGACAGCCAGAGCTAATTAGCATCTGTTTAAGTGAACCATCCCAACACACCAGTTCAGTTGAATCCCCAAATGACTGTAGCCTCTGTTAACATCATTGGGAGCAGAAAGTCCCAGGTGAGCACTGGATGCTCACAACATTGTAAGAGATAATAAAACAGTTGTTATTCTAAGCTAGTACATTCTGGAATTGCTTGCCACACACAAAAGTGACTGAAACAATAGGCTCCTTTCTTCTAGCACATAAAGATAGCTTAATTTTTTAAATATGAAATTTATTGTCAAATTGGTTTGCATACAACACCCAGTGCTCATCCCAACAGGTGCCCTCCTCAATGCCCATCACCCACCCTCCCCTCCCTCCCACCCCCCATCAACCCTCAGCTTGTTCTCAGTTTTTAAGAGTCTCTTATGGTCTTTAAGAGCTTCCCTGCCCTCTCTGTAACTTTTTTTCCCCCTTCCCCTCCCCCATGGTCTTCTGTTAAGTTTCTCAGGATCCACATAAGAGTGAAAACATATGGTATCTGTCTTTCTCTGTATGACTTATTTCACTTAGCATAACACTCTCCAGTTCCATCCACGTTGCTACAAAAGGCCATATTTTGTTCTTTCTCGTTACCAAGTAGTATTCCATTGTGTATATAAACCACAATTTCTTTATCCATTCATCAGTTGATGGACATTTAGGCTCTTTCCATAATTTGGCTATTGTTGAGAGTGCCGCTATAAACATTGCGGTACAAGTGCCCCTATGCATCAGCACGCCTGTATCCCTTGGGTAAATTCCTAGCAGTGCTATTGCTGGGTCATAAGGTAGATCTAGTTTTAATTTTTTGAGGAACCTCCACACTGTTCTCCAGAGTGGCTGCACCAGTTTGCATTCCCACCAACAGTGCAAGAGGGTTCCTGTTTGTCCACATCCTCTCCAGCAAGATAGCTTAATTTTTTAATAACATATGACTTGTAGCTCCCAAAAGGTATTTGAGCTACAGCATTGCTCTGCAGAAATTATAGGGTCAAGCTGTCTTATTAATACAATATGCAATAACTGTCTTATTAAAATAAAATGCAAAAGAAAAGGATTTCAATTATTCTTATTAAGTAGTCACAGAATTCATGTGCCTTCCTATATGTGCTTACTATACATTGGCTTGTAGTAGAGACCACACTTTTCCCCCCAATATTTGTCCTCTTCTTTCATGGTGATAGAGTATCTGATTTTTGACTGGACAGATAGCAGCCCAGGATGGAGACTGCATTTCTCAACCTGCCAAGCTGCTATAATTTCTGGTCAGGGAGATATAAATAGGAATATCCTGTGCAAGCTTGTGGAGTTTTCTTGCCTCTTCATCATTCCTTCCTATGGATGGAAGATGGATAATAGATTTAGAGCCTCTCTTAGATCAAGAGGACAAGGTTATATAAGTAGAAAGGGACCTGGGTCTGACAATGTGAGGTACACAGCTCACCTTGTTCACCTTCTCACATGATAAAGAAACTGCTTCTGATTTAGTTAACCCATCATTGTCAAGATTCTCTAATACGTGTAGCCAGTCCCAATTCTCAGTAATATACAAACTGAACTAGTATTAGGCCGAAATCATTTGCTGGTAGCCCACATTTATCTTTTTAAGTTTATTTATTTATTTTGAGAGAGTGAGAGAGAGAGAGAGAGAGAGAGAGAGAATGAATGAGTGGGGAAGGGGCAGAGAGAGGGAAAATCCCAAGCAGGCTCCCACTGTCAGCTCAAAGCTGTATACAGGGCTCAGTCCCATGAACCATGACATCACGACTTGAGCCGAAATCAAGAGTGGGATACTCAACTGACTGAGCCACACAGGCGCTCCAGTAGCCCACATTTCTGTACATGTCTTTGCAACTGAGATTGCTATAGCATATTTTTTCCCTCAATGACTCAGTTTCCTTTATATAAAATAGACATGATCATAACTATCTTCGACTAATTTTCTTCTTAAAATGCTATTAGGAAGTATGAAGTATGTGATACTAGTATTAAGTTAACCTGGAATCTTCCTGTTAGCAAAATACTTTATTTCAACAGTCTTTCATCTCTAATAACATATTTGAATGTTAGACAGAGAATATAAGGAAAGAGAAGATGTGCATTGATGTAAATGATACAAAATGAAGCTGTCCACAGTAGTATATGGACATGTTGAATGATAATGTAGCATAAACACGCACACACACAGAGGAGATATTAAAGGACAGACATAACGGGGCACATAGACAATTAACTGCAAAGGCAGTTATTTAAGCATTAGGATGCCTGTGGAGGATGTTATTTGAAGGCACTGGTGTAACACGTTAATCTATAATTAAAGCACTATATTGAGAGTGATGATGTTTGATAGTGTCTGTCTAGCAGAACATGACTGAGGCATAGGGAGAATTAGGATCAATACTATCATCTTAACTTAGTGAAAATAGTATTAATTTTCATTTTTTTTTTAAAAATAGATATATTCAAAGGGTGTCTTGGTACAAATGCGCAGCAGCCGAATATCATTGCTACCTCCTCCTTTCTTTACCTGTGTCTCTCCTGGGAAATATCTTTCCTAATTATAATCTTCAGGTCACCACCATCTCATCCACTGTTAGTTTTGTGTGAGTGATGGTTAATAGATGTTTGTTTCTTGGATTGGTGACTACCTCCCAATGGCAAGATAATAGACATGAAGAAGGGGACACAAAAAGATACATTTTAAATTATTTTTTAATATCAAGGGATTCTTTTTTACCACAATACCCTCTCATCAATTTTTTTCTTAATGACCACAATATACTCCCCTCCTCACAAACACACATAAGAATATATTCTCTGGATTTTACCCCATAACATACCAAGTAATGTTTTTCAAAATATGTAGAAAGATGTCTCCATCTTGCATATATTAAATTTATTTCATAAAGCTCAAATATACATAATTCTTGTCACTTTTGTCTATTTAATATTATGACG
Source organism: Panthera tigris (assembly GCF_018350195.1). NCBI lineage: Eukaryota > Metazoa > Chordata > Mammalia > Carnivora > Felidae > Panthera > Panthera tigris. Next base: position 35,442,102 of record NC_056676.1, on the reverse strand, counting down.
AATGCCAGTTTTATTTATATATGTGTAAAATCCCTTTTCAATGCTTCTAAAATAGCTTATTGATTTCCTGTAGAAGTGAATTTCAAGCTTTGATTATACGCACATATCTCTTAAAATTGATCTTTCTGATTTATTGAAGCAGCCTCCAGCTATTTCTTAGTTAACCACATTTTTGAAGCTAAACTATATCTTGATGGAAATCCACATAGTGTCAAAATATAGATGAGAAATATGTGGACATTTGCCTGGCCATATCTTCTTAAAAATGGAAATGATTCACAAAAACCTGCGAAAGAGAAATTTGGATTCAGGAAGAGTAACACTCAGACTGCTACAGATTGTTTCTGTCACTAAAGACTTCTCAGGCACATTGAAAGATTCAGTTTGGGATTCCCCTTTTGTAGGGTAGAAGGAATTTCCCTGCTCCCTAACTCCCACATAGATATGTTCCCCCACCCCCCCGCATAGAGATTAACTGTGGTCTGAATTCCTTTAAAACTGGTGAACTAATCCAGCACCTGGCTGGCTCAGTTGGTTAAGCCTCTGACTCTTGATTTCAGTTCAGGTCATGACCTCACAGTTCCTGGGATTGGGCCCTGTGCTGACAGCACAGAGCCTGCTTGGGATTCCTTCTTTTCCTCTCTCTCTGTCCCTCCCTCTCGTTTTCTCTCTCTCAAAATAAATAAATAAATAAATAAATAAACGTAAAAAAATGGACAGCTACTAAGAATGTCTTCACAGTTACACTGCTCTTCATTCTTTGACAAAGTCATACATTCTACCGCAAAGACAATTTTGAATATGGAAATCTATAAAGGTTTGATACATGAAGAAAGCAGAGATATCCAATTTATACTTTCACTAACACTCTGATTGAAATCTGAACTTGATTCCATGTTCCAACCTTGTTTTCATGATTCACATCTTGATCCATTTCTCTGCTACATATCACAAAAGGAATGACCTAAGCCTACCAAGTGAGAATTTATAAATTTAGAAGAAACTAAAGGAAATAGTTTCAGTGCAGTTAATTGTTTAAGTTACTCCAGTGGCATGTTTTTCAAAAATAGCTATGGTTTTAGTACTGGATTTATTTGCAAAAATAGCATAAGTAAAATTTGTCAATTATAAATAATAAGGTACCAGTGATTATGTCAAACTCACTTCATAGTACCTGCTAATTGCTGATGAAGAAAAGAAGGAACTATACCTATGGCCATTTCCTTGTTTAACAAAGCCAACGAACTGTTGTCTTTTGGGAACTTTTACCCCCAGGTTGGAATTTTTCACTAGAGACTTTTGTTCACTGGCAGGTATTGGACTCTACACTGCCAACTTTGAAAAGATTCATTATTCTCTTGTGCATTACTAACTCTAGAGGCAGGCAAAATGCCAGAAATCTCATGAGCAAAATACAATTATATATATATATATATATATATATATATATATATATATATATAATTTTTTAAGTCTGGTTTCCAGACTGGAGAGTTAGATTAAATGATGTAATTTTGAGAATGTTTTCCCTTTAAATTGAACCCCAATTTAAATCCTGAAACTTTTGAAGCATATGCGAAAATGGAAATTATTCTCTCCTTATTTTGTGTGGTATTTTAAATTTTGTCTGCTCTTATGTAGCTTAAAGGTATTGTCTTTTATTCCTTTAAGATTGTCCATATAGTGAGAAATGAAGTGGTATTTGGATAATGACATTTCTTAATTCGTGAAGTACATTGGCCAAAGCAGGTAACTCATGTCAACGAGTGCATTGTTGGATTGCAGGTGAGGTACATCCAACAATGTAAGTTTGCATATATGAGATGGTTTCTGGTGTTCGTTTGGGTAGGTGCAATGCCTTGCTTTTACATGTGGGGATAAACCAAGGGGATGGGATAAGGGGAGCAGAGGGAAGACTCACTTTAGCAGAGTCCTTAGGCTACTCTTTTTATAGTGAAGAAACAAGATTTATTTGCTGGCCTCCTGAAAGGTATATTCTCTTTATTGTTAGTTCTTTGATAATTAAAATGTGCACAACTTAAGTGCATTCTTGGTTGTGGTTATGTGTTTGCTTTTCACTGTTGGGTTCATAAAGACCATCAATAATCAAGCAACACCAAATCTCCCTATAGCAATTTTGCTATAGGGATTGGAGTCCCTACAGCAATTTTTAAAAGCATCAAAATTAAAAGTTGTAAGAGTATAAAACATTTTTAAAAACAAAAAGATAAAAGAATCAAATATGCTTTTTTCTGTGAACTTGTGGAGGGGAAATGTTAGCACCTGTTTTCCCTTGAGCCGATGAACACTTTGAAAGGTAATTAGTTATAAAAGTAGATAGCTAACATAGGCTTTATTTGGCTACCTTGGGCTGGATTGCTGTTACAGTATAAAAGCTATACTATTGTAAATTCTATAATGTAAAGGAACATTCATGTCTGATGGAGAATGGGCTCTAACATTTTTATTGTACAAACAGTACAACCATCACTGAATTGTACACTACTATTCTTCTTTCCTAGAAACTCCAAAACCTATTTTATATTATTCATATTTTGTCATTTCCCTGCTTCAATGAACTTTATGTAAAACTTTGGATTACAGATTTTGTAGCAAATATATATATATATATATATATATATATATATCCTAAAGTTGGAGTCATTTATCTAGACAGATGGTCATGCTAGTTGAACACATTGTGCATAAATGCTACGTAGCATAGCCAGAGTATAGAATGTTCTCTTTTATAAAAAGAGTTTTGTTGAGAAAAGTCACCATACATCATGGAGAAAAAAAATGTACTTCACCTATGTGTTACTAATTTTTCAAAAAATTATTGAACACAAAGATCAGGGTGATAATGATTTATTTTCTTTGATTCAAAGGCTCCTCATTATGTATAGTTGAGTTAAATTCTAGTTAATGGTTTACTTCAGTAATTTTTCACACAAATTTCCTGGTGAGGAAATAATATTTATTGATACTGTGTTTATGTTAGGATTTGACATATGCTAAATCATTTTAATCTTATCTTTATGATAGAATAGTTATGATTAATAGCTCAGTTTTACAACTGAGAAAACAGTCTCAGAAGCATTAAACACGGTGCATAAAGATGTGAGTATGAAGGCTGGTGCAGTGATCTTACTTAAAAGTACGGCTCTCATGCTGTTGTTCTCCTTAGAACCTTTGGCAGCATCCCATTATGCAAAGAATAAAACACAAAAACCCAGATGACATTGCCATGAATGGATTTCATTCATGTTTTTCTTTACTTTCTACCTTCTAGACTTAATGTTTCCACCACATGCTGGACAACCCAGTATTCCCTGAAAATATTCTGAGATTTCCTATCTCTGTTCCTGGTTCATGCTACTCTCCCCCTCCGTATGGAATTCTCCTTTTAGTCATCTCTGCCAATGAATATCCCAGCCTTCCTTTATGGTCCAGATCATTTACCAGCTGCCCATGAGTGTTCCTCAGTTCCTTCAGATGGAATTAATTATCCCTCTTCAAGAGAAAAAAATAACACACCTCTATTACCAGAAATCCTCTGTTCAGGAAATCAGTTGTGTATATGTCTATTTCATTGCTTCTGATAAGGTATAAGTTCCTTTAGAGAAAAGTTCCATTTTATTTATATGTATCTTTTGCTCTACCCATTGTAATATCTTACACATAGTAGGCCCTCAATAAATATTTTTGAATTGGCTTTCTAGTTGATAGAATATTTTGTAAATTAGCTTTTTGTGTATTCAGAAATATTGGAAATGCCAAAGGTCTGATTAATATAGGAGTACCACCGTGATATATAATGCACATATTCTAGAGAGATCTCTACAATATGCAGCATGAATATTAGATAATTTTCTGTTTTATCATTAATATAAATTTAGTCCTCTTATTAATTTCTGGAAAATAGTTAAAAATTCTAAATATTGAAAAAAATTAATATTATGAAGACGAGTTTTCCTGATTACATCAAGGACACATGACATATCTTTTAGCTCTCTACACCATGCTTGCAAAACAAGATAAATTATTTATTTTTGTCGTCCTAGATGTGCCTTTGGCAATGTTTAGTCATTTGGCAATAGTGACAATTGCCAGTTATAGAAACCATTTTTATCATCGCTAATAGCGATGATTTAGTATTTCAAGGATTTGTTAGGTCAAACTAAACTTTAGATCATAGAATCTTAAGGATCATCTAATTAAGGACTTCTTAGTATTGGTTGATAGATTTAGAGATGCACGTGATCCCTCTCAATTTGCATGCAAAACGTTAGTATTTGTGTGTTCCATCACTCCACTATTGCTTTTTGCATATTCTCATATAGTGCTGTGACTTCCTAAAATGTCAATAACCACTGAAATTATCCCCTTACATTTACAAATCACCTACAGAGAGATTAAAAGACTATATACATACCCTTGACATCCTAAAACCAGAACCCATGTCTTTCAATATCATGTACAATACTTTCTCTGGATGCTATGCCAACTGATGCCATATTGAAAATTTATAATATTAAAGATAAACACAAGAATACAATATATTAAATGATAGCAGTAAGAATCAAACTACTACTCACTTTTATTTGTTCTTTCAATTCCTAAGTTAATTCTGGAAACAGAATGTAGTACAAAACAGGTAGTCACAACATGCAAATTCTTAGTCTTCTCTATTTCTGTTTGTGTTTTTCATGTTAAACGTTTTCTTTGAAGCCAGTAGAAACTCTGCATCTTGTGACAAGTCTCTGAAATACAAAGGGAAATGAGAATCTGGCCAACCACCTCTGATGAAGTAAGCAATCATCTGAATTATTTTTCTGTTTAGGGAAAATATAAATGATTGTAAGTTTGATGAACAAAATTCAGCATTTATTTTATCAATATGCTTTCTGACAATGCATTTTTTAAATACACCAAACAGCGAAGATAAAAAAAAGAAAGAAAGAAAAGATAAAAGAAAGAACAGAGAAAAATAAATAAGTAAACCAAAATAGGTATGGCAAGTATTAAGAACTTTACTTGCTTTCTAGATAAAAAAGGGGAAACATTTACTTTGATGCTTCATCCATAGTAAGTTTTCAATAGATTTTATCAGTTAAAATACTAAACAAACACCTGTTACTTTATCCTATCAATATTATAGTATACTAGAACGAACTTTAGATCAAAAATCCAGTTTCCCAGAACAATATGTCTAATGTTTGGTTTTCTAAACATCTGTTTATAGCCGTTCTGGTGATTTGTCTCACACAAATTCATGACTCTAAAATTTAGAGAAGTGATACATTGTAAGTAATACATTTTAATAAAAATCAATGGTTCGTATTCAAAAATGACCATTTCCACTTGTGTCCAGTATCTGAGTTACTGATCAGTTGATTAAATTCTATCTGTATTCTTTCTAAAACAGGAATTAAGATGGTTCATCTGTTTCTGGGGTGCGGGGGTGGGGAGTGCAGAATAATTTTCTTGTACTTGGCTAAAAGTTGCAAATTTTCTGATTTAGGACTAAGTATTAAACTATGGCCACAAAACATAGAAGTATCTCTCTTTTTCCTCTCTAACTCTCTTACTTTTTCACTTCCTCCCCCTACCTATGCCAAGCTATCTGACTCACTGAAAGACAGAATTGTTTGATTAACATTGCAGTGTAGCCTAAAGTGTTTCTAGAAGTATGTATTCATTCCAACAAATCTGTCCCTAAGACTCAGGTCAAGATCTGTGTCAAAATCTTCTCTGAAGGGCATAAGATTTTACCCTAATTATAAGCTAACAAGTGATCCTGCCAGTTTCATAGGTATTGATGGAAGATACAAGACTCTTGGCACAGAGACAAAGGAGACTATTAGTTGCAACACAGCACACACCGTGAACTTCATGTTTGCATTGTCACTCAAGTCCCAGAGGTCTGGGTGAAAGGTACCCAAGAAGGATGTGTGCATGCAGTGGGATTTGCATCACAGCTGAGGAATCATGAGCTTAGAAAACTTCATTCCTTTAAAGTGGCTGCAAGTAAACCTGTTTAACCTGTTTAACCTTTGCCACAAACCAAAGCATCTCTTTATTATCTTGGAATGCAAACAAACTTTCTTTCTGCCCCAGAGGAAGCCCCTATCCCTAACTAATAGTTATTCCTCATACAAATATCCTTGAAAAGATAATCCAGAACAAAAAGTGTCACAAGATTAGGAGAATTTTCTTATATTGCCCAATCAATAGTAGCATACATGATCCTGTTAGTAAGAGTGTAGGTAGACACATGAATTTATATCCACCAGTTTATGTTTGCATGTTATTTTCATCTTAAGCAAAAATAATTGAAATGCAGAAGTATCATTAATCTAAAGCTTTGATAAAACTGGCATAGATAGGGATGGCTGGGTCCCTCAATTGGTTAAGCATTCTACTTTGATTTCGTCTCAGATCGTGATCTCACAGTTTGTGAGATCGAGCCCCTCATCAGTCTCTATGCTGACAGCACAGAGCCTGCTAGGGATTCTCTCTCCCTCTCTGTCCCTCTCCTGCTCTCATTCTCTCACTCACTCTCAAAATAAATAAATAAGCATAAAAAAAACGCTGAGGTGAAATAGTAATGCCCAGTGCTGGTGAGAGTTTAGAAAAACAGGTACTTACACTGCTAATGTTAATGCAACTTGGCATATTTTTTAACAAGCAAATTTGTCATATGTATCAAAAGTCTTAAAATACCTGTGACAAATACTCTGAAAAGTTTTCCAAACAAATGCATATTGATGTGGACAAAAACAGGAATATTTATTAGTAATGTTTTCTGTAAAAGCAAGAAAATAAGAATTACTTATAAATAAAAACAAGATGACTTAAGCAAATTCTAGTTTACTCATATAATGTACTACAATATATAAAATAAAAACCATGTTATAGAAAAATTCTCATCAGCACTGTAAAGTATTTACGGTATATGGCTAGAGGCCACAAAGCCATGTACACCACTGAACAATTTTTTTTTAAATGTATATATGTATATATGTATATGTATATATACATATATTTGTATGCATGTGAGTATATTAATGTAGAATTACTGAGAAATTACATAGTAGAATGTTTATGTTAATGGAGATTGAAATGGAAAATTGAGATTACTGGTTATCTGTTAATAAATTTATTTGCTTTAAGTTTTTCTGCTTTTCTAAGATTTTTATATTATTTTTAATAATTATGCAGGTGTTATTTATAATTAGAAATATATGTTTTTTAACTTTTAACTCAAACTTCCTGATGTGAGCTAGAGTATTATTCCATGACACAGAGAATATGAAATTGTTAATTTATTCTGTATTTCTATATGATTGCTTAAAATAAAGACATATGAGGTCACTCTTTAAATCATACCTCATCATCCATCTTGGGTATAAATATGGTGTTGAAAAAATAAGTTAATAAAACATAGAATAAAAATATATGACTTATTTAATAAGTTAAATTTTCTTAATCAGGAATAAAATTTATATACTTCTGATCAAAATTGTTGATTGGAATCTCAAACTGTCTGGTACTTTAAATGCCAATGTTAAGAAGAGAAGTGTATTAACAATTTTATGCAGTTTTGATTTTCATATTGGGAAAAAAGAGCACTTCCATGTAATTGCTTTATGAAAAGTTTTTGTAGAAGGCAGCTTAGAGCATTGTGTCATCATTTAGAATCAAATCACAAAAATTATAAAATGAAACTAGTTTATATTTTTAGAATTACAAAATATATTAATTTTAAATATTAGCTAGTGAAAAAAGTTTTTTTTTCTATTTTCAATACCATGAATTTTAATTTCAATACATACGTTACTATACCTTTACTTTGCCCATACACCAAATCTAACTCATTATTTTTTAGAAATTGTCAATAAATCATGCTTAGTCTTCCATAATTAATTCAAAGTAAATAAAATAGTGTTCACCACTTGTAAAATGAGATATATTAAAATTTGCACTATACTACAGATATTACAAATTAATTTTAAAATAAAATTTTAATAAAATACTAATTGAAATATTTTAACTTTAAATCACATTTTCAAATTTGCTATAAAATTATAAAATTAATTTTTAAATTCCTTGTTATGCTCAGAAATTATATATAACTGTTGGAAAGATCTCGCTATTCACACAAGACTGAGGGAAGGCACGTACGTTTGCAGCATAGTGATTGAATGTGAATACTTTAAACAAAAACACACATCCAAAGGATAATAAAAGCCTCATCTACCAAATCTCTTATCTTCACCTCATAAAATTAATTGTTTTATGTGGTGAGCTAGGTGTTTTGTTTGCTCCTCCAGATGCACACTTCACTCTTCTTTCCATTCTGTCTGCCCTAGAAAGTTGTCCTCTGTGAATGACATCCCAATAGCATATTCAGCCATGGTGGGAGTATTTACCCCATGGAAGCCCAAACATGCTATAATTCAGAAGATTTTTTTTCCTTCTTCTATTCTTAAGAGCCAGTTCTTAAACATATACCACCATGAGGCTCTACGTTATGTATATACCCAAGGCTATTAATTATATAAATTATCAAAAAGTTTAAGCTGAGGATCAGTATTTTAAGTGTGTGTGTGTGTGTGTGTGTGTGTGTTTGTAAAATTGAAAGGAAATTGAGGGAATTACCTGTTGATGAGAATCCCCACCACTCTTTTCAGGGTAGAAGAAAAAATTTGATTGGTTGGAATTTAAGATGAGGCTCAATGAAATGGGAGAAGTCCCAAACAAATGAAATAACTGATTGTTATTTGGTAGTGTATTAACTCAAATGAAGAATTGGGGAAATTGAGAGAATGTTAAAGAAAAGGAACTCTACTTAATCATTATACCAGGGGAGATAAAATATGGTATTCTCATCCTTACTAGTTCATCAGTTTTTACTGAATCAAATCCAGCTTCCCTTCCCCTATGGAATTTAATAGTTAGAAAGAGGTCTGTTATAGTAACAATGACTTGAAAGACTATATACAGTTATTAAACTCTTGGAAAGGACAAGAAAACAAATATTAATTAAAACTTAGTAGTAACGCTTACTGTTGAAAAATACATACCTAGAACAGAAAGGGTAGATGATTCCTTTTACCACATTGACACTGAAGATTTTTTTAAATTAATATCTTTGAATGTGTAACAAATAAACAGTAACTCCAAGGTTTTTGAAGTTATAACAATGTGCTTATCAAAGAAAAAAAAATAACTCCAGCTAAATACTTTCCTTCTTGTAACAAAAGCTGTAGTGAAGATATATCACAAACAGATGGTGCAGAGGATGTGAGCCGGCTGGATGATGGCAGGATAATATCACTAAACCAGAATAAATTCCTGCTTGAGCCTGAGGATGGAACTGCTCAGAGAAATAGATAAGAAGCCAACATATCGGGGTTGGAAACACAGATATATCTGCTTAATATCTAAATAATGGATCTTAAAATATCAGAAAAGGTTGAGGATGGAATTGAGTTGTAGGCTAGGTCAAAGAGAGGTAGTTACATTCTCACTTGTGATGGTAATGTAAGGGCAATCCCAAGGAACTTTGTAGAGCCATGCAACCCTGTGGAGCTTTAAATAAATGCACATCTACAAATTCCACCAAGCACTCCACAATTTCTGCAAGCCAGGATTGCTTAACATATGGCATGTGGGCATGCAGACCCTTTTATATGTGTAGATCTATATGCAAAAATGAGGAGGAATGTGGAATTGAAATGTGATAATTGTCCTTTTGTGCTTGCTCTTTTGGGTGTGCCTATGTGTGTTAAGGACTACTGTGGGTGAGAAAGGAAGTAAAGAGAAAGCAGGAGGCCTGGTTCACTCAAATCATCTACTTGTTGACTCCAATAGTGAAAAGTTGGACATTTATATGCATTGGTCCTTCCCTTAGTGAAATACAAGGCTAATGAAAAGCAAATAATGTTCAGTTGTGCAGAAGCTTAATTAATATAACATCAATAGAGTTTTAGATAGTTTAGGTTTGAAATTTGAACTAAAAATGTACAGAATGGAGATTTGAGATTTATTTCAGCGTGAATTCAACAACTGAATAAAACTTAAAACAATTTGTATATTTTATGTTTCAAATCTTTTAATGTCAAAGCAACAAACAATACAGTTTAATTTAAAAAATACATGAAGTGATCATTACTTAGATTATTAATTCTCTCATTTACAGCTACATCTTAAATCATGTTATGATCTATTCACCAAAATCCATGACTTAACTTTTTAAAGTATTTTGATGGACACCAATATATTTTATAACTCTTCTGTGCATATTTGAAAATGAAAGATGCTGTTAAGTTAGTATTTGGAGAAATTGAAAGAAAGAAATTTCAAGAGGCAGAGTCTGACAAAATGAATCATGGAAACAATCTGTTTTTAAGTATAAGATAATTTAAAAAGCCTAAAGATTGATGAGCAGTGCCATGCAAAAGTGTTAATTGACTACAGTAAATATTATGTGTAAGGCACAGAGCAGTTGATGGTGGGAGTGTCAAGAACTTTTTTAAAAAATTGTATTTTTATTGAAGTACAGCATACGTATAGAAAAGTACCAAAATCATAATTATACAGCTTGATGAATTTTTGAGGTGGGAGAAACCCACATAACCAGCACTTGGTTCAAGAACCAGAATATTTGCAGCCCCCAATGTTCCAACTTTTGCACTACTTGGTCACGACATCTACTCCCAGGTTTCCAGGGGTAACCTGTATCCTGAATTCTGTAACTGTAGATGAGTTTTGGCCAAAATGTGTTCCTTTTCAAATCTCTCTTCCCGTTCCATCCTTCTCCTCCTCCTTATGCTCATCATCATAGCATTTATACAGCACTTACCACATGCCAAGAGCCCTACATACATTGTGTTATTCAGTCTTTAAAAGAACCCTATAGAAAAATTCAAAAATAATTAAAAAGCAACTCTATAAAATAGGTATCATTATCATTATCTATATTGTGTAAATAAGGAAATTGAGGCTTGGAATATTTAAGTAAATATCCAGTAATAAAAGTCGTAAAAGACGGATCTTGGACTCAGTCACTCAAACTTTAGGACATTACGCTAACAGCATCCACCTTGTTTCCACGTGACTAGTTTTACTCCTACAAAGCTTTAATTTCTTTGGAAAAAAATATCTCAATGCAGGGCACAGAAACTAAAATATTGATTGTTATAGCATCTGCCTGTACACACACATTCACACACACACACACACACACACACACACACCTATCTACAATGTATATATACATTAGTTTTATAGCACAGTTTAGGTATGTTTGGGGGTATGAAAACACATTGTTGGAGAAAGATTCATGTAAGTTTTCTTTTGAGAATCACTATAGCACCAAATCAGTTGAGAAAAACTGGTCTAACAAAAGGGAATGACACATTACAGTCATCTAAAGTATAATTCAGACTCTGAATTATATGATAGGGTATAAAAGAAGTATAATGTAGCTCAGTGAAGTGAGCATTTAGTTCTGTTGGGGTGGATGTGGGTAGATTCAGGAAGGCTTCAAAAAAAGAAATTATTTTTTACTAGTTCTGGAAGGGATAATAGTGTTAAAAATAGAAAGAGTATTTGAGGCAGAGGAATTAGTACAATCAGGCACACAGGGCCACAGTTTGGGGGAGTGGTAAGGTATAGAAAAATTTGAAATGGAAAATGTAGAAAGGTCCACTGTAAGGCTGTGGACTTTCAGACCATAGATCCCAAACAGGTGGTCTCTTTGAACTAAAAGAGAGTCATGTCTAAATGCAATGTGTCATCCTGAATTGGATCTTGGAACTGAAAAAAGGCATGAGTGAAAAACTGGTGAAACCCAAAGAAAGTCTGGAGTTTAGATCATAGTAATGTACTCTAGTTTTGACAAATATACCATAGCTTCAAAAAATGTTAACATTAGGAATGAAGGATGGATATAGAAGAGAAGGAATTTTGTGTACAACTTATGCAACTTTTCTGTAAATCTAAATTTATCCCAAAATTAGAATTTTACTAAAAATAAAAAGAGCATTAGGTGTCAAAGAGATAACTTTGATTCCTCTTGTTTGTTCCTCTTCTCATCATACCTTGGGCATATATTGGCTGCTCCATGGCCACTTGAAGGAGGAAAACAGCAGAATAAACCCTTTACTAACAGGAGGCAACAAAAGAACTTTGTGTAGCTGTTGCATCCTAATCATTTTGTTCCTTCCCACCCCCTCCCATTGCTTTACCCCAAGGAAAGTAAGTCTTGAAAAGAGAAATATGTTTATCTTAATCTGCTCTGGCTACTACTACAAAATACTAATGTTAGAGTGGTTTAGGCAACAGGAACTTAATGCCCACACTTCTGGAGACTGGAAGTTCAAGATCAAGGTGCCAGCAGGATTAGTATCCTCTGAGGGGTCTCTGGGTTGCAATATCATCATATGATCCTTCCTCAGTGTGTGTGGAGATAGAGAGACAGAGAGAGAGAGCACTCTCACAAACTCTTTGGTCCTTTTTAAAAAGGCACTTATCCCATCATGAGGACTTGATTCCTCATGACCTCATCTAAACCCAATTGTCTCTTAAGGGCCTCATCTGCAAATATTATCAAATGGGGGGGGGGCGGTAGGGCTTCAACATATGAATTTAGAGGGGAACACAATTAGTCCATAACAGTGTTAGGGTTAGGTTTATTAGGCAAATGGAGATAGATTACCTGACAGTAAGACCAGAGCCTCTCTACTCTAGGAGCATTCCAACCCATCCCAAACTCACAAGAAGAGCAGTCACTGACAACTAAATGTTCTCTCCTCCTGTCAAGTATCAGGTTGGTAAACATGAACACACAGGAAATATAAGGAGATTTTTGAGGATATACGCATGACTACCTTTTATACGGAATAACTCTGTGATTGATGACATGAATCAGATCTAGATGAGTTAGTTGCAAAATTGCCCAGAGTTATGTATACAAGAAAAGACCTAAGGGGAGAGTTAAGTTTCTACAAGGGCTGATGTGGTCCTCCTTGTCTCAGATATGATCTTCAGTGACGATGTATCTCCCCAGTGGATATTCAACCCTCTATGTATAAGGTAATGTTGAAGATTACTCTGTCATATATTCTGAATATACTCAACTCATTTTAAAATCCTTAGGTAAATAAATACTGTTGCCATATGCAAGCATTGGTTGTGTCTAATGCTTTTATCAGCCTGAGCCTACCAGTGACATTTGTTGATACAATGGTCACTGAGATAAAACCTTTAGCCACAATTGATAGGGTGAAATAGATATGTAGAGCTTTACTTCCCAGTGAACACAAAACCACTCCTTTAGACGCAAACTTGAACAATCATGAAGTCAAAGGGAGCCATAAGGGAATCCTTAATTATATCTAAAAAAAAGAAATATCATATAGATTACATTCTTTAATTACAATGTAGTAAAATATTAAACTGAGGGGGGGAAAAACTAAAAAATTCTTTCTGTTTAAAAACTAAAAGTACATACCATTATATAAAGGGATAGCATAAGGGAAATTAACAAACACTTAGAATTAAAAAAACAAAAAAGGACAACATGTTGAAATAAATACATAGGAAAAAACCAGTGAACTGAAGAGCAATAGCCATACACAAACACAAAAATGAGCAACAGAACTGGAACATAGTTCTTTAAAAATGTTAAGATTGAATCTTTGGCAAAGCTGATACAAGAAAAGAATAAAAGAAAAAAGAAAAATCAGAATGAAAGAACAGATATCACTTCAGAGAGGAAAGTCAAAACACAATTATAAAGAATATTATGAATAACTGCTAAGTAGTATAACACATTGGAAGCCTAGATGAAATGGATAACTTTCTGGGAAAATATACAATATCAATGTTGGAGTAAGAATAAAAAGAGGCGTGTCTGGGTGGCTCAGTCGGTTGAGCATCTGACTCTTGATTTCGGCCCAGGTCCTGATCCCAGGGTTATGGGATTTAGCCTCACATCAGGCTTTGTGCTGAGCATGGAACCTGCTTAGGATTCTATCTCTCTCTCCCTCTGTCACTCTCCCCCACTTGCTCTCTCTTTCTAAAATTAAAGAAAGAAAGAAAGAAAGAAAGAAAGAAAGAAAGAAAGAAAAAAAAGAAAGCCTGAATAAATCAGAAACTATGGATTTCACAATCCCATAGCATTCTAGAAATAGTAATAATAATAGCCAACATTTGTATAACATTTACAAGTGCCAAGCACAGTTCTAAAACCTTTACATATATCAGTATATTTCTTCACAACAATTCTAAGCATTAGATGTTGTAATTGTTCCCCTTTTACAGATAGGAAACTGGAGTCACGAATTGGTAAGTAAGTTGCCCACCGTCACACACCCAATGTGATGCAGAATAATGGTTTTATTGCATGAGGTTATATCAGACTCATCTTCTTAAATACTCTATAATACTGTCTCTCTAAATTGAAATGCCTTAACTTGATTCTAAAATATGTTTTTTCACAGTTTAACATCTCCAAAATAAGGATATATCTAATACTGAGAACATCATTCACTACCTGTTGGCCTGGCACATTTAAAAAATGTATATCTCATAAACTTAGATGTTATTTCCAGTTTCATGAAGAGCAAAAATGCAACTGTCAGCATTTCAGCCAAGTCATTTGAGGAAGGAATATGAGTCTTGGTGGTTTTCTGAAAAACTTTTTTTTTGAGACCTTCTAATAAAATCAAAAAGTGTCAGCATCAGAATTTACAAATGGCATCAGCTTCTTGGAAGAAATCATGGAGGTGAGAATGCTGCATCACCAATGCTTTTGTAGGCACAAAGGCCAATGCTATGTGCAAAACATGGCCACTGGTACTCAAAGCCTAATCATATGTATCTCTAAATAAATCTAAAAGGATATTTTTTAAAAAATGTTTCTGTATTTTCAGAGAGAGAGAGAGAAAGAGACAGAGAGAGAGAGAGAACAAGTGGGGAAGGGGCAGAGAGAGAGGGAGAGAAAATTCCAGACAGGCTTCGGTGCTATTAGCATGGAGTCTATTGCAGGGCTCCATCCCATAAACTGTGAGATCCTGACCTGAGCCAAAATCAAGAGTCAGACGCTTAACTGACCAAGCCACACAGGTTCCCCTAAAAAATATTTTCAAAATATATAAAATAAAATACTCAGGGATAAGAAATGTATTGTGTAACTTTCTTCTCTTCATAGTCTATATAAATTACCTGTACATTTTACAATTGTTGGTATCTTGGGTATAAT
Organism: Panthera tigris; assembly: GCF_018350195.1. Lineage (NCBI taxonomy): Eukaryota > Metazoa > Chordata > Mammalia > Carnivora > Felidae > Panthera > Panthera tigris. Next base: position 35,426,828 of record NC_056676.1, on the reverse strand, counting down.
GAATATGGTAAAAGGCAAAGACCTGAATCCATACGACAGAGACTTTCACCAAATATCTATTATCACTTTTTTCTTTAGTAATTAGACTACTCTGGTCTTCCTGTCTCTGCCTCCTTTCTCAATATTAAGTTGGGTGTACTGAAACCAACTAAAGACTACAGTTCCCAGCATCCTTTGAAGCTAAATAAGATCATGTGACCACATCCCAACCAACGTTAGTGGTGGAAGTGATAGTGCATCTTCTAGGTTGCACCTCTAAGGCGAAGAGTCAGCTGTCTCTTTTCTTTTCTCACATTCCTGTTTTCTGGAACATGGCAGCAGTTCAAGCATCCATCTGAGGCTGTGAGATGCTAGCCACATTTTGAGTGTGTGGAATCACCGATAGGAGCCAACTCTGTGTCTTAGGATTAATGTGACAAATAAGTACTAAAGGATACCCAACTAAAGACTCTTAAGTTTTGATTGGTGGAAACAGTGAAGACTTTTTTTTTTTTCCTGGAAGTCTATATTTTATTTAGAGTTTATATGTTAATTAGGATTGGTGTGTTCTGAAATTCACTATCAAAGCTTAAGAAACCAAGAAATAATATTTTCAAGAGAAAGAGATTTTCTCTAAAACAATATTCTTAAACTTTGGTTACACACAAAACAGACTAACGTTTAAGATCACAGCCACTGAGTTGATACTGTAATAAAAACACAATATCTTATTCTTATATATATATTTTTGAGTGTATTTCTTCTGAGAGTGTGAGTGGGGGGGGGGGGCGCAGAGAGGGAGAGAGAATCCCAAGTAGGCTCCATGCTCAGTGCAGAGCCCAACGCTGGGGCTTGATCCCACTACCTGCAAGATCATGACCTGAGCTGAGATCAAGAGTCAGACAACCAACTGAGCCATCCAGGTGCTCCTTATCCTTATGTCTTGATTAAATTACAAAGACTTTAAAATATCTGATGCTTTGTCAGAGACATGGGAGGAAGACTCCTCTAAAAGGAAACACCTTTTTCTCAATTGTTATGAAGCATAATTTATTAACTTCTTAATGAAGCTTATTAACTTCTGCAGGCTTGATGTGTATGTGTGTGTGTGTGTGGGTGCATGCACACACATGTGCATGTGGGTGGGTATGAGACAGAACCAGGATTTAATAAAACATGTTATAAGGTTTTAATTTAGCTTAATATTTCTAGTTTTAAAAATAGAGTCTTTTCATTCCCCTTTCCACCAAAGAAAGCATGTTGTTTTACAACATACTTAAGGAAATGGGATGTAAGATTTTACTAAAGAGCTTATCTTGGCAAAATTAGACTTGGGGCACTTCCAATTTCCCACATGGAATATAAATTCTCATGAGAGATGACCTTTTCATTTACAGTCAGCTATTCGGCTAATATGGGAAGTCAGTGGATGAAGTATTACATCAAAAACACATGAAGTTTAATAGGCGAAACTGTACCAAACCATTATGAAATGCCAATGAATTACTTTGTTCCTTAAATTAATTATTGTAAAAAAGGGACTCATTTTTATTTGCCTCAAAAAGTATATGTTTTAGAACAGAAACTATAACAGCTTCATATAAAAACATAACCATGTTTTAAAAATATAACTCATTTTAGGGATCATATTAATGTTAGCTATGATAATATTATTGATTATGCTACTTGCAAAGTGTTGGGACTGATATTAAGTTCTTTGTCTACATTTATGTTAATATTTTCACCTAACAATTTAGTAAGGTATTATAATCCCCGTTTTCAAGATGAGAAAACTGAGGTAGATAGAAATTAATTTGCCCAGAGTCATACCAATAGTAAATGATAGTGATCCAATTCAAAATCAGGTCCTAATCCAGTTTCTCCTATATCACAAAGATTCACATTCTGAATAAAATCCAAAAATCTTTTGAACTTTAGATGTAAGCTACATAAATGTGTTTATGTATGCATTTACACAAACACTCATAGATATTAAAATAATAGATGATGCTAGTTATCATCTAGAATTTTATCAAAAGGAAGTACAATATATGAAAAAGAGAGCATAAACATTAGTGTGGACTTAGTTTTATTAGAAAAGGACATTTCTTCAAAGATAGTTCCAGCTATATCTTGGAATAGAGGACAGAGCTGAAAGCTAATATATCTATATTATAACAGGACAGCCCATTTAAAGCAATTTGATGCTCATTGAGTACATTCGCATGACTTTTTTAAGATTATGAAACCTGCCTTGTCTTGCCAAGGACAAATGAGTGGCCTGCTACTCAACCAACTGTGTTGTTTGATATGACGATTAACATCCCTCCACCTAAATCATTAGCTTATAAAATTGAAGACAGTTTTTTGGCAGAAATTAGCTGATGTTCCAGGTGGTATCTCTCTGCATTTTTTATTAGGATGACAATTAAACCACCTCTAATAACAAGAACATTATAATAAAAAAAATAAATATCATAGGTAAATATCAAGGGTTTTAAAGATCTATGCTCTTTTTAGTTCTGATATTAGGTGGACAAATTTTATCAAGGGATTCTGATATTCACTAATGTTATTTTCAAATATTAATGGCTCTGCTGTCCAGGTCTTCAGGAAAAATTGTTAGTCTTCTCATATTCTATTAATATTTTATATTTGTACTTTATACCAAGATAGGAAAACAATCCTCTTCCATCAGTTCTATCAGTTTTTTTAAGAGCCTATTTTTTTAGAGCATTTTTAGGTTCACAGAAAACTTAGTGGACTTGTAGCGCAGTGAAACTATTGCATATGATACTATAATAGTGGATTCTTCTCGTTATATATTTCTCAAAATCCATAAAATATACAATACCAAAAAGGAACCTTAATATAAACTACAGACTTTGGGTGATAATAATGTGTCAATGTAGGTTCATTGTTTGTAACAAATGCATCACTGTGGTGCAGAATCTTGGTGGTGGGGAAGGTTATGCGTGTCGTGAGGAAGGGGTGAGTCAGGGGCTAAATGGGAACGTTTAGTACTTTCCACTAGTCTGGTGGAATTAATTCCAGATATGCAAGTTTGGTTTAGCATTTGAAAATCAACCAGTGGATATCATCACATTCATAGAAAGGAGTTAATAGGATCTTTTCAAAGGATACAGAAAAAGGTTTTGGTAAAATTTGACACCCATTTATGATTTAGCTTTCAGCGAACTAGTGCCAGACAGAACTTCCTTAATTTAATAAAGTTTTCTATAAAAAACCTACAGATAACATCATTTATAGTGATGGAAAATTATATACAGACAGTCCCTGACTTACAATGGTTTGACTCACAATTTTAATTTTTTAGTATGCAGTGGTGCAAAAGCAATAAGCAAGCGTTCAGTAGAAAGTGTAATTCGAATTTTGGTTTTTGATATTTTCCCGGGTTAGTGATATGTGGTATGATCAGTACTTTTTCGTGATGTGGGGCAGCAGCAGTGGGCTGCAGCTCCCAGTCAGCTATACTGTCATGAGGGGAAACAACTAACACAGATAGGATCATTCTGTACCCTTACAACCATTCTGTTTTTCACTTTCAGTACAGTGTTCAATAAATTACATGAGATAGTCAACACTTTATTATAAAATAGGCTTTGTGTGATGATTTTGCCCAACTGTAAGCTAATGTAAGTGTTCTGAGTATGATTAAGGTAGGCTAGGCTAAGCTATATGTTCAGGAAGTTAGGTATATTAAATGCATTTTCAAGTTACAATATTTTCTTTTCTTTATTTTAGAAAGAGACGAGTGTGCAAGTGGGGGAGAGGGGCAAAGGGAAAGAGAGAGAAAGAGAGAGAGAGAGAGAGAGAGAGAGAGAGAGAGAGAATCTTAAGCAGGCTCTGTGCTTAGCACAGAGCCTGACACAGAACTTGACCCCATGACTTTGGAATCATGACTTGAGCCAAAATCAAGAGTCAGACATTCAACCAACTGAGCCACTCAGGCGCCCCAACTTATGATAATTTGAACTTATAATGGGTTTATCAGAATGTAACTCCACTGTTAAGTTAAGGAAGATCTGTATTTTTTCTCTGAATTCTGGAACATAGAAAATATGACCACTATCGCCATTTCTATTCAACACTGTAATGAAGGTTCAGGAGGCAATGCAAGAGAATAAAATACATAAATATATGAAAGGGAGAAATAAACCTATCCCCTTTTACAAATAACATGATTGTATATGTGAAAGTACCTAGAATAATCAAGTAAATTTTGGAATTAAGAAAATTTACCACTGTTGCCGAGTGTAAAGTCAAAAGGCAAATATTCTTTTTCATATATAATGGCAACAAATAATTTGAAAAAAAATGAAAAATAAGCAGTATCATTAACATAGTATAAAAATACTTCAATATTGAGGCACCTGGTTGGCTCAGTCAGTGAAGCATGTGACTCTTGATCTTGGGGGTACAAATTCAAGCCCCACATTAAGCGTAGAGGTTACTTAAACGTAAAAGCTTACCAAAAAAATGCCTCAATTATCTAGTGGTAAATCTAACAAAAGATGCTCAAAATCTCTACTCTAAACCTAGAAAACGTTTCTGAGAAAAAACTAAAGGAGACAAATAAATGAAGTTTTATGCCATTTTCATGGATTGGAAGCCAATATTTGTAAGATGTCAATTTTCCCTACATTAGCTTCTGAATTCAATGATCATTGGAATCTAAATTACAGCATGGGATTTTTTTCGGGAGGGTGGGTGGGTGGATATTGGCAAACTATTTCTAATACTTATAAGAGAATCAAAATTAGCTAGAATAGCCAAAGCAATCTTAAGCAAGAAGAAAAAAGTTGTAGGGATTAAACTTCCAGGTATACACATAGTATAAAACTACATTATGTGGTATTGACATAAGTGAATAGACTACTGAAAGAACAGCAAATGAAAAGATGGATCCATACATGTAAGATTACCATATTTTGAACAAGGATACCACCACTATTTAGTGAGAAAAATATGGTCTTTTAATGGTGCAAGAGCAATTGGATCGCTAGATGGGAAAATGAATTTTGACTTTCTGTGTTACTATACACAATTAGTTTATAATGGAGAGTAGCCTTAGTGTCATCAATATAATAATAGGGTTTGTAGAAGAAAACATGCAGATATCTTCAGGACATCATATTAGGCAAATATTTCTTTAAAAGGACACTAACAATGGGTTAAACTTCAATAAAATTAAAAACTTCTGTTTATCGAAGTTATGATTAAAAGAATGAAATGCTATGATTAAAAGAATGGAGAGGCCAACTACAGCCTTGTAGAAGATATTTTCAATATGCATATGTGCTAAAGGCTTGTATTCAAATGTATAAAGATTTTCTATTAATCAAAAAGAATAAGACAAACAACCCCATTTTTAAAAGACGTAAAATGCTTGAACAGGAATGTCAGAGAAGAGGATGTCTAGTTGGCCAGTGAGCATATGAAACAGTGCTTGTCCCATAGTCCTCTGGGAAATGCAAATAAAAACCACATGACCTACTAACTACTTCTACCTCAATTTCTACAACGTAAAATGATTAACAAAAACAATATACATATTTCTAGTGGAAGTATAATTGGTGTTTGTTAGTATCCACTGAAACTAACATATGCTTATTTAATAACCCTCTAATTCCACATCTTGGTTAAAAAAAAATGAAAAGTGTATGATGGCCATCATGAAATATGTAAAATAATGTTAGTTGCTACTTTTTCTTAATAAGCACAAACTGGAAATTGTCTGAATTGTCACTGTTAAAATTGATAAATTGTGCTGTAATAAGACTATTGAATATCATGTAATAATAAAAAATAAAGAGCACTTGTGACATGCGAAAATACAGATTAATGAATCTCGATGTATTGGCTGAAAGTAGCTAGGTAAAAAACAGTATAAACCAAATGATTTCATTCTAAAGTTCAAGAGCAATGAAGACTCATCTATGGTGATGGAGCTAGAATACGGGTACCTCTGTGAGGAGAATATTGTTTGGAAAGTGAAATGAGAAAGCCTTCAGAAATGCTAAAAATTTTCTTTATACACGTCCCATTTTTATGGTTTACTGCATATATATTATACTTCAAGTAAGAAAAAATATGAAAACATTTGGAATAGTATAGAAGTTGGCTAGACAGGAGATAATGATGGTTTGGACCTGTGTGTGAGAAGTAGAAATGATCAGAAGTGATTATATTGAAAAATATTTGAAAGTACTTTCAATAAGACTTACTGATGGATGTAATCTAGAAAGTGAAAGAGCAATAAAGGTGATGGCACTTTTGTTTCTTTTTTTTTTTCTTTTTAGTTTACAAATGATGAGTAGTGGCATCATTATGAAAATGGGGAGGACTGAAAAAAGTTTTAGGGGAAGGGAGTAGTATGAATTTTAGGTTCATAAAACTCTGTTAAACCTCCAACTAGAGATCAGAGGTGATGTCAGGGGCTGGTGACACACATTGTAGAAATTTGGTGACTTCAACACATAGAATGGAAAGTCATAGGATAGATGTATAACATATATTGCAGAGATGAGGTTAATTATGCTATAAATACATATTGATAGATGAATAGATCAATAGAGAAGATAATGGGAGAGTAGATAGGAACATAGGTTTTTGAATTAGAGTCTTAATTCAATCTGTCTCCCACACTCACTCGCTGTATCATATGAGAAAACTGTGTAAGTTTTCCTTGCTTTCATTTCTTCACCTGCAAAGTGTCAGCTAACAGAATCTAACAAGTAGGTACAGGGTTAAGGTAGGGATGGGGTAAAGGAGACATACTTTGCCTCTTTTACATTATAAATATTAAATTAAAACTAGCTATAGATATATATGTAAAAAACACAAAAGCAGGTATAGGCAGTTGACAAAAGAAAAAATAATGGCCAAAAAAACTTGAAAGACTATTCACTAACACTTGCAAATAAAGTAAATGCAAAAATGCAAATAAAGCAATAATGGTGTATCATTTTCATTCTTCACATTAGTAAATTTCTGTTTGTTTATAGCAGTTTTATTCATAATTACCAAAAATGGTTGCAACCAAGAATTCCTTCAGAAAGTCAATGAATATGGGCAGCTGGGTGGCTCATTAAGCAGCTGACTCTTGATTTCAGCTCACGTCATTATCACACAGTCATGGTTTGGGAGATCAAGTCCTGTGTTGGGCACTGTGCTGACTGTGGAGCCTGGTTGGGATTCTCTCTCTGCCCCTCTCCAGCTTGCATGCGTGTAAGATTGCTCTCTCTCTCTCTCTCAAAATAAAGAAATAAACATTAAAAAAAATTTTTAAAAGGAAAGTAAATGGATAAACAAACTATAGTACATACGTTAATACAATGAAATATTATTTTAGTGATAAAAAGAAATGAGCTATCAAGCCAAAAAAATACAGAGGAAATTTAGTGGGTATTGCTTCTTTAAGAAACTTAAAAGTCTGCATCAGCAAACCATTCCAACTATATGATATTCTTTCCGGAAAAGACAAAAATGTAGAGATAGTAAATAGATCAGTGGTTTCTAGGAGTTCAAAGGTAGGGGGAGGAAAAGATTAGCAGGTGAAATCCAGGGGAATTTTAGAGTAGTGAAAATATTCTGTATGATAACTGTAATGATAGATTCATCACATTATGCATTTATCAAAACTCATTGAAATGTATTGCACAAAAAATAATCCTAGTGTATATTGCAGGGTTTAGTTAATAATAATTGACATTGCTTTAACAATTATAACAAATGTATTACACTAAGGCAAGATGTTAACAGAGAAACTGAGAACAGAGGAGAGAAGTGGGATACGGGAACTTGCTGTACTATAAATCTGTCCAATTTCACGTAAACCTGAAAGTGCTCTAAAAAATAAAGCCTACTAATAATTTTTTTTAAAAAAGAAGTCCTTTATGATCATAAAAACCAAAGCAATGTGTAGATTATTCTCCAGTTGAGTGATATTTAATCTGTAAAAAATCTATCATGAGCATCATCTGAGACCAACAATGTCCATGAAGAAGGTTAACCTTTGCAAGCTGCAAGCAGAACAAAGGTCAAGTCTTCTTGGCTAAAGATAGTATGGTGTAAGACCTAAAATTAAGGTCCCAAATTATGTGCTGTTTGGATATATGGTGACATCAGGAGGGCCTTAAATGTCCTAAGTGCAAATTCCCCTCCTTATTCTGCCCTCACAGGTAAGGACTCTAGCCAAACAAGCCTCCTAATCAAGGAGATGTGGCATAGTGCCTGCTTATCCTTGAGTAACAGGTTTCAGTTCCCTGCTGGCCTGCAGAATTACTCCAACAACCTAGTCCCTCCCACAGGAAGCAGGAGTCACCTTACCTTCTTGATACTATGAAGTCTGTTTCCTATAGTGCCTGATTGTTCACTCTGTTCTTAAATGCAACCTGTGTGGCTCTGTGTGATATGTAGTGTCTTCCTCCCTTGGTCTGTGCATATATGTAATTAATTAACTGTTATGAATCTCAGCTGTTCAGCATTGGGATTCATGTTCCACCATTTCCCAACCCTAGATGGGAATCCCTCCCTCATCAATAGGATGAATGGGAAGAGATTAAAACAGGTGGGTCTTGTACTTAAGTAAAACAGTGGGGAGAGACTGGGACCCCTAATGGGACTCCAGATACTCAAAATTCCCTCTAGGATTTGGAGAGAGGGGACAGAGGTCTGCCTGCTCTAAACATCCTGAGATTACTAATGCACAGTGTGGGCACCTGCCAACTAGTAGAGTTTAGATGGCTTTTGCCACACATACGGGTAGGGGCATAGCTCTAGTAAAGGCTTGGGAATGTAAGACCACACCACGGAGCTCCAGAAGGTGTCCAACATACTTAATGCTCACAGGAATCTCCTCAGTGTACATATATGGATGAATGAGGTTCAACTGATGGTTCTCTCCCTTATAAAGACTACTTTCATAGCTTCTTCCTGATGTGAGTCATTCCCTGCATTCCTAAGGCCTTTCTTCAATGTGAATTTTCTGATACTGAAAAAAGTTAGGCCTTTGGCTGAAGGTGTTCCCCACATTCAGTGCACTTATAAGGACTGTCTGGGCTGTGAATTTTCTGGTGTTGAATCAGGAACACACATTTGGCTAAAGTCTGCGCATAGGATCTTTCTCTATTGTAAATATTTTGGTGTCAAATGAGGTTGGACCTTTTGCTAAATCATATCCAATATTCACTTCATTCAAAGGACCTTGTTGCAGGATGAACTTTCCAGTGTTGAATTGGGTTAGGGAAATGGCTGAAGAACTTTCCACACTCACCCCATTCATTAGGCCTTTTTCCATTGTGAATGCTTTCATGTTTAATGAGGCTGGAGATTTTGTATTAACAAAAAAGTTGCTGCATTAAAAATGCCTTTCTCCAGGGAGAATCCTCCAGTGCTCAATAAGTCTGGAGTTGTAGATAAAGGATTTTCCCCATTTGCTACAGTCAAAAGTCTTTCCTCCAGTGTGAACACTTTGATATTGAATAAGATAGAAGCACTGGCCAAAGAAATTCCCACAACTGCTGCACTTGTAAGGTGTTTCTCCAGTGTGAAATACCAATGTATGATTTATGGTGTATGGATTTATGGTTAAATAATTGTTGCATTCACCACATTTGTAAGGGTTTTATCTAGTGTATATTCTCTAGTGCTGAGTAAGCACTGTGATTAAAGTCACTGCCATACTAAGTGCATTTGTAATCCCTATGTTCAGTGTGAAAGGTCTCCTCCCATTTGGTGCTCCTGTGTGGCTTTCCATCCCTCACCTGATGTTTGAGAAGACCTGAATTAGGGAATGCTTCTCTCCGTCCCCATATATGAAGGACTTCTATGAAACATGTAGACTCTATAGTTCTTCAAATTTGAGATTCTGAACTTCTGAAGGGTTTCTCTCCACTGGGTAGTTTCTAGTGTGATGAAGGTTTACACTAAATCAGAAGCATCTCCCACATATCCAATACATTATGACTGCCATCTGAACACACAGTTGGAAAATACCTTTCAAGAGAAGGCCACACATTGCTGGAGCGAACCTTCCGGTTCGACTTTATCTGCCTTGGGAGCATTGACCTGTGCCTTTCTATATACAAAAACATTCTGCTTAGAAGGTGCTTCTTCAGCGTTTACACCAAAAACCATGTCAGCACCACCCCCCCCGCCCCCAGCCCTTCTTGCTATTGTTGGAATCATGTGTGATTGATCAGGTACTACATTAGTCTCACAGGGTTGCCATTACAAAATACCACAGACTGGGTGACTGAAACAACAGAAATTTATTTACTCACAGTTCTGGAGGCTAGAAGTCCAAAATTAAGGTTCTGGCAGGTTTGGTTTTTCCTGAGGCTTCTCTCCTTGATTTGCAGACAGCCACCTTTTTGCTGTGTGTTCACATGGCTTTTCCTCTTTGTACATGCAACACTGATATCCTTTCCTCTTCCTGTAAGGGCATTGGTCATGTTGGATTAGAGCTCCGTCCTTACAACCTAATTTAACTTTATTTATTTTCTAAAGGACCCACCTCCAAATACAGTTACAATGGGAATTAGGGCTACAGCATACGAATTTTGCAGGGACACAATTTAACCCATAATGGGTGCCAAGAGCTCTCCTCTCTTCTCCAGTGGATAATTTCTGGGATGTAGAAGATGCAAGTCTTCTTAATTGTTGCTAAGTACTTCTTCAATCATAAAAAACAAAAAGCAGCCAAAATGACCACCACTATAGGGTTGGGGGTTTTTAAGATAGGATTTTCATGGGAAAGGGAAAACATGCTCCATATACAGTTATGAAGAATATAAAATCTAAATATTTTCCTGAAAATCAACTTGGCAAAATGTATCAAATTTCACAATTTTTTACTTTTTGAGTCAAAATAGTAATTACATTTCCAGGAATCTATTTCCAAAAACACCTAATGGACATGCCCAAAGATTTCCTGTTTTTCTACTTTCCTATACATAACTTGCAATTGGATACATAAAATATATGTAGGAATACATTTTGATAAGCAAATTGTTATATATCTCATATATCTCATTCTGGAATATCATTATTTGAAATTCTCAATATAATAATAGCTTTTGGGGGAAATAAAAGGAACGGTATGTTAAAAGTAAATGTTGTAATATGCCCTAAGGTATCTACACGTTAAAAAATGTGCATTTTAGAGAGGCAAAAATTTGTGTTTGTAGTAGAATGTCCATAAAGAGGAACTGTTGTTGTTGTTGTTGTTGTTAAGCAAATTAACTAGTAATCATGGTCAAATTGAGTAGGAAGATCAAGTCAGTTTTTTAACACAGACACTTTTGTTTTAGAAAAAAATATGAAAATATCTACAAAAAAGTAAGATAATCACCCACCTAATATAGGAACAATAATTTCAAATGTAGATACTGTGGATTGAGATATAAAGTATAATGCAAATTGGGTTTATATCTAGCCAAACTTTGTCCTTAAAGAATTAAAAAAAATATACTCCTAAATATTTAGCTATTGAATTGCTTTTTCCCACATGGTTTTATTTTATACAGAACAACACAAGATTTCAGGAAACATATTGAAAACTATGAGGCTTGCTTTGTCTGTGCCAAAGGAGGGGGAAAAAAAGAGCACATCCTGTGAGTGAGGGTGGGGGTTTCCCCTGAAGGAAATGGCCCGTCCCACTGTCCTTCCTGCTATGGAGAGAATGGGTGTTTTTTGGAAAACAGAGAGAGAAAAAACTCTTTCCACTGTCTAAGGCCAAAAGGTTGAGAGTCTTTGTGGTAAATGGGTCCAGAGAGTTTCCTTAGCAATGTGTGGGAGTAATAACTAGTTATCTGACACATGGAAGTGATCAGGAGATAGCAGTGGCCCTCCGTCTGGCTCAAGGTCCTTTGAGTTCAAAGAGTTACCCCTGCTATTGTGAATGAAATACCTTCCTCTTTCTGATTATTAAGATCAATTACTCCTGCTAGGATGGAGACTCCTTTCCTTGACTGCTGTCAGTGGTCTGCTGGTAAACGTTTAACAGCCAATTCTGGGGGTAGGGGTGGGGAGCCTTGATTTGTAGCATTTGCAGTTTCTATGGTGTAACTACTCCCCTTTTGGCTAATTTCAAGCTACTAATGCTGAGTTACATGTTGAGAAGGGATGCACATAATTGGTTCTGGCAGCCAGTACGAGCCTGCTGGTCTCCTGGCATGAGAAGTTTGAAGTGATACAACAGCAGCTATAGCTTAACATTGAATGGGAATATTGCTGTGGCCTATTGTAGATGCATTTTATTTCTGATAATCATGATCTCTGGGCTCACATAATAAAATTTTCAGGGACAATTTCCCAAGTGAGTCACCGAGAATGATGATAAGCTGGGTTCCTTCTTCTATCCCATAGTTCCTGGACCTACATACTCCACCTATTGGTGATGCAGCACCATATAATGTTTATTGATTTGGGGTACATACTGAAACTTAGAAGATGGTTCCCTAGGCTTGCAGTATCTTATCTCCAGGTTTGTATTTTAAGGGTGTTGTCAGAAGGTCATCCAATTGATCTAAAATGCTGTCAGTGTATTTGAGAGAACCAGTGGATCCTCTCGTCATGTGCCCACTATTGTATCTCTTTTGCCATTCAGTTTGACCAAGAAAGGCTTAATACTCCTTTCATCTTGATTAAACCTTAGAAAGCCTCTAGGCCTTGACTTCCCTTTTCTTGATAGCATTCCCATTAGAAAAGTTATATATTCTTCCTATATGCCTTTGACATGTAAATGTTTTAAAAAGCCTCTTATCAGTTTTACAATCCAGGAAAATCTTTCTCCTGGAGTCATTCTTTGAAATGTAGTCATCAGGAAAGGTAGGACCTGTATCTCCCAGATTCTGTGGGAGAGTAGGAGACTAACTTCTGTGAACACCAATTAGCAAACACAGATGGCTAATCACAGAGAAAAACATTTGCAAACTCAATAACTCACTGTGTTCCACACATCCCATTGATCACCCTCCCAGATACCATCCTCTGGTACTTTTCCACTAGCTTATCCCAGCACTTAGAAAACCTCCTGTCTTTTATTTCAACAGAATTGAGTTCAGACTGAGCTTTGGCTTCTCTATTGTATTGCAGCCTTGAAGAAAGTCTTCTTTGACTATTTAACTAGGTTCAATGATTAACTCAGTTTGGCAATTTTTGCTGTGACGGGTCTTTTGGTCTGAGGTGATATTTTGTGAAATGCTGAGTAGGGGGGCCTAATACTATAAACTTTTGGATATTGGGGCTATCTGAGGCCCTGGAGGCAGGAAAGGCATACAATACATGGAAAAAGATGGATCCTTGTTCTTTCCAGGATTGAAGGAGTCCTGTACAAGTCCACCTACCACCAATAGTCTGGTACTTGCCTCAAGTGATAATGCTATATTTGAGTTTCAACGTTTGTCCTTATGGTTAGCACATTAGATGTCGAGCAGTTATAAGACTTATCTTGGCCTTATGGGTGGGACCCCATGTTATTGACCCCTAACAGCCTTTATCACTGCCATCATAGTTACATGAGTACATTAGGACAGTTATAGGGGTGGTTGATCGCAAAGACGAGTTCAGGCTGTTGTCTACTTGTTTGTTTAATGTCTCTCCTCTGTATTAATGTCTCCGGTGGGTATTAATACATGATACAAAGATCTTCATACTCAGTTCTCACCCATATATGTGTGTTCACAGATTTCCTTTCCACAATTTTTTCCTCTAGATATCTGACCCATTAACAAAGCTGTTTGCAAATGCTAATGAATCTATATTTATTCTTACCTTGGGACAGTTTTCTTTCCATACAAAGTAGAATACCAGGGGCGGTGCCCAAAGCTCTGTTCCTTTGATAGATATCTCCTCACCACTCCCTTTCAATTGACTTTCTTAAGTGGATAGCTGTAATGCATCTTTGGGTTGACCCATATTTTGGACCAACCTACCTATAAACCAAACTAGACCTTTTCCTTCCTCTTTCAACTAGTCATAGGGAATCCTCATGCCACTCTAAATGTGGGCTGAGGGACAGTCTCTAGCATAGTGGCTATAGGTAACATGGACTCCTGAGCACCCTGCAATGCATCTCTCTCTCTCTCTCACCCGAGAGAGAGAAAGAGACAGATGCATTGCAGGGTGCTCAGGAGTCCATGTTGTATATGGATGATATAGATATAGATATAGATATAGATATAGATATAGATATAGATATGGTGAGAGAGAGAAGATATATAGAAAGAAAGAAAGAAAGAAAGAAAGAAAGAAAGAAAGAAAGAAAGAAGAAAGAAAGAAAGAAGAAAGAAAGAAAGAAAGAAAGAAAGAGAAAGAAAGAGAAAAGAAGGAAGGAAGGAAGGAAGGAAGGAAGGAAGGAAGGAAGGAAGGAAGAAGTCGATTTATTCTAAGGAATTGGTCCATGGGATTGTGGTCTATAGCAGTCCAAAATCCACAGGACAGGACAGCCAGCTAGAAACTTAGGCAAAATGCAAAGTCAGTCTTGAGTCTGAAATCCATAGGTCATACCAGCAGTCTGGAAGTTCAAACAGGGTTTCTGTATTACAGTCTTGAGACAGAATTCCTTTTTCTGTAGGAAACCTCAGTTTTTACTCTTATGGCTTTCAACTGATTGCATGAGATATACCTACATCATGGAGGGCAATGTTCTTAATTACATTTTTAAATGTGTTTAAATTTAATGTATTTAAATATGTTAAATTAAATTTAAATTTAAATTACTGTTTTTAAACACAAAATGCCTTCATAGCAACATCTACAGTTGTGTTTAACAAAACTGGACACCATAGCCTAACCAAGTTGACACATAACGTTAACCTCATCGTATTTATCTCCTTGTAGTAGAAAATAGGATTTTATTTATTTATTTAATTTTTCATGCTCTCATGCATTTGGACAGTTTCATCTAATAATACAGGGAACATCTCATTATATTGGTTCCCAAAGGCTTCTGGTGGAAGTCTTTTATTTTTTGTTATATAGGCCATTATTAATTTGTCCTACCTAGGATTTAGTGGAGGTTATAAGCATCATTATCAAGTGAAGATAAATGTTTCACTAACTGGTAAAGTCTTAAGAAGAGAAGTTCAACAAGCATCAAAATTATTTTAGGCATTATTAGGGCTAATAAATAGTTTTTTAGATAGTGATATTCAAGCTAATGATCAGGGAATTCAAAAATCTCTTACTTTTAATCCATACCTGATTTAAAACATGTCTTTGTTGACCACACACTCTGAGGAAGGCCATTGTGCTAAGTGTAGTAGGGTTTTCAAAATTTCATGGCAATAAATTCTTGTCCCCAAGAAGGGGAAATTTAAAACACTGAAGTGTAGATTAAAAGTTGATGTTGCTACAATATTTAAAAAATGCAAAAAATAGAATTATGATCAGTCCTATTCCTATTACAGTAAATCGGAATGCACATCTTCAGTAAACATCCTTACCTTGACTTTTCCCCACTGAGATGCTATTCGATTAGGTTAAGGTAACATCCTCCCTAAAAGTAGTAAGCAATAAACTGAGCTTTTTCTCATCAACAATTTACTCCAGTAACAAAGCATTAAGTTTAAAAGGATTTATAATAAGGTGGGTAAAAAGTGATTAAAAATAAACCAAAGTCATTTCAACTCAAAATTTTAAAGCTGTTATTTATTTTAAACACAGTTGATGTAATTAACTCCCCTTCACCTCTCTCCCCCACTCCAAAGAGCAGCTCTTAGATTTCATTAAAAATCTAATGGAGATTTTTTCTGTTTTAAGTTGAGACCCAGATCTTATCTGTACCTGGTGGGGTCCTGTTTGCTAATTAGCAAATGTGACTCTTTTTACATGCAAATCATTTCTAGCTTCTAACACCAACATTGCTAGCTTCATTATTGGGAAAGGCAAATTTTTGTAGCAGTGGATGGGGTGGCAATAGAATTAACATTTAACTTTTATTTTGTCAGGCAGATCTTGCAAATTCCTAGGTCTGATGAACAAGTAGGACCTTGCATGTATATCTGGAAGACAGAAATCAATTCCACATGCCTAGGATATAAACAACCAACTTTGGATGCAAAGAACATCAAGCGAAGTCTTCAAAAGGTGTAATTTAAGGAGCATTTTTAGTTTCCTAATTACTTTATTGAACTTTTAACTTCCTTCTTAAGTAAAGATTGTTTCTTGTTACAAATGGCTTTCATTAGGAGACATATCCTTTTTACCTCCTGTTCTTGGGAAAAACACTTTTCTTCTGAGTAAATTGGCAGGAAAGAGAACATGGAAAACTGTTGTATTGGAGGATGAGTCAAGGCCTTGGCTTTATGTAGCTGATTTACATTAGTACTTGAAAACTGTACAAGAACCTTAATAATCTGCTTACGTTTTCATTAATTACTGACATTCTACTTTAGCTCAGCTATGTTTGTGATAGTTCATAATCACTATACTCCAGCATCTTCTTCCTTCTGCCATACTGCTAATTTTAATTTTTCATATATTCTTAATGGAAAAGAAACACTTTTTCATGCACTCCCATGGCAATATCTCACAGTAAAGAATAAAGGACAATAAGAAATAGTGTTAATTTGCGTAAGAGTGATGTAATACTGTGTCTTTCTTTAGATAAAAAAAAAAATTGTCCAAGGAAAACTTACTGAAATATGATAGGACCAAGCTAATTTAAAAAATATTATTTTGGAATTGTGAGTTACTTCTAAGATGGGTATTAACAAAATTTTGGACTTAGGCAGCTGCTGCTTTGCACACTCCATCCCTAATCGCTCTTTACCTATTCTTTATTCCGCCGGACCCTCATACACATATACTATTGGTGAAACCATCCTGCAGATAGTCAATATTCTTCCTGCATTAGTCATTATTAGTCTCCTAATGTCAGTCTATGCATCTCCTAGAACTCTGAGAGAGCTCTGAGAGATGTTTGGTGAAACATCATGTTTTAATGGTAGCAGCTCTTAGTGGACTGTGCCTTTCATCCATCAGCATGACTATTCTACTTGCAAAGGCAAATTATCTGCCCTGGGTAAAACTCTGTTCCCTCTTAATTCAGCAACAAATACCGTATATGCTATTTGAAAAGTTTACTATTAGGCCTAAAAACATTTCAGTGTTTTCCCCTTCTTAAAATTTTAAAATCCTCACAAGCCGGGGCGCCTGGGTGGCTCAGTCGGTTGAGCAGCCGACTTCGGCTCAGGTCATGATCTCGCGGTCCGTGAGTTCGAGCCCCGCGTCGGGCTCTGTGCTGACAGCTCAGAGCCTGGAGCCTGTTTCAGATTCTGTGTCTCCCTCTCTCTGACCCTCCCCTGTTCATGCTCTGTCTCTCTCTGTCTCAAAAATAAATAAAAACGTTAAAAAAAAAAATTAATTAAAATCCTCACAAGCCTTGCCAGGCCTGCCTGATTTGGCTCCTGACCTCCTCTCTAAATTTGTCTTTTACTCTCATTCCCTCATCACTTTACTGAGATATAATTGACATCCAATAAATGCACATACTTGAAGCTTACAATTCAATGTTTTGACATGCTTAGATCAATGAAACTATATCATCATCATCAAGATAACGAACTTATATAGCACTTTCTGAAGTTTCTTAATGTTGTTTTATAATCCCTTCCTCCCAACCTCTTTTCCCTCTCTGGGAAACCAGTGATCAGCTTTCTGTCATGAATAATGTTTACATCTCAGAGTTTTATATAAGTGGAATAATACAATGTGTATTCTTTTTTATCTGGTTCTTTAGCTTAATTATTTTGAGAGTCATCCATGTTAATTATTACCAGTAGTTCACTTCTTATGATTGCTAAATTGAATTCCATTGTATGGAAATGCCATATTTATTTGCTTACCTGTTGATGGACTTTTGTTGTTTTTAGCTTTTGACTATTTCAAACAAATTGATATAAATATTTGTGCATAAGTCTTTGTATAGACATACCTTCCTTTTTGGGAGCATACTCGGGAGTAAAATGTTAGGATAAATATGATAAGTGCCTGCTTAGCCATTTAACCTGCCAGGGTGGTTATATCATTTTGTATGTCTAACAATTGTGCACGAGGGTTTTACTTTCTCCACATTTCACCAACACCTGATATAGTCGGTGTTTTAAATTTAACATTGTTACAAGTTTGTAGTGGTATCTTATTATAGTTTTAATATTTTTCTTTAATTACTAATGATGATGAGCATCTTTTTATATACTTATTTGAAATCCAATATATATTTTTGATGAGGTGTATGTTCAAAGTTTTATCCATTTTTTTTTTAGTTTAGTTTTTTTCATTTGTTTTCTATGGTTTTTGCTTGGTTTTAAGTGCTCTCTAAATATTCTGGATACAAGTCCTTTATCAGATCTGTGCTTTGCAAATAGTTTTTACCAGTTTGTAGCTTACCTTGTCATTCTTCTACCAGTATCTTTGAAAGAACAGAAACTTTCAATTTTAATGGAAGTCCAGTTTATTATTTTTCTTTTATAGATTTTTTTGTTTGTTTTGAGAGAGAGAGAGAGAGAGCATGTGCTCAAGAGCTGGGCAGAGGGACAAAGGGGCAGAAGGGGGGAGAGAGAGAGAGAGAGAGAGAGAGAGAGAGAGAATCTTAAGCAGGCTCCACACTCATCATAGGCCCAACATGGAGCTCCATCCCACAACCCTGGGATCATGATCTGAGCCAAAATCAAGAGTTGGACACTTAACCACCCGGGCCACCCAGGCGCCCTATAGATTTTGTTTTTTATATCATACTTAAGAAATCTTTCCCTATCCCAAAGTCGCAAATATTTTCTTCTATGGTTTTATAGTTTTAGGTTTTAGACTTAGGTCGAGGATCAATTTTGAGTTAATTTATATATCTGGTGCAAGGTATTGATCAAAATCTACTTTTTGCATATGGATGTTCAATCATTTCAGTATAATTTGTTGAAAGACTATCCTTTCTCTACTGAATTGGCATTGGATTTTGTCAAAAATCATTTCTCTTACACCTGTGAATATAGTTCTGGACTCTATATTCAGTTCCATTGATTTATTTATCTATCTTGATGCAAATACCATGCTATATTGATTACTGTAGTTTTATTTTGTCTTAAAATCAGGTAGTACTAGCCAGCCCTCGGGCTTTGTTCTTGTTTGGCTAAGTTGTTTTGCATATTCTTTGTTTGTTTATTTTGAGAGAGAAACAGCACAAGTGAGGGAGGGGCAGAGAGAGAGGAGAGAGAGAATCCCAAGCAGGCTCTGGGCTGCCAGCGCAGAGCCTAATGTGGGGCTTGAATTCACAAAACCACGAGATCATGACCTGAGCCAAAACCAAGAGTCATAAGCTTAACCGACTGAGCCACCCAGGCACCCCTGTTTTGCCTATTCTAAGTCTTTTGAATTTCATTAAAAATTTTAGTCAGATTGTAAATTGCTTTAAAAAGTTGTCATTTTTTTGTTTTATTGAGTTATAATTTACATAACATAAAATTCACACATTTTATGTGTGTAAATGAAAAAGTTTAAATACATTTATAGAGTTGGGTAACCATCAAAATTAAGTTTTAAAATATGTTCAGTACCCCCAAAATATTCTTATCTGTTTGCATTTAATTTCCTTTCCCACCACCAGCTCTAAGCAGCCACTATTTTTTTTGTTTTGTTTTGTTTTGTTTTGTTTTGTTTTATGTTTCTCTAGATGTGCCTTTTCTGGACACTTTATATGAATGGAATCATACAATATGTTATGTTTCATCTAACTTCTTTTACTTTATCAGTATATCGTTCATTTTTACTGTTGAATAGTGTTACATTGTAAGGATAACCAGATATAGTTTATCCATTAATCTGTAAGTGGACATTTGGGTTGTTTCCAATTTTTAGCATCGTTTAAGGATACTATATGAATATTTGCATGCAAGTCTTCACGTGGACATACAGTTTCACTCTTGGGTAAATTTCTAGGAATTTAATTGTTAGGTCATTGGCTACCTTAACTTTTAAAAAAGTTTTTTTTTATAAAAACGAAAAAAAGGTTTCACTTTTCAGAGCATTTTTAGGTTCAGAGCAAAATTGAGCACAAAATATAGAGGAATTCCTATAAATTCCCTATGCCCACAGATGCACAACCTCCCCCACTATCAGCATCCTTCACTACGGGGAACATTTGTTATAATTGATGAACCTACATTGATCCATTATTGTCACCCAAAGTCTGTAGTTTATATTGGGTTCCTTTTTGATGTTGTAAGTTTTTTGGGTTTTGAGAAATGTACAGTGACATATATCCACCAGTATAGTATCATATGAAGTATTTTCACTGCCCTAAATATCCTCTGTGCTCGGCCT
Organism: Panthera tigris; assembly: GCF_018350195.1. Taxonomy (NCBI): domain Eukaryota; kingdom Metazoa; phylum Chordata; class Mammalia; order Carnivora; family Felidae; genus Panthera; species Panthera tigris. The sequence goes on along the minus strand of NC_056676.1, from coordinate 35,406,503 downwards.
ATTCATTGCTGTCTCTCTCCTAATCCCTGGCAACCACTTATCTTTTTACTTTCACCATGGTTTCTCCTTATCAGGATGTCCTATAGTCAGAATCATGCAGTATGTAGTCTTTTCAGATTGGTTTCTTTCACTTAGTAATATGCATGTAAGCTTCTTCTATACCTTTTCATGGTTTGATAGTTCATTTGCTTTTATCACTGAATAATATTGTACTGTCTGGATGTACCAGTGTGTTTATCCATTCATCTACTGAAGGGCATCTTTATTGTCCCAAGTTTTGGCACTTAGGAAAAAGCTACTATAAACAGCTGTGTCCATGTTTTTGTGTGGACACAAATTTTCAAGTTTTCAACTCATTTGGGTAAATACCAAGAAATGTGACACTGGATTGTATGGTAAGAGGGTAATTTAATTTTAATTTATTAATTAAATTAATTAATTTAATTAAGAATTTATTAAATTCTTAAATTCTTAAGAATTTATTAAATTTATTAAATTAAGAATTAATTAATTTAATTATAAATTAAATTAATTAATTTAATTAAGAAACCACCAAACTTTCACCCAAAGTGTCTGTACCATCATCAGCAATGAATGAGAATTCCTGTTGCTCCACATGTCTGTCAGTTTTTAGTGAAGTTTACAGATTTTGGCCATTCTAATAGGTGTTTAACAGTAACTTATTATTGTTTTAATTATCAATTCCCTACTAACATATGATGTGGAGAATCTTTTCAGATGCTTACATGTCATCTGTATATCTTCTTTTGTGAGATGTCTGATCAGGTCTCTTGCCCACTTTTAAATCAGGTTTTTAATTTTCTTATTGTTGAGCTTTGAGGTCTTTGCATATTTTGGATAACAGTCTTTAATCAGACATTTCTTTTGCAAATATGAGACACATCTCATTCTTTTGATAACATCACTTGCAGAGTAAGGTTTTTTCTTTCATGAACTGTGACTTTGTTATTGTATCTAAAAAGTCATTGTTGTACTCAAGGTCACTTAAATTTTTCTTAAGTAATCTCTAGGAGTTTTATAGTGTCATGTTTTCTGTTTAGGCCTGTGATCCATTTTGAGTTAATTTTAATGAAGGGTGTTGGTCTGTGTCTGGATTCATTAAAAAAAATTGTTTAATTTGTCTGGTTTCACAAGTTCATAGCTGGAGAAATTTACTTTGGGATGAATTGTAGTTTGAATGTCACTTATAACTGATTTAGATTATATTTAAATGAGACTGTATATGAATTGATACTGAAATGAGTTAAGACTTTAAAGGCTATTGGGATAGAATGAATGTATTTTGCATTTGAAAAAAACAGGAATTTTGGGGGGCCAAGGGGTGGAATGATTTGGATTGAATTGTGTCCCTCAAAATACATATGTTGAAGCCCTATCCTCCAATGTGTGATAGTATTTGGAGACAGGTTTTTGGGAGGTAATTAGGGTTAGATTAGGTCATGAAAGCAGGTCTTTCAATATGGGATTTATGCCCTTGTTGTATCTCTCTCCCTTTGTGAGTGTACACTGAGGAGTAGCCACGTGAGCAAACAGTGAGATGGCACCTGTCTACGAGTCAGGAGAGGAATCCACACCAGAACCCAAATCCACTGGCACCCTAATCTTAGACTTCCAGCCTCTAGAACTATGAGAAAGTAAATTTCTGTAGTTTAAGCCATCCAGTGATTGGTATTTTGTTTTGACAGCCTGAACTAAGATACCATCCGTTTGTGAGGCATTATCTTCCCATAATCAGAGGATTGACCTAATGATTAAGCTCATAGTCCACTCCCCTACCCTGTTCTGTTTCTGTTGCAGTAGTCAGGACCCTCTTAATTTTTATAGATAGAAACTCAACACACACACACACACACACACACACACACACACACACATGTAAAGCAACAAAAGAACCAACTGGCTTCTGTAACTGGGAAGTCTTAGGGAAGGCTGAATCATGAGGTTAAAAATATTATTAGAATTCCATCTCAGCCCTGCATAAATCTAATGGCCTATGCTTGGAGACACTCCTCTATGTAGAAGCAAGATGGGTACAGGGCAAGTCACAGTTTCATATTTCCTGCTGAGCAGTATCATCCCTGTTGCCATCTACATCTCCCCCACATCATAACAAAGATACCCTAACTACATTTTCCTGAGCTCCTTGTTGGCAGAGTTTCCTGTTTAACAATGAGCGGCACATTTTGAGGAGACATGAAAATTCTAAGAGAAGGAGAAGCCGTTATTCTCCAGCTGTAGACGGATGTGGGGGCAGTGGGTCTATAGACATGAGTTTTACCATCAACTTCCAGGTATCTTGTTAGAATCGCCCATATTGATGCTGCCACCATCTGAAATGACTGGAAAGCATTTTTGTAAATTTTCTATTTCTAATTTTCATGAAATCTACCAATGGCCTTTCTGATCTTTATTTTCCAGCCCTTCCTAGGGCTGTGTAAGCCTCTGATAACCCACATCAGGGCCCTTGCTGCTTGAAGTGCTTAGGAAAGAATCTGCTTTCTTATCAGAATATAAATGATACAGTAAGAACAATGCATCCTTATAGCTGTTTCTCTCAAAGAATAAGAAAATGACCCTCTTTTAGTATCCATATCAATTTCTTCAAATAAACATCAGTTGTATTAATTATGTTATTTGCCCATACCTGCAAAAAATCACTGTGTTTAGGCTCAGCTTTAGGAAGTTCTTTATCCTTACAGCGTGGATGATGGGACCTTTTGACTGTCAGACAACAGAGTCACAAAGAATGGAAAAGTGGAAGTTTCTACAAGATAGGAATAGAAATGATATTAGAAGGGCAAGATATATAGCATTTTGATCCACACAAAATAGCTATGCTACCACACATTTATTGTTTTGCCTTTTATAAAAAGTGGAATAAACTGTATTGTCCAATGAAGGGACATGGTACTTATTGAAGTCAGAGATTTCAAAATTCTGTTCGCATTCATCTTCAAAAAGAGTAGTTACATTCAGTTTAATTCACTGAATTATACCTATCAATTCACTGGCACAATTATGAAGGCAGAGAAACATCACATAACTGACAAATAAGAACTGTAATCTTTCATCTCTCTAACAGAGTTTAATACTCTTTTTTCACCTTAGCAATAGTTAATAATTTCAATCCCTTACATAATTTTTATATATGGAAATGATGCACTTATTACAAACATAATATTTTCCTACACATTCCTTTATACATTTTGAACTTTTAAAACTTGATCTACATCAAATTACAAGAAATTGAGAAATAATGGAAGGTCACAAGTGGTATGCTATTTCTCTTTTTATATTATAGAATATTCTAGACATATAAAATCCACTAATGATGTTTTAGGGTAAAGCTAAAGAGTTCTTATAAAGACGCAAAACCAAATGATACAAGCAAGTAGAAGTTTGTTTCTTCCTCTTATATTACTATTGCAAAGCAGCTGTTAAAAATTGGTAGTTCTCCTTACATTCATGGAGAAGGTCTTCAATTATTCCTTCGTTTTGTGTCTTATGGTATCATTCTAATTTTCTTGTTTGAGACTGGCCAATGCCATGTGTTGGTTGAAGCCCATCGTAAAAGAAAGATGTGAATCATAGAGGAGACATACCTATCTCTTTTTTAAATTGAGGTATAATTGACATACATTATATTAATGTCAGGTATGCAATACAATGATTCAACATTTGTATATACTGCAAAATGAATGTCACAATAAATCTAGTTACCATCTGTCACCACACAAAGATACAAGATTTTTTGCTGTTGTGGTGAGAACTTATAAGATTTAGTCTCATAGCAGCATTCAAATAAATAGTACAGTATTATTGAATATAGTCTATATGCCCTATATTATTATATTTACATGATTATTTTATAACTGGAAATTCATACCTCTTGACCCCATTTACCCATTTTGCCCACTCCTAAAACCCCATTCCCCCAAGGCACCCACCAATCTGTTACCTGTACCTTTAAGTTTTAGTTTAGTTTGTTCATTTGTTTTATATTTGAGATTTCATGTATAAGTGAAGTCATACAATATTGTTGTTCACTGTCTGACTTACTGCACCTAGCACAATACCTTCAAGGTCCATCCATGATGGACTTTGCAAATGGCAAGACTTCATTCTTTTTATGATTCAGTATTCCATTGTGTGTGTGGGTGTGTGTACACCGTTCATTCATCAGTAGATGTTTCAGTTATTTCCATATTTTGGCTATTGTAAATAATGTGCAGTAAACTTAGGGGTGCATATGTCTTATCAAACTTTGGTTTTATTTTTCTGGATAAATACCCAGAAGTAGAATTGCTGGATCATATGGTAGTTCTATTTTTTTTTTTTTTTAATGTTCATTTTGAAGGAGGGGGTAGGGACAGAGAATGAGAATCCCAAGCAGCCTTCCCACTGTCAGCGCAGAGCCTGACATGGACTGTGCTCCATTTGAGGAACCCTGAGATCACCACCTGAGCCGAAATCAAGAGTCACACGATTAACCGAGGGAGCCACCTAGGCACCCCTGGTAGTTCTACGTATCCATACTATCCAACATTCATTCATTAGTTTATTTAGAACTACACTGTATGATTAGGGGCTTGATTGCAGGGATTACCTTCTAAGATTACTTCTGATTCATATCAGCTATAAATGCAAATTGAAAAGAAAAATAATAGAAATTATATTTGCTGATTATATTAGAATGTGAATGAGTGAATTTTCTTAGCAATAAGAGACGCACATGCCTCTTCACCTGGAACAATTTTGGGTAGCGATATACCCATCACTGCCCAAAGTTTCCTCCCGATCCCTGTATTGCTACTATTTGTGTATTAGAGAAGGACTTAGCATAAGATCTATCTTCTATGCAAAGTTTAACTATACAATACAGTATTATTACCTATAGGCATGCTGTAGATTAGATCTCCAGAACTGATATATCTTGCATAACTGATACTTTGTATTCTTTGACCAGCATCTCCTTATTCTCCCTTCTCCCAGCCCCTGGTAACCATCTTTCTACTCTCTGCTTCTTAAGTTTGCTTTTTCAAATTCCACATGTAAGTGAAATGATACATACAATAATGTCTGAGGCCTATCCATGGTATCACAGATCAGACTTTCCTTCTTTTTTAAGGCTAAATATTATTTCATTTTATGTATATACCACATTTTCTTTATCCATTCATCTGTTGATGGGCATTTAGGTGGTTTGTTGGCTATTGTGAATAGTGCTTCAATGAACATGGGAGTGCACATAGCTCTTCAAGATAGTGGTTTCATTTCCTTCTGATAAATACTCAGCAGCAGGATTGCTGGATCATATGGTAGTTCCAGTTTTAATTTTTTTAAGAACCTCCATATGTTTTCCATAAACTGTACCAATTTGCATTCCCACTAACAGTGTATCAGTATTCCCTTTTCTCCCCATATTCAGCAACACTTGTAATTTTTTTTTAAATACTAGCCATCTCAACAGGTGTGATGTGATATATCAGTGTATTTGATTTGCATTTCTCTGAAGATTAGTGTACATATACATGTACAGCATTTATTTGTCTTCTTTGGAGAAATATCTCTCTAGTCCTTTGCCCATTCTTCAAAATGGGTTATTTATTTATTTATTTATTTATTTATCATTATTATTTTTGCTATTGAGTTATAGGAGTTCCTTATATTTTTTAGATATTAATCGCTTATCTGGTATATATGACTTGCAAATATCTCCCATTTTGTAGGTTGCCTTCTCATTTTGTTGATTTTTTCGTTTGTTTTGCAGAAGGTTTTTAGTTTCTTTGTTTTTACTTTTATTGTCCCTATGTTTTGGTGTCACTCAAAATATCTTTGTCAAAACCAGTGTCAAAGAGCTTTTTGCCTATGTTCACTGCTAGGAGTTTTAAGAGTTCAGGTTTTATGCTAAACCCTAATATAATTTGAGTTTTTGTGTGATATAACTGCTCTGCCATCCAGTGGGTTCCACTGAATCTTCTGCAGCTCATGTCCATGTTTGTTCCTCCTTAAATACTTTTTCTCATATATTATGTCATACAGAGTTTTGTTATATACTACAGTTATTTTATCAATTTACTAATTCTTTCTATTAAGCTTCCCCATTAAATAACTGAGAGTTGTAGCTCTAATTGGTCCAGTACAATGCTACAATATTTCTTACAATTTTATTTTCCCCCTAAACTACAGATTCTTAATGGGTGACTTGGGTATATGTCAAATTCTCTCAAATGCATCAATGGATAAGAACAACACTTAAGAGGGAGTGTCAATAATCCCTCCCCCTGATTTTTATGTATTATTTTGAAAGAAAGGACCATAGCACTCCTTGCTGAGTGCACAGCCTTCTTAAGTCTCTCTCTCTTCCTCTGCCCCTGCCCCTCCCCTGCTCAAGGACACTCTCGTGCTCTCTCTCTCTATCTTTCTCAAAAAAGCACTCCAAGTGGTTCCATTGTGCAAAGATTGAGAAGCACTGCTTTAGATTCTCACTGTAATTTTGGTTTCTTATGTTCTTTATACTCTCAATCATTGCTTTATCATTCTTGTTTATAAGGGAGGATTGTTGGCCAGAAAGTAGGCTCCCTCTAGGGCATCAAAAGTGTTCTTACAACAATCTAATACTCTAATTTTTTAAACTATTTTCCTTATAATGCCTTTAATGTAAAATTATTCTATATTAGTAGTCACTCCCAAGCAATGAGCAGATGTGGGTATGACTTAAGCAGAGATAGAAAGAAAGAATCTATTTCTTTTATGTAGAGGTCAAAAAGCCCTATGGCAGGTAAATAATGCCCTCATGGTTATGACATAGAAAAATTCTCAAGATAAAATGACCTTTCAAGTGGTAGAAAATGACCTTTTGGAGAAAATTTCCCGAGTACTGTTTAGAGGGCTCATTTAGAAAATGCCACCTATCTGCTGAGTAAAGGCATGTTCTGAACAAAATGATTTTATATTTAGTTTGAACTTTATACAAGCAATTTGGCTATTCCTGATATAGCATGCAGTGGCAAGAAAAAAAGAGATTAACACCATTCTTTCTAAGCATTGAAGTATAAACTGACTAAGCATGCCAAAGCTAAGTGTCAATTTACTTTTTCAGATAGGGTCATGATAAGTTTTGTGATATTCTTTATTTCTGCCACAAAGAGATTAAAATGTTTTTTATAGAAAACCTTCAACATGATGTGGCACAAATTATGTCATATAAATAAAAGAGCAAATAAAATCTACTGTTACACATATTCTACATTATTTCTGGTTTTTTTACAAATATTCTTAGCAAAATCTTATCAGCGATGTGTTTTTATCTCTGTAGAAAGGGATTCTATACTTTTTTTGACCCTAGCTAGTATTCATATTATCATAGTTCTAAATTCTACTTCAGACATCTTTCTTATATCTGTGTTGATTAAGCCTCTGGCTGTTATTTCTTCCATTTTTTATTTTGGGGTGAATTCCTTTGTTATTTTGGAGTATGAAAAAAATTAATAAAATTAAAAAATAAAAATTAAGAAATTAAAAACAAAACAAAACAAATCAAATAATAGAAGTGAGATCCGGGGCATCTGGGTGGCTCAGTCGGTTAAGTGTTTGACTTCAACTCAGGTCATGATCTCACGGTTTGTGAGTTCAAGCCCCACGTCAGGCTCTGTGCTGACAGCTCAGAGCCTGGAGTCTGCTTTGGATTCTGTGTCTCCCTCTCCCGCTCGCACTTTGTCTCTCTGTCTCTCAAAAATAAATAAACATTAAAAAATAAAAAGAAAGAAGTGAGATCCTAGGTATGTTTTGGTCTGCTTGTTGAAATAAGCTTGATGGAATAGAGAAAAAATGGAAAAAAATCAAGAAAAGATAAGAAAATATTTAAAAATTTAAATATATATATAAAAAACAGAATAAAATTAAATAGAATAAAATATTTAAAAATATAAAAATAAAGTAAAAGAAATTAAAAAATTAAAAAAAGAAAAGAAAAACTAGTTTTTCTCTTTCTGTATCCAAGAAAAAGAAAAGAAAGAAAAAACAATTTAAACAAAAACAGAAGAAAAAAAATGAACTAATAAATGGGCCAGCAAACAGAATGAAACCTGAATGAGGTACATCCAGTTTCCCCTAGAACTCAAACTATGAAGCACTCTACAGTCCAGAGACTAAGCAGGTGGAGGGGCTTGTGCTAGTCTTCTAGGGGATGTGTTTGGAGGGCGCTGTTGGGAGGGGCTTGGTGTAATGGCTCCGTTCTCCACTAGGTGACACTGCCTAGCGTACTAGAGTGGATCAGCATGACATGCATGCATGGGAGAGGTGCCAGTGGCTTCACCCAGCTCCTTAGTCTCTGGCACAGGAACTTTGCACTCTTCCCGACCCATGATCAAGCACCCCTCCTTTGTCTTAGGCCTTTGTCCAGTCCCACCTCTACCCTGTCGGTGTCCAAGCCATCCGCTTGCCAGGACACACCTCCCTCCAGAGTTTTATCTCAAATGGGGATATGTTTCAAAACCCTACACTTCAGAGACCCCCATGGCTTGGACCTGAGCCAACTTTCTGGGGGAGGGTCACACTGAGCAACAGCCAGGTGCAGGCTTGCCTAGAAAACATCCGTGCCATTGTGCAGCAGCAGAGATTCTGAGATTCTGGCAAATCACAACACAGAACCGGCATCAGGTTTCACCATACCCTGGTGTTTTTGTCCTAATACCAGAAAACGTGGCTGCTCTCCAGGGTCTGCTAGGACCTTTGCCTAGGGGGAGGCCATATGGCCTCTACCAAATGCTCTTCAAGCAGGGGAACTGCTTCTTCCTGTGTGGCACATGGACCCCTCAACCCCACTGTCTGCTCCTGGGCATCCTGAGCTCCGGAACTTCAGACGTTGTGCTCTACTCTTTGTAGTATCCTGGTGGTATTGAAACCCTCTCCTTTCTTCCCATCAGTGGTTTTGGGGAACAGATTTCTTGTGCAGTCAGTCCCCTGCAAGTGTTTTCACTCTTTCTCTCTCTCTCCAACTGCTTTCTGGGTATTGTTTTTCCTGCACTCTTCTGACACACCGCACTCTCCCCCTTTCTCTGTCTTCTCTCAGAAAAAAACAGCTCCCTACCCTCCGTGGCTTTTATTTCCCCCAGGTCACCTCTCCACACCATGTACATGCCAAGTTCTAGGGCTCTAGTTATGCATATTGTTGTGTTAATCCTCAGATCAATTTCCTAGGTGTGCAAAATGGTTTGGTGCTGATCTAGCTGTGTTTCAGGGACTAGACAAGCTGAGGGTCTCCCTGCTGCTCAGCCATTGGTAGATTATCTTAATCTACCAAAAATGTGTTGATTGGCTGGACTTGAGTTCCTATATATTTGTTGGTAATTGCTATTGACTGAATGTGTCCCCCCAAAATTCATGCTGATGTTCTGACACCCAAGGTGATGAATTAGGAGGTGGGGCCTTTGGGAAATAGAGGGTGAAGCCCTTATGAATGGGATTAGCACCCTTATAAAAGAGATTTAAGACAGCTTTATCATTCCTTCTGCCATGGGTAAGACATGAGAAACAAATGAGAAACCAGCTGTCTCTGAGTCAAGAAGCTGACCTTCACCAGACAGATGTGCTGGCACTTGGATCTTGTAATTACCAATTTCTGCAACTTTAAGAAATAAAGTTCTGTTGTTTATAAACCACCCAGTCCAGAACATTTTGTTTTAGCACCCAAGTTGACTAAAATAGTAATCTTATTAAGATGTCAGGTTCTTGATTTCCAGCTAATTCCCTAGTCTTGCCTAACAGAATCCTACTTAAACAAATGGTTCTCCTATAATAGATCTGAAGGCCAGCAATATATTCAGCCAGATCAGATTAGGACATTTGTTCACGTGTATGATTTATTGTGGAAGACTGTGTATCACCGGTGCTGTGAACCTAATGCTTTTGCCCTAACTCTGAGCAGTTTGACTGGTGAGAAATTATTTGGGATCAAGAGTGGAGGTAATATTGACATAAATGAAACCTGAGCTATATAGATTTTTCTTGATTTGAATTATGACTGTTACTTTCTTCTGTATGCTACAAAGTCTACTTCTTAGAAAACATATTAAGGACATTTGAAAGAAAGTAGTGGGGTAACAATATTAAAGAAAACAAGTTAGGGGAATTTAGGCTGTGGTTGGCTTTAGTACTACTGGTTAGAATAGACTTAAAAATACATAACACACACACACACACACACACACACACACTTTGAAATCTGGACACTGTCTATATATGAATGAGAAAGACTGAAAGAGCGGAGCTAAAATAAAACGAAATTCTGTAAGAAAATCTATGAAAAGAGTTAAAATGGATATTTCCTTACAGAAAAGTATAAATGCACTCAGTTGTAAAGTGTACAAAAATTGGTTATTGCAATTTTACTGAGAATTAAGAATGAGGTATTTAGGTTGGATATCAGGTGGTTTTGGCCAGATAGTGTATTATTACTAGGGCTGCCATAATAAAGTGCAACAGATTGACAATAGAAATGTGTCGTCCAACAGTTCTGTAGGTTAGAAGTCCAATACCAAAGTATTCGCAGGCTTGGCTCCTTCTGGGTGCTCTGATGGGGAAATCTGTCCCATGCCTTTCTATTACCCCCTGACGGTTGCCAGCAGTACTTGGCGCTCCTTAGCTCAGGTGCATTACTCCAAACTCTGCCTCCATCATCACATGTCATTCTTCCTGTGTGTCTCTATGTCCAAATTCCCCTCTTTTAATAAAGATACAAGTCACTGGATTAGGTACTGCCCTAATACAGTATGACCTCATCTCAACTTGATTACATTTGCAAACACCCTATTTCCAAATAAGGTCACATTCAAAGGTACCAGGTGGTAGGGTTTAAACATATCTTTTTTGAGGACACAATTTTACCCATTACAGATAGTATTTCAAGAAGACTTGGAATATTCTTTCAGAGATTTTTGGTTATGCAAACACGTTAGAACATTTTAATTTTTGCTCCTCAAATTATATGCTATTTTTGCTGTGTATTTTAATCCTTTATGTATATTTTAAACTTCATAAGACATTCTTATTTATACAATCAGTATTCATGTAGATTCATTCATATAACTCTCCTTTCCTTTCTTCTTGATTACTTCTTGAATTTCCATGTGTATTTGTACATATCTATCATTTCTCTATATCTATATATGGAAAATTTATATGCAATTTTTCTTGTTAAAGAGATAATGTAATGGACTAAATGTCTTTTTATTGTCTCCTTAAGACATGGTTCTATGATAAATTTGTTCAGTGCCTTCAACAGAGATCACTTTACTCAAGGCAATGTTTTCAAGTTTTCAGTTTGGCAAATGCCACAATTTTTATTCTGCTTTGATATATAAAATGCACCTTTAGTCACTATTGAAATGGAATGGAAAGTTGAAGATCAAAAAGTGAAAGAATTTAATACCCAGTGTCTTTCTACATGTGGGGAAACAGGCACTCATAGCTTCATTTGTTGGAGGCCTTTTGACCATATGCATCCATAACTTAAGAAAAGGGATTTCACATATAATAATTTATTCTAAGGAATTAATAAATATGTGTGCAAAATGTATGTAAAAGTATTTACTGTAGAATTATTTATAAAAATAACTGGAAACAATTTAAGGGTCTGTCTGTAAGGAAAAGTTACTGCCTCAATAGAGAATTATATATTGTCTATAGTACACCTTCTGCATTATCTTATTCCAGGAGAGGTGTTTTCAACTTTGTAATTGCAAATGACTCATAGTGTTGCAAAATATTTTTTGTCTATAGACATGTAAAGTCTACCCTCTGGAGGTTCAATTGACTCTCCCCACCTCCATCATGAAAGAGTCTAGTCTTGTCCCCATTTGCACATTCATTTCATCATTATCATTGCTCTATAAATCTCTCTCTCTCTCTCTCAGTCACTTAACTATAGATTCTCTTTTGAAGTGGTCGTATTACCTCAGCAGTTTCCTCCTTTAATGGGTTAAATAAAATCTCTATCACAATTTTTAAATCTTTGCAAGTCACATAAATTTACGTCATTTTGTTAACTGCTGATTTTACCTTATTTTATAAGTTAGTGTTTAATGTGTCTTATAATGGGGCAGTATTCAAATATCCATACCAGGGAACACTATTAAAATTATTCTTGTAGACGAATTTGAGAACACAGACATGGCCTAGTGAAGTCCTTAAATTTTGGTCAAATCACAGCTCTGTCACTAACTGGCAGTGTGACCCTGTACCTCAACTGTCTCCTGTAAACAGAGATAATAGTGATATGACTTCAATAGTTATGTGAACTATAATGTATTAGATACCTAGAGAATTGTCTCCACACAATATAGGACATACATACATAGAATATGTCATATTTTTAAAGGGTACACCAATAAGTAATATCGCCTAATTTTATTTTTCTTTTTAGTATAGAAATACCTGTTAGTCTTTTTACTTGCTCCTTTTATCTAATTTTCTGTATTACAACCAGCATATATTAATTTTCTAAGAAATAAAAAAATAACTAAAGAAATAAATGGTCATCGTGATTTTGTGAGCCATTTTAACAAATATAATGGAGAAAAGACGAAAACCTTCCTAAGATGAAAAAGCAATGTCTGGGTCCATTGTTTTCAAATGCCTTTGTTTACCAACTTTACCTGTGTCCTGGAATTAGCCTGGGTAGTAAGTTTGTTACTGGTCATGCATATGAATGAGAAAAAGGGGCAAAAGATAGCAAAGTCACTGCTTCCTTTACAGAAAACAGAAGCCTGTACATGGGCAGATGGTGCTTTATCCCTAATTTGCAGGGTATGTACATCTGGTGGTTCTGCACATATAATAAAACCTGTGGTCGGAATGAGGAGCTGAGTGAGACCTGGGTAACTGGCTGCTTCCCTGATAAGTTGTCATGAAAACAAGAGACAGGCAGAGCTCAACCTGGTGCTTATCTTTGCTTTTTTTTTTTTTTAATTTTCTTCTGCATCAATAATAAAATATGTGTTCCTTCATTATTCTCGCCAAAAAAAAATGGATATTGGGAGCTTAAATTGTCAGGGAGGCTTTTTAAAAAGAGTCAACAACAGTGCTGCTAACCCCAGAACTTAATAGCACAACCACAGCCATTGAGGGTTAGAACTCAGCTTTGGAAGTAGGTAGAGATCTACTTTATCAAAGTAATCCACTCATCATGATGCTGTTTTCCTAGGTTTTTAGTTAGCACCTCCATACTATGATTTTAGTATGATTGTCCCCATATGGCTCCCTGTTCTGCTGACCACTCTGGAAAACCCACTCATTGTGTTTGTGATCTCCACAAAACCTAGAGAAGTACAGATATGTTAACTAGGAGGTACATTGTAGGAACTCATTCTATGAAACAGTGACCTTAACAAGGCAGAAGTAGATCAGTAGAAGAGAGGACCCTTTAAGTTATGGGCTAGAATAGGCCAATTTTGGTGAGAGTACACTCATTATAGGGGCAAGGTCTGCCAGTTTGGATCAAGTGGGGAATTCTGGAAGTTAGGAGATAATTTCTGGTCCTTTTATATTCAACAAAAGAATGAGGCACAATGAAAGGAAATCTATACCATGTAGGCACTGAACTAGAGTTTCACAGCTTAATAATCTGTCCAGGTTTTCATTATCTTGGAGGAGGGATAATGTGACAAATATTTTGTATACAAGAATCTTTTCTGCCCTCTCCTGTAGGTGGTTGCAAAATATGCACAAAAAAACAATTTTTTTTTTACTTTTGTCTATTAATAATGAATGCCTGTCCTTAAGGTGGTATGTGTAACTGTGAATCTCTACTTCCTGAGGTGCCTTCTCAATATTTGGGGAATCTAAAGCAATGAGAACAATGCAGTCCTATATTTTACATGGTAACCTTACATGCTTCTGCAAGTCATATTGATTGTACCATTTTGGCAATAACGATATAGGTATAAATATAGGATTACTTTTGTTGAAAAAATTTCTTTGAATGGAAAACTATGTATCCTCTATAGTTTATCCTTCTTGATTTGTCAGATTCTAGCCCCGATCATTGTCTTTGGGCTATTTTCTAACTCTTTAAAATTTAAAATAGATGACAAAGAATCTGACCTGTTAGTATTTTCTGTTTGTATATTTGTCTATTTTGAGCTTAAATCAAGAATCTGTAACCAATGGGAAAAATAAAAAGAATTTGTACCAATTGGAAAAGGATAGTTCTTTGTTGTTTGTGTATTTGTCTATTTTGAGCTTAAATCAAGAATCTGTAACCAATGGGAAAAATAAAAAGAATTTGTACCAATTGGAAAAGGATAGTTCTTTGATATGAACCACTGAGTTTTGCAATTCTATGGTTACTCTTCACACATGGCTAACATTTGAAAATTGAAATGATAAATTCTGTGTTTATATTTCTGGCTATAGATCTGTAATTCAGAAAAGCCTTTATGTTTCATTGTATGAGGTTGTACTATTTTCCTGAATCTAGTGGTGTCAATAAATCAGATTATAAAATCTCTCTTAAATATATTTATTTATTAGAGAGAGCACACATGCATGTGCATGCACATGTGAGCTTGGGAGGAGCATTTAGAGAGGGTGAGAGAGAATCTTAAGCAGGTTCCATATTCAGTGCAGAACCTGATGCAGGGCTCCATCTCACGACCTTGAGATCATGACCTGAGCCAATATCAAGAGTCTGATGCTCAACCGACTGAGCCACCCAGGAGCTTCAGATTATAAAATCTCTTAAAGAATCTCTACTCTGGTCAGTTTATAGAAATAAATGCACTTTTAAAAATAGAATATTCCTATAATAAAAATTCCTAAAAATAAATTACAAATTTATAATTTATAAAAAATAAAAATTCTTAACAATTTTATTAATTAATAATTTCAGTTTAATAAAAACAGCTTTGTCTATTCTATCAGTGTTAAAAATAAGGGCAGATATTTATTCACCTGGGTATGTCCTTCCTAAACTTATACAGGCTTACTGATAAAAAAAATTAGCATTTCTTCCACATACTATTTAAGGCTATGAAATTATAAATTTGTGTTTAATCAAGTTCTTTATCCTGAACAATTTTATTTCAACTCATTATGCTTCTTAGTATATCAACTTGAAGACATTTCTAAGATCTTAAGGTAATTTAAAACTTTGGACTGATGTTAAGCCAAGGTATTTCATGTGTGTTCATTAGATAAGTAGATCATTTCTAATTAAGATAGAACACTGAAACATTGATTGCTAAGCTTAATTTTAAGTTTATATGCTTTTTTTAATATGCTATCAAAAAACTATATCTTTGGGTCTGCTAATGAATATGCTAATTTTTGCCACTCTGAATAGTTGAGTCTAAAGTGTGGGGATGATTGCGGGCTATATTGGACTATGAGGATGCAGGAGTGTAACATTTACAGAGGTCCATCCCTCAGTTTTCTCTAAAATAGAAGTTCCTTGGTTAAAAGTTGTAATGGCTCTTTTGGAATCTGGAATTTCTAGACTCTAGGTAAGAACAGTTGAAGAGAAATACGTCTATGTACATACTTCTATTTTTCAAGGAAAAGAGTAGTTTTCTCCTAATGGAGTGGTTTCTTTGGTCTCTGAATCCCATTGCACTCCCTAGGCTTACTGAGGTTCCAAAGAGCTTTTGTGGATTATAATCATTAATATTTAGTGTATTGGAAGTTAAAACAAAAACTTTAAAATGCATACTTACTTATCAATTAATTTGAAGATAACAACAATGAATACATTGTATATTAATAACATCTTAGTAACATTAGAAAATTAATTCTGACCTTGTGGAGCCCCTAGGATTGATCTGAAAGTTAAGTGTCAGTTTGTTCCAGAATATGAAAGAGCATAATAATAGACAAAATTTGGAAATGAATTTTATTTATCTTGCATTAATACTTGAATTTGAAAAGCTCTGATATATTTTAAACTCTTAGCAAATTGTGCCCAGTTTGGGGGGACTTGTTTACTTGGTTACTTTTTATTGCTATCACTTGTGATATGAAGGATTATTCTTATTTTTTTCTGTCTAATATGCCCAGATAATAAAGTTTTTTGCCTCACTGGAATAACCTTTCATGGTTTTTATTGATTTTCTAATATCCTTAATTATTTAAGAAAACAAAGTCATCACACTTAGGAAAGAATTAAGTTGCCTTACAATCATGTTCATTTTCATCTTTAATTTTCAAATGTTTTCTTGTCACTTTGAAAGGAGTCACACTTTGAAATGTGACTGAAATCTGTTATCAGTCACAACTTCAGTTACATTTTAAAATATTAATGTCATTGCATCAGCACTTCTCTAATTTGAATACAGCATCTTCTAGGTTAGTAGCTTTCAAGTGGGAATTCACAATATTTACTCATGGAGTTTTGCTAATATACAGCTATGTAAGACCTACTCCAGCCTCTCTCTGCTTGATGCCCTTGCTGTATTCTTGGTCTATTCTTACTATATGCTCAGGATAATTGTGATATAATATGTCAAGATTATTATTTTTATATAAAGATGTTTTCCTGTGAAGATTACTTACATCCATGTTTATAAATTGGTAGAGGATTTACTGCCTTCTTTGAAAATAGGATTATATTAATTATTCTTTGGTCCAATACTTCTTTTGAAGATGGAATTTATTATTTTGTTTTGCCTTTCACAAAAACAACCAAATTTCCTTGTCAGTTGCATCATCCTCATTATGAACTCTCATTAGATCTTTCACTTTTGAAAATGATCAGTTACAAGTTAGCCACAGCTGTTTTAAGTCTTTTGTCATTAATGGACAGGTTTTTGTTGTTGTTGCTGTTGTTGTTGTTGTTGTTGTTGTTGTTGTATTGTTTTACTATTATGTTTCCCTGAAAGCTCTCCAAGCAACAGGTCAAGAGCCTTTGTCTTCCACAAAGGACTGAAAGCCCTTCTTTAAAAAGGACACTGTCAGGTAATTTTGGATACAGGTTTCTGATGGCATCACTTAAACAAATTTTGATACAAAGCCAGTGGAACTGAATCAGGATTTCTAGAATTTTAGTCATGAAGCACTTCGGTTCATGAGATTCTAAACAAAAAGTCCAATGATAAAGAATGATAGAAGACTGAATTCACTAATGAGAGATGGTTCTGATTCTTTTATTTGGAATATTGTCGATGTTTTAATGTTCTATTTTCTGGGTATATAAGGAAGCCCTTTCTCTTTCCTCTTAAACTACCCTATATCTCATAATAACTTAGTAGACTCTACTTTTGTAAGGTGAAATGAAATGTTTGTGAATGATCTTACTCCTCCTACCTGAGCCCTCCAAAATTTGGGACCTCTTATATAATATTCTTATTTCCATAGCACTATAGCTTTTGGAATAGGTCCAATGACAATCTATCCTTTTTAGGGGGACATTATTGGAAACATTGCTTATACAACCAAGGCCTTGCCTGGATTGTCATATTTAAGATTGGTGCTCATTTATTTAGGTATAAGTAGACACTACTGAAGAACTAAGATTGACTTTATGGAACCAGTGTTTACAGACCCCTTTTGGGAAAATAGGCATCAGGCTTACAGGTTGTTTTCCACTTTTACAGATGATTAAGACGATTACTTCCTGGCAGGCCCAGGAAACTGGATACTTTTGAGAATTTGAGAAAAGAGAGATGCACCCAAATAGTTTTTGGCTTCGCTTTCCGCCTCAAGAGGCTTTAAAAGGTCCAATCTGAGATTTCTTATGAAAACTTTTACGGGGAAAAAGAAAAAGGAAAGAAAAAAGAAGAGAAAAACCCTGAAGAATGCACATGCGGCAAATTAATACTCTCACTGCCCCTATGTAAATAATCAGGCCTCATTAGATTTATGAGACTTAAAGATTTCTTTCAGATTATTTTTGATCAAGGGAAGGGAGATTATAGACAAAAAATTGTTTCGGCAAAGCACTATTCATCCTGTATAACATGCTCTTCCAGATTTATTCTAGCCTTGTTTATCATCTTTGGGCTACTTTGCAACTCTGTAAGTTGCAGATAACCGATGATATGTAAATTCTGTTCTGTCAGTTAATGATTTTAATTAACTTCTTTCCAATGTGGTAAACACAGTTTGCAATTTGTCTCAACATTCTCTTACTCCACAAAAATTTGCACTATTTTGACTTTTCCTTTCAATCAGTAATAACATGTCCTTGGTTTCCTCATAACATATGCATAAAGTAAATTCTTTAACATGTGTTTATTTTTATATCTGAATAAGTCATATTTTTTTTTCTGAAAATTATCTTTTGATGCCTTTTTTCAATGATACTGATAATTGGTTGAAAATCAGTGACTGAAGAGAGTATAGTGCTTGCATTAACTACTATATGGATTATAATACTATCAATAATGTAAAAGCATTTCCTTTCTAATGTGATAAGTACTTAAAATTGTTATAAAATATGTACCTATTAATTAACAAAGAGAAAAAAACTATGTAATTATTATTTCTTGCCATATAAAGGCCATTTTCACCTGCTTAGAATGATAAACAAAGTTGCCTCAAGTTCAGGTCAGTAAAGCTACAAGCTAAGGATTAAAAATACATAAACAAACAAACATAAAAACCTTGGGGCTGAACTAGTGTTTTGGTAGTTTGTTAGATCTTTTTTTTTTTCATAGTCCTATTAAACTTGGGTATACATATTATTTTGGATTTTCATTCCCTATTGTTATTTTGGTTGTTTTTGCACACTGAAAACCCATTGATGTGACAAGCCAAATAATGCTTCATCTATTCCAGAGTCTTATTATATAAGATATGCAGGAGAACAAAATTTGCACCCCAAAATATATCTCTTTGGCCTGTGGATTAGTTTAGATTGATTATTCTTAGAAGCAAAACACTCATGAAGAAATTTGACCAAAGCCTCCCATCTCTCCAACTGCCTAAAAGAATTTAGATAAAGCACCTGTTCCAGAAAGAGAGCTATCACCATAGAGAACTATCCTACAATATAAATGATGTATGGGAGACAGAGAGGAACCTTGCAAGCCCTGTTTTATGAAAGTCCTCTCTATGTCCCATATTTCTGGATGGCCCAGTAAACATTCATTTACCAAGTATTTATTCCTTGCATTCTTTTTGTGAATTGCCTCCCTGCTTTTTGAAGCCCTAGACCGACCCCTATGCACTTTTCCTTAGTCCAGAATGACATATATACCTAATTTTTCCTGTATTTGGAATCTGTCATGTTTACATAGATTCCCTATATGTATGTAATTAAATTTGATTTTCTCCTGTTAATTTGTCTCATGTCAATTTAATTCTTTGACCAGCCAGAAGAATCTTGAAGGGCACATAATTTTTTTCTTTCTCAACAGAAAAAAGAATTAATTCTATATTTTTATGAAGAATGAGCAAGGAAATCAAAATTTTATTCTCGTCTGTTCTCCTTTTTTAATCATTGTAATTGGAGCATAAAGATTTAGAATCTCACTGACATGATTTATGCCACAGTTCTTAGAGGGTAAAACTGGCTAGTTTAAAACAAAAGTAGTTTAATCTTACATAATAACGTTTTTTTTAACATATCTATCCCACGATTACATTAATACATGAAGTCATTACCTTTCAATGTTTTACAGCCTAACAAGCAAACCTCGTAGAAATGTCTTCCTAGTCAGTGTTTGCCCACTAGAATGCCTTTTGGTTTTTAAGACCCAAACATTATAGAAAAAAATATGTTTAACATTTTTTCTTTGCATCCTGACAAGAATTTGATATTCATAAATAAAATTTGGTCAAGGGTTTTGTGATGACATGGCATGCCATTTTATTTTATTTTAAGACAAATCTCTTTAATGTTTATTTGAGAGAGGCAGAGTGTGAGCAGGGGAGGGGTAGAGAGAGAGAGAGAAAGACACAGAATCAGAGGCTCCAGGCTTTGGGCTGTCAGCACAGAGCCTGACGCAGGGCTCGAACTCACAAACTGTGAGATCATGACCTGAAGTCAGACGCTTAACCAACTGAGCCACCCAGGCACCCGATGGCATGCTGTTTTAAATAATGGGATGTAGGTTGGTGGTTGACATTTTGGCATCAAATGTCTGGTTTTTTGGAATGGATCATTGACACCAAGTGGGAGATATCTGTTAACTAAGTGTTATGTTTGGAACAGTTCTACAGTTTTTAGGTAGAAATTGCCTTGAAGAAATATAAAGTGGGATTTTCTGATAATTTCCAAGTATTATTAAGTCAGTAAAGCTGTCATATTATATAAATTTAAGAAACTAACTTTTTCAGAGATAATGACAGAAAACAGTTTTAAAATTGTACTACTACTAAGTTTGATATTATTATTGTTATTGGTAATTATTATAGATTCAAAGGTTTACCATGAGTTTTCCATATCTTTTAATTCAATTAGGATGTAAAAATCATAGCACTAAGTTATTAGATAAGTCAGATGTTCCTGTAATTAAATAGTGAATTGAATTTTGAGGAAAAAAATGGCAAAAGCCTCTGAGTATCCTGCATTTTAGAATTAGTGACATAAGATCAAAGCAGAAGTCCATGGCAATGCTCACTGTGTGTGGTAAACACAGTACAGATAAACTTATTTATGGATCCACTGGGAACCCATCATAAAATGATGATCACTTAAAAGTAGAATGATTAAATAAATCTCTGTTCCCTTTGGCAATGATTTCTACTAATAGCAGTTCACCCATGTGGCAATTTCCTGATTCAGCATTTATGCATAAATAAACCCTGAGACTCTTGTAGCAGTAATAATTTTTTTCTCTCTTATTTTTAAATTCTTTTGAGGCTATCTTTTTTCAAACTTCTTTGGCCACTGCCATTTTTCTCCTTAATTAATTTCACCAGGATTTTAATATGCATTTTCTAACATGAAATGACAGCTACTTTCTAATAAGGTGAACATGAACAAGGAGCGTAGCTCCATTTTAAAAAAAAAGAACAAGGAATTGATTTGAATAAGTTGAAATATATCTCATTAAAATAGACAAAATTTTACTGCTAAACTCAGAACAGGTGAGATAGTTATCAGAAGGCACGCATTGCTTTTAGCACTTTATGATTAAATTTAGAGAAGTTTCAGAAAAAAGTAAAGTATTTTACAGTTTGGAAAGAAGAAAAGGGAAAGATGAATGTAAGTTAAAGATTTTCAGTAGAAGAGTTTAGGGATATAAAAAGGGCTGGTGAATTTTTCATCATGTTGCTTAAGAGATAGGCCCATCTTTATAGTTTTAGGCAATAAGTTGGTGCATAATAGGAAATAACTTAAATTTAAGAATTAATTTAACTAGAGTCCCCAAGAGTGTATGTTATTAAGAGACCCTCTCAGATTAATATGATCCATTTATTGTCTTCCATTTTATATTTCAAATTTGTTTGTTTTAGTTCATGCCAGGGTGTATGACTATGGTCTATTTCTTAAACTATGCTTATTTCCTTCTATTTATGCCTATAAGTATAAATAACAATGATTTAAAATTTTTTTTTCTGATAAATTTTTAAAAATTTTTCTCATGGTCTTAGTTTTTTTCTCCTACTTCTCAACTGGACTTCTGTGAACAAGAATAAATCTTTACAGGGGTGCCTGTCTGGCTCAGTTGGTGGAGCGTGCGACTCCATCTCGGGGTCGAGAGTTCAAGCCCCACACTGGGCGTGGGACCTACTTAAACAAAAAAAAAAATAATAAGTTTTTACAAAAATACATGAACAAACAACTCAGCAAAGGTACGTAACACAATCCAAAACATGTGTCATACTTTAGCAGCACAACTATGCTGATTATATGCAGATTATAAAGGCATGTTAACAGCTTGTTGAAAGATCAAGATGATATATGTATGTAAGTCTCAGTGTTTGATATATATGAAAACAAATGCCAATATAACCATGAACAGTATTTATGTAGCTTTACTTAGTCATTTGTTGAATTGATTAGCTAAGCAGAAGACCATATAATGAATATTTAACTATTATTTTTCATTCTTTCCTCTTTAGGTCTACTGGAGGTCCCAGCAAGGTATTGAAACAGTCATGGCTGTATTACTTTGAAACTGTGCCTGCATTCTTGTGTTTAACTTTTTTCTTTAAATAGTTTAGGACATTTCTCAGCATTGTAAAATGTCATCCAACATATCTACGAAGTGCGACAGACATCTGTGATTTCTCATGTTCTTCATACGTGCTAAGTCCATATTTCCTACTTGGAGAAAGTGGCTCTTTGTGAAGCACTGGGATATTATAACATTACTGTTACATTATTTAAAATGATTCATTACTTCTTCTTTGTTCATGAGGGAACTGAAAACTTCAGTAATTACACAAGTATACTACTGATACGTTATCCTAGACCTGCATGTAAATGGCAGTCTGTTAATTTCACAAGGTGCTGAGGGGTATCCAGTTACTTGTTGCTCATAAAGACATTAAAGTTAGGTGAACTCAGTTGCATATAACAGCCTCCCCATGGCCTCATTTGGTTCTGATGTGGTATAGTGAAATGCATTGATCTAATTTCATTTAAAATATATTAGTAAAAGTGGAGAAAAAATAAAGAAAATGGAATGTAGACTTTAAGTGGTCTACTCAAGAACTTAACATTCTTACTCTAGTAGAATACATGCATGTTTAGTGTGAAATGATAGGACAAAAACTAATTCTTGAATTAAATCTGAATAAGCTGAGTTATAAAATACTGTGATTCACATAGCCTTTCTGGATTCCTTCCAATAGACTGATGAATGACTGACCTATCAATTTGTACAGATATAAACTTACTCTGGGTGTGTGTGTGTGTGTGTGTGTGTACATTACTCTTAATTTGGCAAAGGCAAAATGTAAAATAAAATAGAGAAACTTAATAATGTGAAATACTGAAAAGCTATAATACTGGTTATGATAGTATGTTTCTGAGAAATCACCGTACCCACTAAAATAATAATCAGTTGTGTAAATCTTTGTATAGACTAATTTTCCCAAGAATGTATTGACTGATTTTCAGAATTATAATCTGCATGGCCTCTAGGCAAAGAGTATTGAAGAGGTCCCTAAATTATAATGACCATGACTGTCCCCTGCTACCAAACCCGACAGTCATAGACAGCTTCTCTAATTTCAAGGCTGTCAAACACATTAAATGACAGCATGGTTGAATGCTTTTGCAATGATCATACCACCATCTGTTTAAATGATGACCTATGATCTTTTGGAAAAATTTAGAACTTGGACATTTAATCTGATGAAAGCAGTTTACCTATAATAGATCATTATTTGTACTTGTAACCATTTTGAGTTATATGAAAATTTCATAACTATTAGCCATGAGAAATCACTTTAACATTTACAGATGACAATATACATTATATTCACTAATGTTTTAAATTTTAACCATCAATGTGTACATACATATATACCTGTTTATATAAAGCTAATATATTTTTAATATACTCATTAAGTTATTTTTACTTAACTCTTAAAATACATTGCTTTCAAATTTAAACATTTCATGTCAAGCTGACTGTCCCAAAATTTGGCTACAAAAAGCAAACACAAGGGGCACCTTGTGGCTCAGTTGGTTAAGTGTCTGACTCTCGATTTTGGCTCAGGTCATGATCTTATGGTTCATGGGATCGAGCCCCACATCCGGTTCTATACTGACAGTGTGGAGCCTGCTTGGCTCTCTCCATGAAGAGTAAATATTTTAATACAACTAAGACTTAAATTCCAAGTCCCTATGAGTTTGTCTTACTGTTGACACATATTTGGTCTATGATTACAGTGTTCATGCGCTTGTATGCCCTCCCATTTGCGAGTGTATTACATAAGAGGATCCTGGAGGGTAGAGACTATGCTTATCTAATTAATTTTCTTCCATTCCATGCTGAAGTGCATACTTATAATCACATATTGATAATATTAATGAGAATACTATAAATCCAATGAGGGACTCAAAACAAAAGATGTGATCAGCTAAAAAGCATTCGTGACTTTGGTTTTTCCTAATATGCCTCTTTCAGTTTTCTCAGGTTATTGAGATAGGCAACCCAGTATTTTTAAAATGTAATTTTAAATCCTATTGCAATGCAGTCCTACTTTGGTTGTTTTCTCTGCTTCTGTGCCGCACACTCTACTCTTTGTGTCCAGTGTGTGTTCCTGCCACTAAATGCCACCTTGTTATGATTCAGGTTTTCTTAAACTTCAAAAATCTAGCTCTCTTTTAAAGGAAAAAAAAAATCTCCTAGATGTGCAGAGTTGACTTAATTATTTTATTGTGAAGTTACTTAAAAGCATGTAAGTATATACAGCTAGATTTAAATTCCTTATTTTTATAGCTCTTAGTGGAAATATAAAACCCAAAGAGGTTTACAAGTTAAATATAAACAAAAGAGGAAAACCAATAAAATAAAAATAAAATAATTAATATTATGTGGTTTTCCTAATTTTGAGTTAGAGTAGAAAGCACGAACTTTTGTTTTACATTACCTGATAACTTTCTTTTTTTAACTCCAGTATTACTAATGGAGACTGCCTGTTCATGAATGGTATTAATTCTTTCAAAACTTGCTTGCTAGTTTAGATTAAGCTAGTTTAGATTAAGAGTTAAGTTCATAATTAATGAGATATAATTCAATACTTGTCTTTTGTAATTTTGAAAGTAAAGTTACCTTTCTGTATTACTCAGATGTTCATTTAACGTTTTTTTATTTATTTTTGGGACAGAGAGAGACAGAGCATGAACGGGGGAGGGGCAGAGAGAGAGGGAGACACAGAATCGGAAACAGGCTCCAGGCTCCGAGCCATCAGCCCAGAGCCTGACGCGGGGCTCGAACTCAGGGACCGCGAGATCGTGACCTGGCTGAAGTCGGACGCTTAACCGACTGCGCCACCCAGGCGCCCCACTCAGATGTTCATTTAAAATCTAATCTAATACAACTAAATTGGAATCTACAGTAATTGAGGGGCATTTAAAATCTAGATTCATTTAAAATCTAATCTAATACAACTAAATTGGAATCTAGAACAGTAATTGAGGGGCACCTGAATGGCTCAGTCGGCTGGACGTCTGACTTTGGCTCAGATCATGATCTCACAATTTGTGAGTTCGAGCCCTGGGTTGGGCTCTGCACTGACAGCTCAGAGCCTGCTTGGGATTGTCTCTCTCCCTCTCTCTGCCCCTGTCCCGCTCTCTCACACGCACTCTCTCTCTCCCTCTCAAAATAAATAAAGTAAAACTTAAATTAAAAAAAAAAGAAAATAGAACATAAATTGATTTCTTTGCGTATACTTACTACAGAATACTTACTATTAGTGTACTCTTTCAGATAAGCACATTGAAAGATATACTCTTAGAAATACTTATGGAACAGTTTCTCTTGGGTTTGGCATACTGTTAGTGGCATAACTGACTTGCAACGTGTTGACTCAGTTTTGCCACTACTTTTCTTTAATAGAATCCTTTTGAAGCTTTGGTTCATACAGAAGAAAGTGATACCCTTTTGACCTTGTGTGATATGACTGATGATAAGCACATATATAAATACAGGCACTGTATCATATGGTGGTATTGGGTTATAGCAGTGGTGATTCAGGAGATCCAGCTTCTACCAACACGAATTTTTGTAATTTACCATCAAGTTAAATGTTCAAAATGAATCATATCTGTATCTATATACCTATATCTTGAGATACCTGTGATTGTTTTCAGAAACGCAGTTTGGGAAACATTGTAATACTAGAACAGATTCCAAAACAATCCTGCCTCTGTTACAACGTAAGAGCACTTATGCAGTTCACATAACTTCTTTCTGCTTAAGTTTCCTCATTTATTAAATGAGGATTTGGACTTGAAGCTCTTATTCAGCACTAAAATGTTATGATTCTATGCACATCACTCAAAATCAATAAGCTGTTACAGATATGAAGGAGGTGAAAACAAATAATTCCTGTGAAAACAAATAAACATTAATTTAGAATGTTTTAATACAATACAAATGAAATTCATTTTATTGTATTGCTCCATATTAATGTACAATTTGAAGTATATATTTATAAGTCATTAAAATATGAAATATTAAAATAAATTTTCTAAATTTATCTTTCAAGTAGCAGAATCCCTTTGCTGTGATGTCAAGATTATATTTACAAGTAACACACAAAAGTACTCTATAGGTATCTTAAAATGTTGCATTTATTATGCATTTATTATTATTGTCAACATGGACATTCCTTTCTTTCATTTGCACAATACTCTATTAAAAACAAGATTAATAATACCTCTTCTACTTACAAAGATGCCAACCACATGTTTTGTAAGTTGAAAATCCTTATGCAAATGTAACAAGATACAGTTCTTATCATCATCACTGTTGGATAGATACTTATACATTTTAATTTGAGCCAATCCTGTTACATTCCACCCATTAGAGGGCAGTAACATCACATTCTCACTGTTAATACATTAGAGAGGCAGCATAGGATACACGTTCCCTACCAACTGGGCCTGAAGTCTTCTGAAATGTCATGGTAAGCAGGTTATTTAATAATTGTAAGACATTTTCCTTAAGAGCATCATTATACCTGGTGATGAAGTATATAGGTCAGATTACAAAAAGACGACTTAACCTCCAGTACATTTATATTCTATGTGGAAAATCTAAGCTTCTAATTTGCAAGAGTGGAAAGAGACCCATTTTCCTCTTCTGCCATGAGTTTAGGACTCTGTCTACTCTGCTTTTAGAGCTAGAGAATTGAGCCATGAACAGTTGTTTTCTTCCCCGGTTATCTCTTAATGGCAACCACCTTTTGTTTTTTAGAAAAAGGTATTTTGTTGTTTGTTTTCTCCAATATTTCAAGACTTTGTAATTTCACAGCTTTTTCATTGTGTTCTTATCCTGGAAGCAATTCTAAAAACTCTGATTTTAGTAATGAGAAACCATAGGAAAATCTTTGATACTTACTTCTATAATCAAGTTATCTTATTTTTTAACATATTTATTGGCAATGGTCTGAAGAAGGGGGATGAGAGAATGTAAAGGAAATTTCACTAGATAGAGTTGATTAGTAGTTCTCAAAGACCTACAGTTCACCTGGCCATTTGTATTTCTTCTTTCCTTTGTTCCTGACTTCCTTCCTTCCTTCACTTATTTATTCAACAAATTTCTACAAAACACCTATTAGGTGTAAAACAGTAATAGATGAGGAATTATAAAAGTAAAAGAGCATTGAAAGTCCTTAACAAAGTAGGAGGGGAACTACTGCATATACACATGCAGATGTGTTATAGTGTTCATATATATTCATATATATATTTAATATGTATAGTATATTAAAGTATACTTAACTCACAAGTGTTAAAAGAGTTCGGAAGATTTTATGAGAGTATAAAATCAAAATATATTACTTCCAAATTAAGGCAACTCGGATTATTTTCATAAAAAGAGTAGAAAAAGAGGCTTTTTTTCCCTTAAGAATGTATTAGAGGGGCGCCTGGATGTGCTGACTCTTGGTTAAGCATCTAACTCTTGGTTTTGGCTCAGGTCATAATCTCATGGCTTTGTGAGTTTGAGCCCTGCATTGGGCTCTGCAATGGCAGCACAGAGCCTTCTTGGGATTCTCTCTCTCTCTCTTTCTCTCTCGGCATATTTGAAGAAAGAGAAACTCATCAAAGAAATTTTTTGTAAGTAAATTTGAAGAGAAAGTCAAAGATACCTTTATAGTTTTGGTTTGATCCATCATGACTAGACAAACTATATTAACCACAACAACAAAATGACAAAGCTTAGGTGTTATGCAAAGAAGTTCTAAGCTAGGTACAGTTATAAGATTTGAAAAATTGGTTAAAGAATGTATAATAGTAATGGCTTGTATTCAGTAGAGTTTTAATAAATGAATGAATGATAGGATATCCCAGGCTAAACCACTTGGGGAGATTTCCATATTTCAAAATCTATTAAATAACTAGAAAGAACCACATGTTACTGTTTTCGGAAGTTTTCAATGGACTGATTTAACACAGATTCTTCCATTAATAAGTGCAATTCTAAGAAGGAAAAAAAAAGGCCTTTAGACAGCTGAGAAACCTTCTTGACTCTAAGATGTGAGGGTGGGGAGAGGGTTGTTTTGTTTTCAATTTATTTTTTTAAAGCCTTGGTTACTTTCTTTAACTATTATTTAGGTTCTTATGGCCTAGATTCAAACCTTACTATTAATAAAAAGTTTTGGAGAGCAAAGTGATCCTATAATGAGGCTTCACTATTCTAGGAAGAATAAATTGTATTAATAAACGATGGGATCATCAGATAAAAAAAAGTATTTGCCATGTCCCCATCTCATGGGTAGTCATCGCCCATATGAGGCAACAGGGATTTTGTGTTACATTATGGCCACATTGCCCACTGCTCTCTGCTCTGATTCACACAGAAAAAGAATGCTTTACATTGAAGTTCCACATAAAACAAGCATGACAAGGCATACATTGGAGTTTGCTTTTATATCTTAGAACTATTTTGCTCTCAGACTAAATAGCTAGCTTAGGATATGACAGATTTAGAGATGGGCTAGTCTTTGAGTGGGTGTAGGAAGTGAGGTGTAATAAGTAAATTAAATCAACTGGCAGGTGTTGATCCACAGTGCTCTTTCAAATAAAAATTTATCTCAGGATTTAGGAAGAACTTACTGAAGGAATGGCCAATTTAGTTTTTCCACCAGTGTGTTTTACTGTTTCTCACTAATGGCCTCACTATTATTTAAGGAAACAAGGGCAAGGTCCTAGGCTCTAAAATTTCTTTCACTAGAGCCAGTGGAGCAAGAAAAAAATCCTTTGTTTGTTTGTTTTTTTTAAATTTTTTTTTCTCTTTATAGGGTTGCTCTTCTCTTCCTTTAGCACTTAAAACAAAAGTGGCTCCATTTTGTATCCTGGTTCACATGCCTGTGGATTATAGCATCAAATAAATACATTTTAAAAACATACAAATATGAAGTTACAATGGCAGGCACCCGAGTGTCTACATTTGGTTGCTTTAAACCAAGCTTTACAAGTTACATTTTCCAGACCCCCCCAAAAAATGCCAATCAAGATTATTTTTTGTTGCTTTTGATAGAAAATTCTTCAAAGGCTGTTGATAATTGCAAAAATGTTCAATGGAAATTTCATCAAGTTTGTTCAAGATAAATACTTGTATCATTGTATCTTTGTCAGCTTTGAAATCTTTTCTGTTAGTTTCCCAGAGGAAAAATTATAATTTTCATACACATAATGAGATTCATTTTTACCCAGATAATGGGAAAACCAATTGTCTGGTAAACGTTTCCTAGAATCCAGCAGAGAATTGTTTATTTTTAAAAGAAGTCATAAAAATGACCTTCAAGGCACTTAGGTTAGAAAGGTTTTGAGAATGAAAGGTATTCTAAGGAATTATGCTAAACTTATGGAAAGTCACATTTATGAGCAAGAAAAAAGGATCCCTGTATAAATCTCTATGAATGTAGTGGACAGAATGTCGAGGAAGTAAACCATATTTCATGTTTCAACATTATCTCATGACTGACAAAATCTTTCTCCAGCTCTAATTAGTGAGGTTAACCTTTTTTTTGAAAGAGAGAGAGAAAGAGGAAGAGTGTGTGAGTCAGGAAGAGGGGCAGAGGGAAGCAGAAAGAGAATCTTAAGCAAGTGGGGTTTGACCCCACAACCTGAGCCAAAATCAAGAATTGGATGCTCAACCAACTGAGCCTCCCAGGTGCTGCACTGAGGCTAATCTTTTTTTTTTTTTTTTCATTTTTTTATTTTTGAGAGACAGAGAGACATAGAGCACAAGCAGGGGAGGAGCAGAGAGGGAAACACAGAATCCAAAGCAGGCTCCAGGCTCCAAGCTATCAGCACAGAGCCCTATGTGGGGCTCGAATTCACAGACCGCGAGATCATGACCTGAGATGAAGTCGGCCGCTTAACCAACTGAGCCACCTAGGCACCCCTGAGGTTAATCTTGAACTATGTGTGCCTCACTAGATCCATCTCTTGCCATTTACCCAACCTATTATTATATTGTTATTTTTCTAAATAGTTCTGTTTCTGCATAAAGAGTTTCCTCTATGTTTTCTTTTTTTTCTCCACTTGGTAAACTTTTATTCCAATGTGATGATTCAACTCAAATGGCTCCTCCTTTGGTAGGCATCAGCCAACATGCCCAGGAAGGCTTGGCTGGAATTTCCTCCTGGATCTTTTGCTATTCTGTTTATATCTCTAATGCAGCAGTTATTTCCTTGTATTATAATTTATTTACCTATTTGCATGCCCCTCCACTGTCTTTAGTATGTGATACTCCTTCATAATTTTTTTATGTTTATTTTTGAGAGAGAGAGAGAGAGAGAGACAGCATGCATATGAGCAGGGGAGGGGCCGAGAGAGGACAGAGGGTCCCAAGCAGGCTCTGCACTGACAGCAAAGAGCCCAGTGCGGGACTTGAACTCACAAACAGTGGGATTGTGACCTAAGTGAAATCAGACACTTAACCAACTGAGCCACCCATGCGCCCCTGTGATACTCCTTCAGACCAACAAAATACCGTATTCATTTCAATATCACTGGCACCAGATATGGTGCTTGGCAGTTCTAAACGGCCTTTAGAAATGCCTTAGACTAAATTGATGCGTGACTAACAAGGAAACACCACTCACATACTTTTAAACTAGAGGAACACATATAAAATCAAAAGTGAAAGACAGGAAAGGAGAGGTGAATATTATCTGGGACAAGAAAAACAGTATTAAGATTAAAGTTTCATTAATTCTTTAAAGAGTTTAAATCCTTTTTATAGCAAAACCATGTTCCTATCTGTGTAAAATGGCAGACTGTCAAGTATGCGTAAGGGTTTGTGTGTGTAAATGTGCAAAGCACAGTGAGGTGGAGAGGGAGACAGAAAAACAAAATTTTAAACACACAGCTTTGGGTTTGGAGGAAATGAGAGAAAAAGATTGTAAGAAGCGATGCTTGTTTTCCTAACTCTAAACTAGATAATATCTTCCCTCTACCTGACCAATTTATCCACTTCAAAAAACAAGCAAACAAGGAATTAAAAATCTTTTCTCAGAAGAAAAACTTGCTAACCAAAGATGGGTTGGTAACATTCCTTAGGAGCTGTGGTCTATTACAATGATATATTTGCTGTGTTTAATATAATTATGCCTTAATTACTTGGCTTATTTTTTTTTAGTGGGCAACAATTATAAGCTTCTGTGTCATGTTAACTCTTTTTCCATCGTTTATTTCATCCCATGCTTTTTCAAGTAAAGTTTTTAACATGGCATGTTAAACATAAGAAGTTGCATTAATTTGAACTTCTACAGTGTAGGAATGCTCCTGAGGTCCGTGCATTCCGGGATAAACATCAAGTGAAGATGTGTTGATATCTTAGCAGATTCTTGTAATCCTAATATTTTTAAGGCAATATATTTGTTTTTTTTTATTTTTAAAAATTTACATCCAAATTAGCATACAGTGCAACAATGGTTTCAGTAAATTCCATAGTGTCCCTTACCCATTTAGCCCATCCCCCCTCCCACAACCCCTCCAGCAACCCTCAGTTTGTTCTCCAGATTTATGAGTCTCTTCTGTTTTGTCCCCCTCCCTGTTTTTATGTTATTTTTGTTCCCCTTCCCTTATGTTCATCTGTTTTGTCTCTTAAAGTCCTCATACGAGTGAAGTCATATGATTTTTGTCTTTCTCTGACTGACTAATTTCATTTAGCATAATACCCTCCAGTTCCATCCACGTAGTTGCAAATGGCAAGATTTCATTCTTTTTGATTGCAGAGTAATACTCCATTGTATATATATACCACATTTTCTTTATCCATTCATCCATCGGTGGACATTGGGCTTTTTTCATACTTTGGCTATTGTTGATAGTGCTGCTGTAAACATGGGGGTGCATGTGTCCTTTAGGAATAGCATATCTGTATCCCGTGGATAAATACCTAGTAGTGCAATTGCTGGGTCATAGGGTAGTTCTATTTTTAGTTTTTTAAGGAACCTCCATACTGTTTTCCAGAGTGACTGCACCAACTTGCATTCCCAAGCAATATATTTATTTTTGAAGAAAATTTCTTCAAATGCATATGTGCACTTCTGTGACTAGGAAATGGTGATTAAATATTCTAGCTTCTAATCTCTCCATTTTATTAAGATGTCCAGAGAGCCTTTAGACAAAACTATTTTCTATTTTAATTGTACTCTCAGATCATATCACATGAGGCATGATATATAATATGGGGAAGCTAATTTTATATTCCTGTAATCTAAAGCTCTTTTGTTCCTCTTTTATGACATGATTTTGAATTGATTTTGAAGTCTTATTTCTGGAGTTGCAAAATCTATTGGATGACCCTGTATGATCTTTCAGAATCACACAGCAACTACTTTTTTTTTTAATTTTAAAGTTTATTTGTTTATTTTGAAAGAGACAAAGACCACTTGGGTGGGGGGGGGGGGCGCTGAGAGAGAGGGAGTCTGAGAATCCCAAGCAGGCACCATGCTGCCAGCGCAGAGCCCATTTCAGGGCTTGAACTCATGAAACCGTGAGCCGAAACCAAGAGTTGAACACTTAACTGACTGAGCCACCCAGGCGCCCCTGCAACTACTTCTTTTTAATTTTAATCTTCTGAACTTCCTGTTACTATAGATGATGGCCTGGTTGTAATGGTAAAGCATCTATAGATGAACTATGAACTCCATTCTTTGTCCCAAGTTTTATCATATGTTTTATCACATCTTGGAAGCAATTCATTTAGTGATTCTACACCTAAGCTATGAGGTAGTGAAAGGAAACTATCTTAGACTTGATTTATTTATTTTTACACAAATCTGGGAAGATCTTTTTCCTCACTGGAAATAGCTTCACTTGATTAAATAAAGTGGATTTTTAGCAGATTCTGTTAATGTGTTTTATGTATACTGATGCTTCTGACAGATAGTAGATTTTGGTTAAAATACAAGGCACCCAAATGTCATATTCCAGATGACCTTTGCAGATTCAGTTTTAGATTTATTTTGTGGGGCGCCTGGGTGGCTCAGTTGGTTAAGCCGCTGACTTGGGCTCAGGTCACGATCTTGTACTCCGTGAGTTCAAGTCCCACATCAGGCTTTGTGCTGACAGCTCAGAGCCTGCTTCAGATTCTGTGTCTCCTTCTCTCTCTGCCCCTCTGCCTCTCATGCTCTCTCTCTGTCTCTCTCAAAAATAAACATTAAAAAAATTTAGATTTATTTTGTATAAAATTTTCTTATTTAGCATTCTAAGATAAGCTCTAAACAATGCCTAATATGTAATATACACACATACCTTTTTTGAGGAATACATAACAAATATTATATGCAAAATTAATAATGGGAAATCTAATAATTACATTGTCTAGGAATTAGAAATGAATGTGTATTAACTAATATAGGTAGTAGAGTACAGAACAATTGGCTAATAGCAAAGAGGAAATGAAATAAAAATGACAGAGGAAAAGATGTTGCCAGGGGTTGGACAACTAGCTGTATCATATTTAATTAGATGATATGGTCTCTAACTGTACTTCCATCTATGATAGGTCCAAAAAAGAGACTTATTTTTCAAGAGGAAATAAAGTTAGGAAAAAAATAGAAATTTAAGCAATTATGTACTCATTTATTTTTAAAGAATTAGATCAACTATATTTTCATTTACCTAATTGTTTTACTTTCCTGATATGAAACCAGATTCAGGAAATATGAGTCATGTTGCCTGATACTCCCTTCTGTGCATTATTACCTGCTGGGACACCAGTCTCCCAGTTGTGAGCACATAAAGCTCAGGCAGTAGTTGTTGACAAGCTCTTCCTGCAAGAACATGTGATTCTCAAATGGAAATGACCTAAAATTAAGCTTTCTCTGTTTTGAAAATGTGGAAAATATAAACTCCTTTATGAACTTTAAAATGGAAATATGTTTATTGTCTATTCAAATGGATCAAAAACAAAGATGTTTCTTTTGTCTTTTATTTGCTGTGAATTCTTTATGTTAAATGCTCTACTGGATGCCAGTAAATCTTGAAGTCTGTGATAGACTTTTCCTGCAAACTAGCATTGGTCATTATTCATTTACTCATTAATTCATTTAATTGCCTCTTTCATTTATTTATTTATTTATTTTTGACCACTTGGCTGACACTGATTGTACACTAATCCACCATTCTTGATCACTCTTTTATCTGGACCCAGATCCCATAAAGGCAGACAGATACGAAAACAAATAATGATGAGATAATATAAGAAGTGCCTGAGCACGAGTACATAGTATGAAAGGCACTAATTGAGCTCAGAAAGCAGCTACTTCATCTGCCCTTGGACAAATGAAGAGAGTTTTCACAGAGGAGGGGATACAGAGCTGAGCCTAAAATAATTAATATAAGTTTTCCCAGATGTGCTTTTGAGAGGAGGTGAGTTCTAGTCCCATGGATTTATTTTCAAAGCAGAGAGGTGTTTTGGATTTTTCTGATGTAATTTTATTAGTCTAGACAGCACAAATGACTCCTTGAGCAGTGTATTTAAATAGACTGTCTTACAGAAGATGAGGAAGAGGCACTATGCAGTGTGTGCAATGGAGACCTCCACTTAAACCCTTCCTTTTCAAAGCTTTGATTACAGTTTCACGTTTCCCAATGTTAGAACACAGATGGAGGCTTTTCTCTTGCCTCAGTGAGCTCCATAGCTCCATTTCAAACCATGTACCAGTTAATGACACGAAGCTGCTTCTCTCATACACCTTCTCCTCCTCCTATTTCTATCTTTATATATATATATATATATATATAGCATATATATATAAAGCATATATATATATAAAGCATATATATATAAAGCATATATATATAAAGCATATATATATATATAAAGCATATATATATATATATATATATATATATATACTTTGCTAATATACTTAGCAAATATAGAAATAATTTATTGTAACTGAAACACTGAGGGTCTTAAAAGTGAGATTTATTGAGCAGGTAGTTTGGTGGTTGATAAAAAGGCAGTCCACACAGTATCAGGTTTTAAGTGTTTAAATAGCTATTCACCTGTCTCATATTAATTTGTTGGCCAATATTGGGATATGATGGTTATAGGGAAAATGTTAATGTTATCCTGAAAATATGATTGTGTCATCACTATCTGCTTTAAGAATTGTATCAGTTCAAATTCCAAAGAAGAAAAACTTCTCGGGGCACCTGGGTGGCTCAGTCAGTTGGGTGTCTGACTTCATTTCAGGTCATGATCTCACAGTTTGTGGGTTCAAGCCCCACGTCGGACTCTGTGCTGACAACTGAGAGCCTCGAGCCTGCTT
Organism: Panthera tigris; assembly: GCF_018350195.1. NCBI lineage: Eukaryota > Metazoa > Chordata > Mammalia > Carnivora > Felidae > Panthera > Panthera tigris. Next base: position 35,371,118 of record NC_056676.1, on the reverse strand, counting down.
CAGATTCTGTGCCTCCCTCTCTCTCTGCCCCTCCCTGCCCTTCCCTGCTTGTACTCTGTCTCTCTCTCTCTTAAAAAAAAAAACATTAAAAATAATTAAAGAAAAACTTCTCAATGTTGGGCTTTCAAAACACTTTTTTTTCACATTTAGAGAGAATGGTGATCTCCTAGGAAAACTGGAGTTGTCAGAGAATGAAGACACAAAAATCACATCAGAGAGACAGAATTTTGACAGCCAGAGTCACCTCTTTGCACAGTGTAATTGAAAAAAACAATGCCAACTGGGGATATCAATCAATTCTTTAAAAAATACCAGTGTAAACAAAAACTATAACAAAGTTAGAAAGACTGAAGCAGAAGGCAAGGAATCTATATACTTAAGGACATTTTCTTTTTTTTTTTTAATTTTTTTTGATGTTTTTATTTATTTTTGAGACAGAGAGAGACAGAGCATGAGCAGGGGAGGGGCAGAGAGAGAGGGAGACACAGAATCTGAAACAGGCTCCAGGCTCTGAGTTGTTGGCACAGAGTCTGATGCGGGGCTCGAACTCACGAGCTGTGAGATCATGACCTGAGCTGAAGTCGGACGCCCAACTGACTGAACCACCCAGGTGCCCCTTAAGGACATTTTCTTGATTTTCCTTTATCAATTACATAGGTTTCCTAACTTTGTATATTTGAAGACTATTGTATTCTTTCTTTGTTGTTTTTTTTAATTGAAGTATAATTGACATACAATAGCCTATTAATTTGAGGTGTACATTATAGTGATTTGATATTTTTATGCATTATGAAAGGATCCCCCAATAAGTCTAGTTACCATCTAACACAATACAAATTATTACAATATCATTGCCTACATTTCCTATGCAGACTTTGTATTCTATAAGTGTATGATTACTTCCCAAATATGTCTTTGTTTATTTCCTAATAATTAGTAAGGCCATAAATGCATTCATATTTTTCTTCATATTTCTGGTTACTTTTTCACCAAAATTATATAAAATGAGTATTTAATGAGATCATAACAGATACTGAAAAATGTGCCCAAATCATAAGAATTCAGTGGAGTTTTGCAAAATGTGAACATATCTATATAAACCTACATACAGATCAAGAAACAGCCTTCACAGTACCTTGGAACTATTCTCTCTCTTTTTTTTTTTTTGAGCTTTTATTTTTTATTTTTTAATATGAAATTTATTGTCAAATTGGTTTCTATACAACACCCAGTGCTCCTCCCAACAGGTGCCTTCCTCAATGCCCATCATCCACCCTCCCCCCCACCACCCACACTTCCCATCAACCCTCAGTTTATGCTCAGTTTTTAAGAATCTAAGGTTTGGCTCCCTCCCTCTCAAACATTTTTTTTCCTTCCCCACCCCCATGGCCTTCTAAGTTTCTCAGGATCCACGTAAGAGTGAAAACACATGGTATCTGTCTTTCTCTGTATGACTTATTTCACTTTGCATAACACTCTCCAGTTCCATCCACATTGCTACAAAAGGCCATATTTCATTCTTTCTTGTTGCCAAATAGTATTCCATTGTCTATATAAACCACAATTTCTTTATCCATTCATCAGTTGATGGACATTTAGGCTTTTTCCATACTTTGGCTATTGTTGAAAGTGCTGCTATAAACACTGGGGTACAAGTGCCCCTATGCATCAGCACGCCTGTATCCCTTGGGTAAATTCCTAGCAGTGCTATTGCTGGGTCATAGGGTAGATCTATTTTTAATTTTTTGAGGAACCTCCACACTGTTTTCCAGAGAGGCTGAACCAGTTTGCATTCCCACCAACAGTGCAAGAGGGTTCCCGTTTCTCCATATCCTTGCCAGCATCTATAGTCTCCTGATTTATTCATTTTAGCCACTCTGGTATCTCAGTGTGGTTTTGATTTGTATTCCCCTGATGAGGAGTGATGTTGAGCATCTTTTCATGTGCCTGTTGCCCATCTGGATGTCTTCTTTAGAGAAGTGTCTATTCATGTCTTCTGCCCATTTCTTCACTGGATTATTTGTTTTTCGGGTGTGGAGTTTGGTGAGTTCTTTATAGATTTTGGATACTAGCCCTTTGTCTGATATGTCATTTGCAAATATCTTTTCCCATTCCATCGGTTGCTTTTTAGTTTTGTTGATTTTTTCCTTTGCAGTGCAGAAGATTTTCATCATGAAGATAAAGTCCTCTTTCCCAAGGTAACTGCTATAATGACTTCTAACATCATAGATTAATTTTGCACATATATGAATTTGTTATAAATTAGAATCATACAGAATATATATTTTTTAAACTTTTTTAAAAAATGTTTATTCTTGAGAGAGAGAGAGAGAGAGAGAGCATGAGCAGGGGAAGGGAAGAGAGAGAGAGAGACACAGAATCTGAAGCAGGCTCCAGGCTCTGAGGTGTCAGCACAGAGCCCGACGTGGGGCTCGAACTCATAAGCCATGAGATCATGACCTGAGCCAAAGTCCGATGCCCAACTGACTAAGCCACCCAGGTGCCCCAGAATATACGTTTTTGCATATGTTTTCTTTCATACTTTGTGTTTGAGATTTATCCATGCTTTTGTATGTATAAATTTTCAATGTATTCTAAACATCACTAACTTCATGATAATTATTTTATCTCTTTTAGAACTCAATTTGACTACAAATAGGAGCATCTTTTTCTATGCATTGTATAAAGTCATCAGCTTAAAAAAAATAAGAGGCAAGTAAAGCCTTAAGATGTCGGGTTATCTTGAAAATAAAATTGTACTGATATTACTACTAATTGGGTGGTTAATATTTATTAAGGACTGAGTTTCCTTATTATTTCTTCATTTTGGATAAATTAAGCTATTTTGTACGTACACCAATTTTCTCTAAGTTGTATGGAAATTTTTATATGTGAGACAGTCGTCATATAACCTAATCCTGTGCCAATTATTTTATTTTAGCTTTAAGTAATACAGCTATTATGCCCCCAAAGAGCAAAATATTAGGTTTAATTTGGGTTTATTATTTATTAATTAGGTTTAATAACTCCTTATAAGCTTGGATTAGTTTTGGTGCCCCTGGTCCAGCAAAAGAGTCAGTAAAAAATGACAGAGCAAAATGGTAAGCTCTGAACCAAACTGATGAAAAGCTCACCAAGTCCTCAAGAAGGCAATAAAATTTCTTAGTGCTAATGGTTTTAAAGGTCATCAAAGCACTTAAGTGCTCAGAGATGTAGTTCTCGCTATCTCCAAACCCACTAGAACTTAGCTCATATTGGGAAACTGGTTGAACAATATTCTATGTCACTACAGGTTTTATTAGGCCACCTAATGTACAGTGATGGAAACTTATATGTTTAAAAGGAAGGTGAAGATACTCCTGGGCACCAAGCCCCAGGTCTAATAAATAGTATGTAACCGTGGGAAGGGATAATCAAAGATAATGGAAGCAGTCTTGATATCTAAAATAGTTAGCTGCATATGATTTTCATAACATCAAAATGTTATAAAATTATTTACAAGTGGGAAGTTGCAAGACACCAAGAAAAATACAAATATCTATTTCATTTTTGTAATATAATTAGATTGCCTATTTACTAAATGCAGAATATCATTTCCCTTCCACGATAATTATAGGAATTATATAATTGTGTATATATATATATATATATATATATATTATATATAGGAATTATATAATTATAATTAAAATAGGAGATTCCTGAACTTACAATAAAATGAGTAAATCTGAGGATTTGGTGTGAGAAATCCAGTGTGAGAAAGCTAGCCTATATTTATACTGTTTTTCCTATGTGTGCAGTATATTAGCAGTGTTTCAAATTAGGGATGCAAAGGAAATTTTCATTTTTAAGGTTACTTGCAGAGATTTTGAGCATAATCACATTTTGAAACAGAATCTAGTTATTATAATCCCTGTTAATCTTAGTTGAATTTTAGCAAATCTGCAGGAACAAAGTTGGAGTGGAGTAAAGTTATAGTGGCCAAATGTTTAATAAGATGGTTTTTAACAACCTGGGAATATCACATCCAGAAATGATATTCTTTATGCGATGTTTTCTAAGCATTCTTCCTCAATGGTCCTAAATTTAAAAAACTTCATAAGAGAAAATAGTGATATTGAAAACAGACATTCCTTTCTGGACTTTGAATACTAAAGATAAATAAAACATTTCTAAAAATAGGGATTTGAGAGCAAGTGTTTAAATCAGGAAGATGATAAGAAAAATCATCATGAACTTTAAATAAGATATAAATACAACAGGCTTTCCCAGAAGGCTACAATTACTGACTCTTTTGTCAAATAAAGCAAAGGAAAGAGGGCACCTGAGTGGCTCCATTAGTTGAACATCTGACTCTTGATTTTGGCTCAGGTCACGATCTCACGGTTCGGTTTGTGAGATCTGCACTGTCAGCGCAGAGCCTGTTTGGGATTCTCTCTCTCTCTCTCTCTCTCTCTCTCTCTCTCTCTCTCTCTCTGCTGCTCCCTCGCTCTCTCTCTCCCTCTCTCAAAATAAATAAGTAAACATAAAAAAAAAAAAAGAAAATCAACTTGAAAGTAGAGAGTCAAGGTTTACCTAGGTGGTGACTGATTAACGGTCAAGGTTTACTCAAGAAGTATTTGTGGAATACAACTATTTTACTTATATTTAACCTAGGTTATATCTCTATCATCTCTCTATGTATCTATCCATTCATTCATTCACATTGGAGTGGACAGTGTCATATTATGTATGTCCTAGCTTGGTCAAGCCTTAATTCTAGGGCAGCTCGTTGCTGCAAATGAAATATTATACTCCAGGAATTGTCAGAGAGTCAGAAATATGTGGATAGAGGTAATTACTGACAGGATTTTGTTACTGATATCATCATAAATACTTCATGTTTTAATAATGATCACCATGGGCTTTTATTGATGAAATTAAAGGTATTCAAGTGTTTTGTTGGGCTACAATATTTTAGAAACATACCCACATTCATATATTCTGGATGTAAGGATACAACAAAGTCTCTATATTTTGCCTTAGAATAAGGCCAAAAACTTGGCCCATAAATTGTCTTCTATCTAACCGCTGATTGGGTGGATTTTACTTGCTTGTTGCTAACAATAAGAGTAACTAATCCTGCTTAGAAGTAATCCTGTCTTCCTAAAATGAGCCTTTCATAAAAGGCAGACATCAGATTACCTAAGAGGACAGACAGCTGGCACTTCATGGTTTACAGAACAATTTATAAACGGTTTTGGTGCTTGCTTGCTAGTAAATGCTTAATAAATCTTTAGAGAAGTGGCAGAGGTTAGTCTAAAAATGCCTTCATTATACTGTGATGGTAAGGTTATAAGGGAGTATTTTCTTGTAACTACCATTATATACCACAAAGTGTGTAAGAGTTTGTATGACAAAAGTAAGTTTAAGTAAGTTCATAAAAGTAGTGAAGTATTATAAAGAAACACAAAACAAGACAAGGTGAGTGTAACTAGGGTGCATATGGGAAGATGATTTTATAATGCAGTCCACATTTTTATAATGCATTTTATAATGCAGTTCACTGGGGAAATGGCATTTGGGCAGAAACTTGAATAAAAGGCCCTGAGTTGGAAAACAACTATGCACATTCAAGAAACATTGTGAAGACCAGACAGTTTGGGGAAGGATGAGTGATAAGGAAAACATAAGGAGAGATGGTCAGGGAAATAAACAGGGGTCAAATCATATAGAGTTTTGTTGACCGTAAGGTTTGTTTTTACTCTGAATAAATGACAGGTCATTGGAGGAGTATGAACAGGAAGGTATTCTTAACAAACTTACATTTAAAAATTATCTCTCTGGTGGTTGTTTGCAGGATAGATTTTGAAATAGCAAGAGTAAAAGTCATGAGACCAGAGAGGAATCTATTTAGTAGTGTAGGTAAGAGGTCATACAGGCTTGGCATATTGTCATAATGGAGGTACTAAGATTTGAACACATTGGGGATACATGTTTAGGTGAAGCAAATAGGAATTCTTATTGGATTAATGTAGGATATGAAGTTTGTAGAATGTGGAGGGAATAAAAAGATGCTGGAAATTTGCAATACTGTAGCAATAAGAGTTTATTATTTGGGGGGTATGTTTTTATGTGAGGCAATCAGAAATACATGAAGAATGTGAAAAAAAGGAAAATAATCAATGATGAAGGTTGCATTCCTGGCAGTGATGTTCTAAGTGATTTGGATCAACATCCCTGCTGAGAGAAACTACAAAAGCTAGAAATATATGACAAGAAAACAATTGCTTGAAAATCACACAGTGAGAAATCACACAGTGAGTGATTGTAGGCCACGATCTGGAAGAGAAGAGAAATCTAGAGGATTAAATCTAATTTGGGGACCACTTTTCTCTATAAAGTGATGACCATTGACAAAGCAGTATCAAAGAGCCTGAGAAGCTAAGCAGAACTTCAGATGCAGAGTGGGAAACTCTTATGGAGAGTTCAAGATCCATAAAAAAGCGTGGTCCAGATGAACATCCTGGCATTCAGTTAGGACTTCAAGTTGGAGAAACAGTGAAAAGAAAATAGCCCACAGCTTTGAATAGTTTCAATTAAAAAAAGGCGATGATTGAAGATAGCTATTGCCTATAGCTTAGATTTCAAGAAAACAAAATACAACAAAACAAAAATCCATTTGTGAGGAAGATACTAGAGCTCTTAATCGATTTTACAATTTTTCATATATAATGTTCATTTAATGAATAATAACCAGGCATAGTAGAAGACAAGATAAAACTGAAAAAGCAAGATCAAAAAGACAACAGGAGAAAACCCACATGATACAGATAATGAACTTTTGAGTCATGGCATTTAAAATATGGTCTGATGCCTTCAAGGAATTGAGTGACAAATTAGAGAACTTGGCAGAGAACTGGAAAGTGAGGGCAAAAAATTAAGAATTATGTAGCTGAAAAACACTATCACAGAACTAATTACAATTAAATTAATAGTATATTAAATATAATAGAGTGAAGAATTAGTGAATTAGAAGATAAATCAAAAGAAAATATTTAAAATGAAGTCCAAACAGACAAATGAAAGACAATTTTATAAATGGTGCAGGGTCAATTAGTTATTCCTGTGGGAAAAATGAAATAAAATCTACTTCATATCATATGCCAAACTCAATTTCAATTGGATTGTAGATTTAAATGTGAAAGAAAATTTTTTTTTAATTTTTATTTATTTATCTAGTTATATGTTTATTTTTTATTTATTGGGAGGTGGGGGCACAAGTGTAGTGAAAGGGCAGAGAGAGAGAGAAATTCTGAGAGAGAAGCAGTGCTCACCCGAAGCGGGGCTCATGTTTTATCTAAAGGGGGACACAAGCTCACCCAAACAGGGCTTGACCTCACCTGAAGAAAGGCTCAAGTTGACCTGAAGTGGGACTTGAACTCACAAACCATGAGGTCATGACCTGAGACGAAGTCATAAGCTTAACCGATTAAGCCACCCAAGTGCCCCAAGAAAAAAATGTGTTTAGACTAAACAATATATAACTTTATGAATTTGAGGTATAGCAATTTTTCTTAAGGGATACAAGAAGGAAAAATCATAAACAAAAGACTAATAAATTGGGCTATATAAAATTTAAGAATTTATGCTCATCAAAAAATGCCATTAAGTGAGTGAAAAGGCAAGCCTCAAAATGGGAAAATATAATTGCAACATAGATAACACATAAGGGGCTTATATTCAGAATATATAAAGACTACTATAATTCAATATGAAAAGACAGGCAAAACAATTTTTAGAAAAATGGGCAAGAGATTTCAACAGCCTTATTAAAATATAGAATATTCATGTGGCCAATAAGCATGTAATAATACTGTGTTCCACCTCACTAGGTATCACAAATATGGAAATTGAAATCACAATGAGACGTCACTTCTCATTCAGGAGTTGGTGATGAAAGCATCAAAAATTATATCAATGACAGAAAGTGGTTCTAAGGATATGGAACTTATACAATAAGAAATGTAAATCGATAGAGCCACTGTGGGGACCTACAACATAAAAGGAATAAGTGAGTTAAGGGATTCAGATATTTCTGTTTCCTTGCTGTAATTCTAACTTAAACAATTATCATCTCTAATTGCAATGCCATATGCTCAAGAGTAGCTACCAAAAAATTAAAAAACAAAATTATTTCCCTCCTCTACAGAAATTTATGGTCTTGTTATATTACTAGAGAAATACACAGACATAGGTAGGTGTCAAGCCACTTATAAACAAACTTAAAACAATAAGCAAAATTGTATGTGTGTGTACATATGCTTAGTTATGTAATACCTACAATAGCATATGGTAAATTTTTAATAAATATTTATGTAATGAAAGCATGAATTCGTAACCCATGTGTTGCTAGGTGCAACCAAATACCAAAATAGAATTAAAAACAAAGAAAATCTGAAAGGATAACATAATGGATCAATAAAATTTGCTGTTATTGTCCCCAGAATCAATGAACAAGAGAAAGATGCAAAAGGAGATAATGTGTACATTGATCTCTATTTTTTTTTCTTGTTTTCCAGGGTTTGGGAATCTGGTTTATCAATATTGTGTGTGTGTGTGTGTGTGTGTGTGTGTGTGTGTGTGTGTTCTACCAATAATATTATTATGCTAGTTACTGAAACAATTGAAATCAAGTGATTTTAGTACTTAAATGTTAACTATTTTCCATATTTGGGTTATGTGTTAATTATGAAGGTCATTTGTAACTGCTTCTCTCCAGATGGTAGGATTAATCAAAGAATGAACAACAAGAAATGTTTTCAATAAAGTGCTGTTACACATGAACAGCAAAATGGCCTTTCAAACATTTTTTATAGGAAATAGATTATTGTGTCTTAAATTTGAATAGTGAAATATTGATGATCTTTTCTTATAAATTGTGTTAGCTTGCAAGGTTATGCCACTTCTCAGTTGATTTATAACGGAAACATTCTATTACAATGTTAATTTTAGTGCACTAGTTGCTTCTTATTTGCTACTTTGGGGAAATGTAAAAAATTCAACAATTTTAAATCTTCTTTTACTATGCATATTATATTTTATGCATTGGAATGTAAGTCTAGTTGAATGACTTTAAATTTTATTATTTTTAATACAGCACTGAAGAAAATTAACAAACATTAAATGCTCCCAATATTCCAAATATTCTTGTTAGACTACAAATTCAGAGATGAAAGATTGTCTTCTGCCCTTTGGGAATATCCACACAAGTAAGTTAAAGTATTTTTCTAGAGTTTTCAAATCTTTTCAAAAAAAGCTTGCATTATCTTTATTTGGTTTAGTAGGAATTGAAGGCAAAAGCCTTGTTTTGAAAACAAATTTAAAAGGGATGGATGTATTTTTATCAACTGTTAGAAGTTCTGTTTGCTCTGCTGAAATAAGTTGCACATTTTTTTTTGTCTCATAAGTTTCTTTTGTTTTGAAATCCCCATGTGTCTTACCAGCAGTAAACTGAAACCAAACCAAAAAAAAACCCAGAAAACAAGAAAGGAGGCTTACATAAAACTGAATTGTAGAGCATCATGCAAACAAAGAACTTATTTCAGTGAGTTATTCAGACACAGCTTAGGCCATATTATGTGTAATTTCAGACATTAAGTAACTATAACTGCCTGTAAAGGCAGATTTCAAATGTTTATAAATAAAAATTACTATGTTGGACGATAACTGAAGGAGAAATATAAGAAAACCATAATCTTTCCCTTGGCAACATCTTTTCTAGACAACACAGGTACTCAAATTTTAGATTCTAACTCAATGTTTTCCTTTCTGACCAACATCCTCTTACAGCTCTGTAGCAATTACAAGATAGATCCTCCAGAGTAAAGGCAAAGGCAGAGATGAAGTTCAAGTGCTTCGTGCTACATTTCCTTGTCATAGGATTACATATTGATCTTCAGAAGTGGATGTGGACACTAATCATTACATTGTAGGTACCTTTTTCTCCCCTCTT